>NC_065590.1:73285440-73589422 GCF_024542745.1 Macaca thibetana thibetana | reverse complement strand
ATTTTTGAGCTACTTTGTGAGGAAATATTATCTTCTGAGCTACTTAGTTTATTTTGTTTATATTCTTGTGAGACTTTACTATTTTGAAGCAAAACCTAAATTTGAATACTAGATGCAGCTACCAAGAAGTTTTCAGCAAAACACAGAGCTGCAGATAATATTCTTTTGAGTTTTTTCTTACACATCATTTTTAATGCTGAACAGTGGCTGGCAATCCGGGGCCTAGTTGGTGAGACTTGCAGATAATTAAAGGGCTTTGAAAGGATTTGACTACTTTTACATGCATTAATTTTATATATTTCTATAAAATGTAACTGACATGAGCAGACTTCACTGGACTGTGAATACCAGGTGGGAAATTTGTTAATGTCCGTGTTATTACAGTTCTGATCTTCACCTAATCCCTTTGTAGCCCAGCAACAGCGCTGGCACAGAAGTGAGGCAAAGGAGGTGCTCAGGGTGCCAAGAATGCCCTTTTACAAATGCAAATTTTAGTAGTTGGAAATTATAACCATATGTGTAGCTACTACTTAGAGTAAGCTAATACTTTAATAGAGGAAGAAGTATTTTTGGAACTCTGATGAGAATTGAGAGCCACAGGCTGATCTGAGGATTTCAAAGCTGTTCCATGCTAAACAGTTTCAGAGCGCAGTGAGAAGATACCCTGCTGGGATCCGGTAATAACTTGTCTGTCTGTCTGTCTGTCTGTCTGTCTATCTATCTATCTATCTATCTATCTATCTATCTATCTATCTATCTGATCTAATTTCTCTCTCTTTCTGTCTCCCCATTCAATCAATATTTATTTATTCATTTTTGAGACAGTGTCTCACTCTATTTCCCAGGCTGGAGTGCAGTGTTGTGATCATAGCTCACTGCAACTTTGAACCTCTGGGCTCAAGCGATCCTCTTGTCAGGCCTCTGAGCCCAAGCTAAGTCATCATATCCCCAGTGACTTGCATGTATACATCCAGATGGCCTGAAGCAACTGAAGGTCCACAGAAGTGAAAATAGCTTAACTGACATTCCACCATTGTGATTTGTTTCTGCCCCATCCTAACTGATCAATGTTCTTTATAATCTCCCGCACCCTTAAGAAGTTTCTTTGTAATTCTCCCCACCCTTGAGAATGTACTTTGTGAGATCCACCGCCTATTCCAAAACCTGTAAGAACTAATGATAATCCTACCACCCTTTGCTGATTCCTTTTTTGGACTCAGCCCGCCTGCGCCAGGTGAAATAAACAGCCATGTTACTCACATAAAGCCTGTTTGGTGATCTCTTCATACGGATGCGTGAAACACCTCTTGCCCCAGCTTCCCTAGTAGCTGGGACTACAGGTGCATGTTACCATGACAGGCTCATTTTTTTATTTTTTATTTTTTAGAAATGGGGATCTTGCTATGTTGCTCAGGCTTGTCTTGAACTCCTAGGCTCAAGTGATCCTCTAGCCTTGGCATCCCAAAGTGCTGGGCTTACGGGTGTGAACTATCATGCCTGGCCCAATCCTTATTTATCTGTCACTGTTTTGCCCGTCAGTGTTACCTCATCAACTTAACCCATAAGTCGAGGTATTGATAGACACAGGAGGCAGACAAATGCCTAGGCAGATAGGGGCGGGTCCCCAGTGAAACCCCACCTTCAAGTCAAATACAGTTTAGAGCCTGAAAGCCAAGCTACAAGTTAAATCCACGAACTGGATTGAGAACCTGTTTTCCTGTTTGGTGCACTTTCTTCAGATTGATCTCCATCCTTCACTTATTTTACATATTCCTACCCTTCCCTAATTGTTTTTTTACACTGTTGTGCCCATCTTTGAGTGATGCCTTTGTTTTAACCGTTTCTCCATACTCACAAACCAATCAGCACACACTCCCCATTCTGTGCCTATAAAAACCCCAAACTCAGTCACACTGTGAAACTGCCCACCTCTGGGTGGTGCGGGAACTGCCCACCTTCAGGCGGGCAAGAGAGATGGCCTGACCTTCCCATCCCGTCTCCGCTGAGAGCTGTTTCATTCCTCAATAAAATTCGCCACTCTCATCACCCTTCAGTTGTCAGTGTGACCTCATTCTTGGATGCGGGACAAAAATTTGAGATCCACTAAACATGGGTGCTGAGTGCTTAGTTGTGATGGCCACAGGAGCTGTGGGCTGGAGTGCAAGCCAGACGCGACCCAGAAGGCTGAATAGATGGGGCACCCCCTGCTGTCAGCTTGGCAAAAAGGCAGAGAAAAGTCCTGCATTGTATCTGGGGGCTTGTCTGGGATTTGTTGGAAGGATACCAACCTGTCACTCCCAGGTGTTGGGAATGGTGGCTTTGTTTCCTTTCACGGAGGTCTAACCATTGCACATGAATGGAAGGAAGTCCTGGGAAAACTGAGGGCATCTGGTTGAGGTTACACCTCAATGTTATCCAAAGGTCCCTGGATTCACTCCAGTCTCCGACCACCTAACAGGTTGTTAGCCAAGACCTCTAGTCTTTTCTATGATATATTCCTTCTTCCTTTCATGGTCATAATGGCCCCTACCTCTCTTTTATAATGTTAAGTGTGTTGTTGCAAACTACAGAAATATTACTGGGTAGACTGGGCACTTAGCCCAGTCGTCAAAAATGTAATTCAGAACAACAGAGTTTCTGTTCATTCTTAGAAACAGGGAGGAGGCAGCAATTAAGAGCTTTTTCCCTGTTGAAGGAGTCCATTTGCATAAGAGTAAGAGGCTTATTCCCCCAGGCACCTTCCCCTCCTTGCGCCTAAGCTGTTTTGTTTCTTTTCTCCACCATGTCAGGAGTTAACATAGACCTGTGGATACAGGGAGTTTTTCTATGCAAGGGATTTTTTTTTTCCTTTTAGAAGCCATCTTATTAGGCCAGGTCCCTTTTCTCTCTCTTGTTTGAGGAGAACCTGGTTCCACAGCTTCACCTTACCACTCTACTTATAATAAGGAAGCAACAGAGGAGTGCTCCCACTGGCTGCTGGCTGCAAGTTTGGAGAGGGCCACCTGGGACTTAATTTTATGAGTCCATGCATCCTCCTGAGGCATCTTTTTGTCTCAAACTCAATTCCAAGCTTCAGGTTGAAGCCTTAGAAAGGAAAATTTGGATCTGAGGGATACAGAGGCAGGCAACAATGGACGTTAAGGGGCACAGCATAGGTGAGCATGACTAATTACTGCCAATTAGGCACCCCTCATTTCATGGATGGAGGTCATGCCTGTATCCATGGCATAGATGAAGTTACTGACAGCAGGGAGGATAGGCTAGCACGTAGGTGGGTGCAGATAATTCCTACCCTCTAGACCTCCCTGTTACATGGATGAAAGCCACATTGGTACTCAATGGGAAACACCTGCCAAGGTTGCTGGGACTTGGGGATATAAGGACAGAAGAAAAAAGGGATACCTTTTTTTCTCTCCCTTACATACCCCGGGTATCTGCTAGGAAGAGAAAGCAACTAAGGGATCCCTTTTTCCCCTCTTTCCAGATGGGTAACCAACCATCTTCAGTCTGTATGTCTCCTGAATTAATCCTGAATCACTGGGATTCCTTTGAAAAGAGAAAATCAACCTTCTTTTTCCTGTTTCCTCCTCTGTCTTCTCTTCATGGATGAATAATCGTATCTCCATACCACAGGACATTCCCCTCTGTGAAAAGTTTAATTTCCACAAACCTTAAACCACTTGACTTAAAAAATGAACTTGGAAAACTCTGAGCAATCTCTTGAGGAAGGACAACGTTTACAGTACGCAAATAACCTATTTGTCTGCTCCCCCTTTGCAGAACTCCAGGGTCAAAGGGCTTCATAGCTTGGGGGAAGGGAACCCAGAAGCCTGATATGCTGGCAAAAGAGTAAAAGTTATTTACCAGTCAGACTTCTGGTTTTTCTCTCTCTCTGTGCAAACTGTTTGAATGAATGATAAAAATCACTGTTTATATCCTCTGAAATGTTTTGATTAATGGAAAAAGGATTTGTGAGATGAGTCTTAAGCTGTAGAGAATCTGTTGTACTTTGTGCTAAGAATTTGTCTTTCTGTATCTTTCTATCAGAAACAGGGGTACCTTACGACAAAATGTGGGTCTAGGACCCCATAAGCCCATTGTTCAAGCCAGCCTGGCAAACTGGTCAGTAACTAACTTTGCTATAGGTCTCTGAAGAAAAAAAATGGGATGAGGTCTCCGTTTTGTTTTAGGTACTTGGGAGCTTGACCTTGTAACCACGTGGCAGTACTTTTTTGGTCTCCGCCATTTTACAATGGTGACCCAGGTTCAATCCTGGCTTAGGGAATGAGTACTTTCTGGTTAATATCTGTGTGACTTTTACCATTTGCTGATTCTCTTCCCCTCCATGAACAACTTCCATAATAGCTTCCTTTCTTAAATCTTCCTTTCTGTGAGTTACCTTTAAAGATTCTAGATTTTGTAAAAGCTGCTTACCACCTGTTTGAAAATATCTTGTACACTCACGGTTAAGTCATAACCTTAGTTGAGGCTTGTTGGTTTCACCTATTTACTTTTGGTAAAGTTTAAAAGCTAGAAATATTGGCCACTTGGTGTGGCTGAAGTTGGGTAATAAGGGATTTAAAAGGATTTTTTTTTGAGAGAGTGTTATGGTTAAAAGTCAGCTTAATTAGGGCAACCCCCTTTGGGTCCCCTCCCATTTTATGGGAGCTCTGTTTTCACTCTATTAAGTCTTGCAACTGCACACTCTACTGGTCCATGTTTGTTAGGGCTCGAGCTGAGCTTTTGCTCGCCCTCCACCACTGCTGAACGCTGCTGTTGCAGATCCGCCATTGACTTTCACCTCTATGGATCCCGCACGGTGTCCGCTGTGCTCCTGATCCAGCGAGGCACCCATTGCTGCCCTGATCGGACTAAAGGTTCACCATTGTTTCTGCATGGCTAAGTGCCTGGGTTCATCCTAATCGAGCTGAACACTAGTCGCTGGGTTCCACGGTTCTCTTCCATGACCCACGGCTTCTAAGAGAGCTATAACACTCACCACATGGCCCAGATTCCATTCCTTGGAATCCATGAGGCCAAGAACCCCAGGTCAAAGAATAAGAGGCTTGCTGCCATCTTGAGAGCAGCCGCCACCATCTTGGGAGCTCTAAGAACAAGGACACCCCTGGTGACATTTTGGCGACCACAAAGGGCCCTCCAAAGCAGTGAGTAATATTGGACCACTTTCCCTTGCTATCCTGTCCTATCCTTCCTTAGAATTGGAGGAAAATACCGGGCACCTGTTGGCCGGTTAAAAACAATTAGCGTGGCCGCTGGACTTCAGACTCAGGTGTGAGGCTGTCTGGGAAAGGGCTTTCTAACAACCCCAACCCTTTTGGGTTGGGAGCGTGGTCTGCCTGGAACCAGTTTCTGCTTTCAATTTTCCTGGGGAACCTGAGGGCTAGAGGCAGAAACCTGTCATCCTGAACTCCTGGCATTAGCCGGTTGAGATTATGGGGCAGCCAGTCCCTACTCAACAGTTGCCCCTGTGTGCGCCCCTGCCTTTCCTTCTGACCCATACCTTCTGGGTCCTGACCATGAATTTCTTGAAGGTGTAGCCCCCAAATTCTCCTTACCTCTAAATCTACTTCCTCGGATCCCTGCCTCCTAGATACTAATACTTCAGACTTTCACTTCCTCTTCCAAGTTTTAGAGCAGGTTGTATCTCCAAAGGGATCTAAGGAAGTTCTATGCTGCATCCTTAGGTGCCTAGGCCAAGAACCCAGGGAGCCTTATCCCTGGTGTCCCTCCCAATTTAGGCATACAGCTCTCAACGCGGGCAGTTATGTGGGATCCATTCCCCACCACCCTTGCCAGGGCCTTAGAACTGATAACCCAGTACTAGCACTTTAACAACTGGAACTGGGTCTACAACAACATAATACATCAGGATGAAAGCAAATTGAGTAAATAAAAGGGAAGTGCATATTCCTATAGTGGCAAATGGGGGCAACAAGCGAACGTTCTTCCACTGTGTTTCCAAAAATCCATCTACAAAGACAGAAAGGAGAAGGTAAGAGAGAAAGAGAAAGATAGAAGTAGTAAAGAAAAAACAGTTTACCCTATTTCTGTAAAAGCCAGGGCAAATTTAAAACCTATAATTGATAACTGAAGGTTTTCTCCATGACCCTGTAACACTCCACAATACCACTTTGTTGTCAGTGTAAATAAGGGCGTAGCCCGAAAGCACTGAAGTCATTGACAACCAGTAGACTTCCTATCAAAAATCCTTAACCCAGGAACTGGTGGGTGGCCCAAATGCATTCAATCTGTAGTGGCAACTGCTTTGCTAACAGAAGAAAGTAGAAAATTAGCCTTTAGAGGAAACCTTACTGTGAGCACAACTCACCAGTTCAGAACTATCCAAAGTCAAAAAAGCGAAAAGGTAGCTTACTAACTCAAAAATCTTAAAGTATGGGGCTATTCTGTTAGAGAAAGATAATTTAACATTAACCACTGAAAATTCCCTTAACCCAGCAGATTTCCTAAGAGGGGATTTAAATCTTAATTACCATACAAAGGTCCGACCAGACCTTGGAGGAACTCCCTTCAGGACAGGACAATAGATAGTTCCTCCCAGGTGATAGAGAAAAAAACACAATGGGTATTCAATAATTGAGGGAAACTCCTGTAGAAGCAGAGTTAAGAAAATTGCCCAATAATCAATCTGCTCAAATGTGCAAGCTGTTTGCACTCAGCCAAGCTTAGAGTACTTACAGAATCAAAACCTCTATCTCAATCCTGACTCAAAAGGTTACCCACACCCTCTCTGAAATGAATTTGCATAAGAACTGTTGTTTGTAGGAATGCATCTTGATGGGGCAACTGGGTTATTATGAAATACTTAGGAACCCCGCCCAGCCCTGGAACTCACCCCTGAGTGCAAAGGCAATGTCGGGCATGCTGGTAAAGGACCACTAGAATCCAGCAGCCAGGACCCCTTTCTTTGTGGTCAAGAAAGGTGGGAATACAGGTGCAGGACTGCTACATCGGTGACCATAACTAATCTGATAAGCAGAGGTCCATGGGTGGTTACGAACCCTGGAAAGGAATAAGCATTAGGACCATAGAGGATGCTCTAAGACTAATGCTCATCAGAAAATGACTAGGGGTACTGGCATCCCTATGTTCTTTTTTCAGATGGGAAATGTTCCCCCCCCAAGGCAAAAACGCCCCTAAGATGTATTCTGGAGAATTCGGCCCAGAGTGTATGTACCTTTTTCCCTCTCAGACTTGAAGCAAATTAAAATAGACCTAGGTGAATTCTCAGATAACCCTGATGGCTATATTGGTGTTTCACAAGGGTTAGGACGATCCTTTGATCTGACATGGAGACACATAATGTTACTTCTAAATCAGACAGTAACTCCAAATGAGAGAAGTGCTGCCATAACTGCAGCCCGAGAGTTTGGTGATCTCTGCTATCTCAGTCAGGTCAATGATAGGATGGCAACAGAGGAAAGAGAACAATTCCCCACAGGCCAGCAGGCAGTTCCCAGTGTAGACCCTCACTGGGACACAGAATCAGAACATGGAGCTTGGTGCTGCAGACATTTGCTAACTTGCGTGCTAGAAGAACTAAGGAACACTAGGAAGAAGCCTATGAATTATTCAATGATGTCCACTATAACACAGGGAAAGGAAGAAAATCCTACTGCCTTTCTGGAGAGACTAAGGGAGGCATTGAGGAAGCATACCTCCTTGTCACCTGACTCTGTTGAAGGCCAACTAATCTTAAAGGATAAGTTTATCACTCAGTCAGCTGCAGACATTAGAAAAAAACTTCAAAAGTCCGCCTTAGGCCCGGAGCAAAACTTAGAAATCCTATTGAACTTGGCAACCTCAGTTTTTTGTAATAGAGATAAGGAGTAGCAGGCAGAACAGGACAAACAGATAAAAAGGCCATTGCTTTAGTCATGACCCTCAGGCAAGCAGACTTGGGAGGCTCTGGAACACGGAAAGACTGAGCAAATCAAATGTCTAACAGGGCTTGCTTCCAGTGCGTTCTACAAGGACACTTTAAAAAAGATTGTCCGAATAGAAATAAGCCGCCCCCTCGTCCTTGCCCCCTATGTCAAGGGAATCACTGGAAGACCCGCTGCCCCAGGGGATGAAGGTCCTATGAGTCAGAAGCCACTAACCAGATGATCCAGCAGCAGGACTGAGGGTGCCTGGGGCAAGCACCAGCCCATGCCATCACCTCACAGAGCTCCAGGTATGCTTGAGCATTGACAGCCAGGATGTTAACTGTCTCCTGGACACTGGCGCGGCCTTCTCATTCTTACTCTCCTGTCCCGGACAACTGTCCTCCTGATCTGTCAATATACGAGGGGTCCTAGGACAGCCAGTCACTAGATCCTCAGCCACTAAGTTGTGACTGGGGAACTTTACTCTTATCACATGATTTTCTAATTATGCCTGAAAGCCCCACTCTTGTGAGGGAGAGACATTCTAGCAAAAGCAGGGGCCATTATACACCTGAACATAGGAGAAGGAACACCCATTTGTTGTCCCCTGCTTGAGGAAGGAATTAATCCTGAAGTCTGGGCAACAGAAGGACACTATGGATGAGCAAAGAATGCTCGTCCTGTTCAAGTTAAACTAAAGGATTCCGCCTCCTTTCCCTACCAAAGGCAGTACCCCCTTAGACCCGAGTCCCCTCCGATTGTTAAGGACCTAAAAGCCCAAGGCCTAGTAAACCATGGAATAGCCCCTGCAATACTCCAGTTTTAGGAGTACAGAAACCCAGTGGACAGTGGAGGTTAGTGCAAAATCTCAGGATTATCAATGAGGCTGTTTTCCCTCTATACCCAGCGGTACCTAACCCTTACACTCTGCTTTCCCAAATACCAGAGGAAGCAGAGTGGTTTACAGTCCTGGACCTTAAGGATGCCTTTTTCTGCATCCCTGTACATTCTGACTCTCAATTCTTGTTTGCCTTTGAAGATCCTTCAAACCCAATGTCTCAACTCACCTGGACTGTTTTACCCCAAGGGTTCACAGGTAGCCCCCATCTATTTGACCACGCATTAGCCCAAGGCTTGAGCCAGTTCTCATACCTGGACACTCTTGTCCTTCAGTAAGTGGAGGATATACTTTTAGCCACCCGTTGTTCAGAAACCTTGTGCCATCAAGCCACCCAAGTGCTCTTTTTTTTTTTTTTTTTGGTGGGGGACAGAGTCTCACTCTGTCATCCAGGCTGGAGTGCAGTGGCACAATCTCAGCTCACTGCAAGTTCTGCCTCCTGGGTTCACGCCATTCTCCTGCCTCAGCCTCCCAAGTAGCTGGGACTACAGGCACCTGCCACCACGTCCAGCTAATTTTTTGTATTTTTAGTAGAGACGGGGTTTCACCACGTTAGCCAGGATGGTCTCCATCTCCTGACCTTGTGATCTGCCTGTATCGGCCTCCCAAAGTGCTGGGATTATAGGCGTGAGCCACCGCGCCCAGCCCCACCCAAGCACTCTTAAATTTCCTCGCACCTGTGGCTACAAGGTCTCCAAACCAAAGGCTCAGCTCTGCTCACAGCAGGCTAAATACTTAGGGCTAAAATTATCCAAAGGCACCAGGGCCCTCAGTGAGAAAGGTATCCAGCCTATACTGACTTATCCTCATCCCAAAACACTAAAGCAACTAAGAGGATTCCTTGGCATAAAAGGCTTCTGCCAAATATGGATTCCCAGGTACGGCGAAATAGCCAGCCCATTATATACACTAATTAAGAAAACTCAGAAAGCCAATACCTATTTAGTAAGATGGACACCTGAAGCAGAAGTGGCTTTCCAGGTCCTGAAGAAGGCCCTAACCCAAGCCCCAGTGTTAAGCTTGCCAACAGGGCAAGACTTTTCTTTATATGTCACAGAAAAAATAGGAATAGCTCTATGAGTCCTTACACAGGTCCGAGGGACCAGCTTGCAACCTGTGGCATACCTGAGTAAGGAAACTGATGTAGTGACAGAGTTGGCCTCATTGTTTACGGGTAGTGGTGGCAGTAGCAGTCTTAGTATCTGAAGCAGTTAAAATGATACAAGGAAGAGATCTTACTGTGTGGACATCTCATGATGTGAACGGCATACTCACTGCTAAAGGAGACTTGTGGCTGTCAGACAACCGTTTGCTTAAATATCAGGCACTATTACTTGAAGGACCAGTGCTGCAACTGCACACTTCTGCAACTCTTAATCCAGCCACATCTCTTCCAGACAATGAAGAAAAAGTAGAACATAACTGTCAACAAGTAATTGCTCAAACCTGCACTGCTCGAGGGGACATTCTAGAGGTTCTCTTGACTGATCCCAACCTCAACTTGTATACTGATGGAAGTTCCTTTGTAGAAAATGGACTTCAAAAAGCGGGGTATGCAGTGGTCAGTGATAATGGAATACTTTAAACTAATCCCCTCACTCGAGGAACTAGTTCTTAGCTGGAAGAACTAATATCCCTCACTCAGGCACTAGAATTAGGAGAAGGAAAAAGGGTAAACATATAGAGAGACTCTAAGTATGCTTACCTAGTCCTCCATGCCCACGCAGCAATATGGAGAGAAAGGGAATTCCTAACTTCTGAGAGAACACCTATCAAACATCAGGAAGCCATTAGGAGATTATTATCGGCTATACAGAAATCTAAAGAGGTGTCAGTCTTACACTGCCGGGGTCATCAGAAAGGAAAGGAAAGGGAAATAGAAGAGAACTGCCAAGCGGATATTGAAGCCAAAAGAGCCGCAAGGTGGGACCCTCCATTAGAAATGCTTATAGAAGGACCCCTAGTATGGGGTAATCCCCCATGGGAAACCAAGCCCCAGTACTCAGCTGAAGAAAGACAATGGAGAACCTCACGAGGACATAGTTTCCTCCCCCCCAGGATGGCTAGCCACCAAAGAAGGGAAAATACTTTTGCCTGCAGATAACCAATGGAAATTACTTAAAACCCTTCACCAAACCTTTCACATAGGCATTGATAGCACCCATCAGATGGCCAAATCATTATTTTTGGGACCAGGCCTTTTCTTTTTTTTTTCTTTTTTTTCTTTTTTTTTGAGATGGAGTCTTGCTCTCTCGCCCGGGCTGGAGTGCAGTGGCTGGATCTCAGCTCACTGCAAGCTCTGCCTCCCAGGATTACGCCATTCTCCTGCCTCAGCCTCCTGAGTAGCTGGGACTACAGGCGCCTGCCACCTCGCCCAGTTAGTTTTTTTTTTTTTTTTGTATTTTTTAGTAGAGACAGGGTTTCACCATGTTAGCCAGGATGGTCTTGATCTCCTGACCTCGTGATCCGCCTGTCTCGGCCTCCCAAAGTGCTGGGATTATAGGCTTGAGCCACGGCGCCCGGCCTGGGACCAGGCCTTTTCAAAACTATCAAGCAGATAGTCAGGGCCTGTGAAGTGTGCCAAAGAAATAATCTCCTGCACTGCATTTCAATCCCTGTATCTTTAACTTCTTTGTTAAGTTTGTCTCTTCCAGAATTGAAGCTATAAAACTACAAATGGTTTTTCAAATGGAGCCCCAGATGCAGTCCATGACTAAGATCTACCACAGACCCCTGGACCAGCCTGCTAGCCCATGCTCTGATGTTGATGACATCGAAGGCACCCCTTCTGAGGAAATCTCAACTGCACGACCCCTCCTACGCCCCAATTCAGCAAGAAGCAGTTAGAACAGCTGTCGGCCAACCTCCCCAACAGCACTTGGGTTTTCCTGTTGAGAGGGGGCCTGAGAGACAGGATTAGCTGGATTTCCTAGGCCGACTAAGAATCCCTAAGCCTAGCTGGGAAGGTGAGCACATCCACCTTTAAACACAGGGCTTGCTAGTTAGCTCACACCTGACCAGTCAGGTAGTAAACAGAGCTCACTAAAATGCCAATTAGGCTAAAACAGGAGGTAAAGAAATAGCCAATCATCTATCACCTGAGAGCACAGGGGGAGGGACAATGATTGGGATATAAACCCAGGCATTCGAGCTGGCAACAGCAACCCCCCTTGGGTCCCCTCCCATTTTATGGGAGCTCTGTTTTCACTCTATTAAATCTTGCAACTGCAAAAAATTTTTTTTTGAGTCGTCATTTTGGCTAAATAAATGACTTACAGTAACCTGGAATTCTATTTCATAATATCAAGTGTTTTATACCTTCAACATATTTCATAGGCTTCCCAAAATCAAATTTCAGCTTTGGAATAGTCTTTTCTGACTCCTGAATTTTGAATGCTACAGAGGGCTCCTGAAGCATCCAAAAGAGAGGTAAACAGGATTATCTGACATATTTAGTTACATGGGATTGTCAGAATAAAAATAATGTTTAATCTTGTTCAGGTTATATTTTAGTGAATAATAATATGTGTTCCAAAATTGTATGGATTTCTAAAATTCTAATGTCTAAGTATATGTGTCAATTATAATTAAGGTTACTATGTTAAGTTATTGTAAACTATAGAAATAACCAAATTTGTCAATCATGTTTTTTTTTTTTTTTTGTCTTGTTTTGTTCCTTTTCAAAAGATGGTTCCTGATGTCTTTGGAGATTGTGACATTGGAATAAAGGAAAAATATTCAAGACTCATGAAGAGATGAAATGTTCATGAGTATCAAGCAGAAAAGAGTTAATTGAATGAACTAAACCGACAGAGAACTGAAGTAATCTTTTTTTAACTTTTTGCTTAAAACATTGCTGATCCTTGTTTTGTTTTTGAGAGTCAAGGAAACTTTTCTTTTGAGCTAGCTACAGTATTTGACAATTGAGTAACGTCTACTCCTGTGAACAAAATTTGGAGCATATTTGTTTCTCTCTGCCTGGTTTCTCTAGAATTTGGAAGCTATTTGTGAGTATTCTTAACTTATGGCAATATGTTTGCATAAGTGCAATAAGAATCCATTTTCTCTTGCAACAGGATGCAATTGGAGAGACTGGTTGCTTTACCAAGGCTTCCACTGGAAGGATGTGCTTCCCTTTAAGGAACCAAGCTTTACTTGCAGAGCCAATAAAACCCCCTTGGGAAAACTGGCCTCATATCTCCTCTACAAAGTTCCTGTACAGGGTTGCTAACCTGTGTTGAGTAAAGAATGTCATTTTCTAACAGGCTCAGGAGCCCCAAGTTATCTTGGGACCCCAACAAGAGAGGAATTTGGAAACTCAAAAGTATTTGAGGATACAAACCCATGTCTGGGCTTGGCTTTAAAAAGTCTTGTCTGAGATTCCTTATGGAACAGAGTTCCATCAGAGCCCACTTAAAAAGAGTATATGAAAATAATTATTTTTGCTGCACTTTATGCAAATACTCAGGCCAAGTATAAGACTAAAGTTTATTTTGCAAAAAAATCAGTCCTATCATGATTTTTTTTTTAACAAAAATGAGGACTAGAGAGAGAAAATTATGTTTCAAAACTTAAACTTTTGTCATTAAATTCTAGTCACGTCAGTTGCTTTTTAAGTTTTCATGTATGTGTTAGACTAACCCTGCTTATTCCTGTGAACCAACCAGTGATCTCCAGCTGCAGCTCAGAAGGAACAAAAGGAATAGGTAATGTAAAAATCTGGATCAAATATTCTAGTTCTGGGCAATTATCTTGCAAATCTTGCCAGGTGATAGGAGTAAATAGGGTGCCCATAACAGGAGGTTTGTTTTTTGGGAAAATAAGACCAAAGGAGCTAACTAAACAAAACCAAGCCCTATGCACCCAAATCTTGGCAGGCATAACTATTAATACAGCCACCAGTTTTTGGGCATGTCAGCAGCCTGGGGATTTTTGAGCTGTCCTTATCCCCTTGTTCCATTTTAATCCATGTCTTCTAATAACCGTCTTTTTCTCTTCTCGCTTCAGGCCATCGAACTCCAATGTTCATGCAACCAGAGCCTTGGATGATGACTTCTTTTTACCAGGGACCCTTAGATAGGCCTCTGAGGGAGATCTGACTGCTGTTTTCCCAAAATAACAGGCCCTGTCTGCATGAAGTAGTTAAAATTGGTCATCGTTCTTATCCTAATGGAAGTTAAATGTACTTCTTCAGAGTGGGGAATGATAGAGGTAGAAAGAAGAAAAATGCTTAGGCAGAGAGGAGTGAGTCCCCAGTGAAACCCCATCTCCAAGTCAAAGACAGTTTAAAGCCTGAAAGTCATGCTACAAGTTAAATCCACAGATTGGATTGAGAACCTATCTTCCTATTTGGTGCACTTTCCTCTTATTGATCCCTGCTTTCATCTATTTTACATATACCTAACCTTCCATAATTTTTTTACACTATTGCGACCACCTTTGAGTGGTGCCTTTGTTTTAACATTTTTTACTTACTCACAAAACAATCAGTATGCCCTCCCCATTCTGTGCCTGTGAAAACCCTGAACTCAGCCACACTTTGAAACTGTCCACCTTTGGGCAGGAGTGGGGACTGCCTACCTTCAGGCAGGAGACAGAGACAACCCAAACTTCCCCTCTCCTCTCCACTGAGAGCTGTTTCATCACTCAATAAAATTCTCTCCCCTCATCACCCTTCAATTGTCAGTGTGACCTCATTCTTCTTGGATGTTGGACAAGAATTGGAGACCACTGAATGCAGGGACTGACTGTGCAGTCACAGCAGCCATGGGAGCCATGGGCCATAGTACAAGCCAAAGGTGGCCCAGTGGGCCGAGTAGACAGGGTGCCCCCTGCTGCAAGCCTGGCAAAAGGGCCGAGAAAAATTCTGCATCAGTATTATTTGGACTCTGATATGCTATTTAAAAAGAAGTTAATTCAGAAATGCAGCCCAGCATGGCAATGTAATATTAGAAATAAAATCTAAATTATTTTCTTGCCTATGGAGTTATGTTAAAGTTCATTTATTAAGTGAAATCTGGAGGCTATTTTGTTTAAGTGTCATCTCTGTGAAAAGTCATCCTCTGTTGATAAAAGAATAAAAAGCTTTTGGAGTAAGTATTCATGCAGAACACCACTGCATAGATTCCTGGAATGGTTAGGGCTACTTCTTCTTTGCACTCCATCAATAAGCTAGATGCAGTGAAGATAAAAAGTGAGAGGCTGTGACAAAGAATCCTCTGTGGTCCATTGTGTGAATGATTTATAAATAATAGATGTTTATAATGATTCTGTCAGGTCAAAAACTGTGAAAACCAGAGCAGTAAAGAAGATTGCCTGAGGGGTAGGATCGTTACTCAGGATATAATTGTTTTGTTCTTTTATTTAGTAATTCATTTCGCAGAAATCAGCCATGTTACGCCACCCTAGAGATTCAGCCCCCTATATGTCAAAACTGACTTTTTTTTGAGACATGGTCTGTCTCTGTTTCTTAGGCTGGAGTGCAGTGGTGTGAACATGGCTCACTGCAGCCTCAATCTCCTAGGTTCAAATGATCCTCTCACCTCAGCCTCCAGAGTATCTGGGACCACAGGTGAACATCATCATGCCTGGCTAATTTTTTTACCTTTTTAATTTTGTAGAGATGAGGGCTCTCCATGTTGTCCTGGCTGATTGTGAACTCCTGAACTCAAGTGACTTCCTGCCTCAGCCTCCCAAAATTTTGGGATTACAGGTGTGAGCCACCACACCCAGCCCAAACTGACTTTATTAGATAGATGAAGATGATGACGAATCAGCAGTGATCAGAAACTTTTTCAATAAGGTAAGATTTGATGATCCATACATACATCCCTTGTTCTTCAGACCTGCATTACAAGTATAAATCTAATATTATAATTAATTCAAAGGAAGTGTTAAATAAGACTATTTTATGTCATAAAGTAAGTTTTTGAGCTTGGGTCAAAGAAATATTCAAACTTCTATTATAACCTACATATTTAAACTATGAGAAAACTAACATCAGAAGTTAGGGAATTGGCTGGGTGTGGTGTTTCTCTCCTATTATCCCAGCACTTTGGGAGGCTGAGGTGGGATGATCACTTGAGCCCAGGAGTTTGACACTAGCCTGCAATACAGTGAGACCCTATCTCTATAAAAAAATAATGTTAGGGAGTATGTCTAAAGCTGCACACAGGAGAAAATTCATAGTATCAAATGCTTGGAAAAATCAAAATAAATAAGTTAGATATTCAAGAAACTAGGAAAAAACAATAAAGCAACTGTGAAAACTAGGATAATGTATTAGTTTTTACAAAGCAAAAATGTGTTCCTTGAAACACTTTAGGACTTGATTTGTTTAACAAATAATTTTTTTTTGCCTTCCCTGACTATTCATACATAAAAATACTATATCTGCAGGAGTGCCAGATGACTGTATTCAAAGGGAAGATATGATTTTTGGAGTTATGTGTAATTTGAGAATTTTGAATGAAATAAGTGATCTGTCTTTAATGATCTAGATGATCGCCTGTCTTTAATTAAATAGATGATATACCTAATGTAAGTAATGACTTAACGGGTGCAGCACACCAACATGGCACATGTATATGTATGTAACAAACCTGCACGCTGTGCACATGAACCCTAGAACTTAAAGTATAATAAATAAATAAATAAACAAACAAACAAATAAATAAATAATCTGTTTTTAATGATCCAGATTTGTTTTTGTTGCTGTTAAAAAAAGAGGTGAGGGCTGGGGGTGGTGGCTCATGCTTGCAATCCCAGCACTTTGGGAGGCCAGGGTAGGTGGATCACGAGGTCAGGAGATCGAGACCATCCTGGCTAACATGGTGAAACCCTGTCTCTACTAAAAATACAAAAAATTAGCTGGGCATGGTGGTGGGTGCTTGCAGTCTCAGTTACTCGGGAGGCTGAGGCAGGAGAATGGCATGAACCCGGGAAGTGGAGCTTGCAGTAAGCCGAGATCGCGCCACTGTACTCCAGCCTGGGTGACAGAGCGAGACTCCATCTCAAAAAAAAAAAAAAAAAACAAACTGGCCGGGCGCGGTGGCTCAAGCCTGTAATCCCAGCACTTTGGGAGGCCAAGACGGGCGGATCACGAGGTCAGGAGTTCGAGACCATCCTGGCTAACACGGTGAAACCCCGTCTCTACTAAAAAATACAAAAAACTAGCCGGGCGAGGTGGTGGGCGCCTGTAGTCCCAGCTACTCGGGAGGCTGAGGCAGGAGAATGGCGTAAAAACCCGGGAGGCGGAGCTTGCAGTGAGCTGAGATCCGGCCACTGCACTCCACCCTGGGCGACATAGCGAGACTCCGTCTCAAAAAAAAAAAAAAAAAACAACCAACAAACAAAAAAAACTAACTAACTAAATAAATAAAATAAAAATAAAAAATAAATAGATAAAAAAAAGAGGTGAGACCAAGTTATTTTGCCTTTACTCAAACATTGTTGGACTATGCTTTGAAACTAAAAAGACAGATAATGCTCCATTAAACAAACAGAATATTCGCAATGTTCACAGTCACACTTCAATTTTACTCCTCAGATACCTAGTTCCTCTCCTAAAAGCTCATCATTTTTTGATATGTTTTAATAGAATAGTTTCTCTATATTCCCCTGGCAGCATAATATGATGCTGTTTTGACCCCTGTTTTTCCTTCTTAACGATGTATCTTGGAAGATAACTCCATATGAGTACATAAATAGCTTCTTGCATTCTTTTTATGGTTGCATAGTATTCCAGCTTGATAGGGCAAGTTTTTGCTCATCTGTTTTCATTTTCTTACTTTTCAATGTGGTTTAGAATCTGCTTGTTTAATTAAAAAAATCCTTTTGGAATTTAAAATTGAGAGTATGCTAAATTTAGATTAATGTATAAATATTTGACATCTTTGTGATGCTGTGTCTTCTAAGCCAAGCACATGATATTTTTCCATATGTTTAAGTCTTTTTAACCTCAATGAACATGTTATAGTGTTTTTATATTCTTAATACATTTTTTTTTTTTTTGTGGCGAGAGTCTCACTGTGTTACCCAGGCTGGAGTGCAGGGATGCTATCTTGGCTCACTGCAACCTCCACTTGCTGGGTTCAAGTAGTTCTCCTGCCTCAGTCTCCCCAGTAGCTGGGATTACAGGCACTAGCCATCTCGCCCTGCTAATTTTTGTATTTTAGTAGAGATGGGGTTTCACCATGTTGGCCAGTCTGGTCTCGAACTCCTGACCTCAAGCAATCTACCCACCTCGGCCTCCCATAGTGCTGGGATTACAAGCATGAGCCACTGCTCCCAGCCCAATGCAGTTCTTAAATTTGTTTCAACATAAATAATCTCTTCTGTTATTGTTTTAAATGATCTCTTTCTTTCCAATATATCTGCTAATTGGCCGTTTGACCACTGAAGGCTATTAATAACTATACATTAGTTTTGAGCCTACCCACTTTAGAGAATTATTTTATTGTTTGTGATGTTTCTTTTATCTTTTTTGGTTCTCCAAATATACAATTATATCATTTATAATTAATGATTCTTTTACTTCCTCTCCTGTCTAATTGAATTGGCTAATACCTACTAGAACAATATTAAAAACTAATGAGCATAGTGAAAATCCTTGTCTTATCCATTTTTTCCTTTTCCTAAGTAGATTGTGGTTGGATTTGTTTTAAGTTTACGTAAATCTTCTCTTGATTGTAAGGGATGCTCCTAATAAGGAAATGCTATGATTAGAACAGTGGTAGTAGAACAAATGGGCAACCGGAGACTCACCAGGGCTTTCCCAGCTCAGCTATGAGGTATCAGTAAAGCAGTGTAGGATACCAGGTTGGGCCAAAGGATGAAAAGAGGTTCATACACTGATCAAGAAACTAGCAGAGGCAGGCATGCTTAAAGAGACTTCTTCCACCCTACTAGCACCACTAGGTGGCTGGTGACAAAGCCATTGGTATTTGATGCCTCATTGTGGGTTGCTGCTGCAAGCTCTTTGCTGCAGCAGTCCTCCTTGCCCCTGCACTGCCAGATATAATAATCACAGAGTCCATTGGGTGGACTGGGGAGCCTGGCTCATGCTGGTGGACGTGCTAATGTTTTCTTCAGATTCTACTGCATCCTTACGATCAGACACTGTTTGACTTCATGGGACTTGGATTACACTCATATTCAATATGCTGCCTTAAAACAACTTTAAATCTCTCTCGATTTTTCACCATTGGATAGGCTGAGACACAGGAAACAATGAAACCTTACCAGAGCTGTCTTACTACCACTACAAGAATGGCATTATTCTTATTGTTAGAGATAGGGACAGCATACTGTCTGTCCTAGATAAATAGACAACTATCTGAGTTTTGGTCTAAAAGCCTCCCAAAACCCAAGTTTTGCAGTGCCTATGGTAAACTTGTTCAGTATTGGATGTGCTTCTTATCTCATATAGGGATTCTCCTCAGCCCAGCCATTAGATTGCTGGAAAGGCATCCACTTTGACCAGCAACATGCCTTAGAAGCTCTCTAACAATCAGTACAGACTCCTTCAGACTGTGGCCAGTCACCTGGACAGCATGTTTCAGTGATGACATTTTATAGAACAGAACCCATGGGAAAAAAGATGTGACCATGAGGCAATGATGCCCTTTGGAATTTGTTAGTAGCACTTTCATGGCACCACCGTCTCATTTCAGAGAGTATTCTTTGCTTTTTTTTTTTTCTTTTTTCTTTTTTTCTTTTTCTTTTTTTTGAGACAGAGTCTCGCTCTTTCGCCCAGGCTGGAGTGCAGTGGCTGGATCTCAGCTCACTGCAAGCTCCGCCTCCTGGGTTCACGCCATTCTCCTGCCTCAGCCTCTCGAGTAGCTGGAACTACAGGTGCCAGCCACCACGTCCGTCTAATTTTTGTTTTTGTATTTTTAGTAGAGACGGGATTTCACTGTGTTAGCCAGGATGGTCTCGATCTCCTGACATCATGATCCGCTCACCTCGGCCTGGGTGCTGGTAGACACAGAGTAACATAGGCAGGTCATGTGTGCTTAAGTTTTGTTTTTCTTATCATTTGATGAATCCCAAATGAGAACCCCAACAAAGTGGGTTGCTCAAGAAACGTCCATTTTTAAGTGAAAGTGGTATATGCATGGAAGAAATAAACCAGGTATTAAAGGCATCTCAGAGGTAAAGGGAAAAGCATCTAATCACCCTTTCTTTGCATGTTTTAGAGGCAAGGACTCAGCTTTCCTGATGGCTTCCATACCCCTGGGTTCCTGAGGATACCTGGTTCTGGTTGTAGATGCATCAGCTAAGTTAAAGGCAGTTCATATACAAGGGGTTGCCAAACCTGTACAGCATCAAAAATAAATCCTTGCATCTCTAGTTGGAATCTACAATCTGTTCAATGGGTAGAAATGAGCACTGTGGTCACCCTGGAGAAACAGTCCCCCAAGTGAACCTTGTTACATTTTGATAGATTCCTGGACAGGTACCCTCCTTGTCTTACTTTTGTTTTCTTTTTGTTTTTGTTTCACACTATTAGGGCTTTCTGGTGTTACTCCTAACTTTAATAGGATTGCCTTTAGTCCTGCTATGTTGGCTTTGGGATTGAAATAGAACTATGCATATATAATTAATATAATATAAATAAATATAATATTTAAATAGCATAGCATAAAATAAATATAAATACATCAATATATAATATATTCAGGAAATATCTACCTATTTCTATTTCAGTATTTAGGATAGTTGTCATATAAGTTTCCTGCTTAGATATTTTAATATGGTGAGTTGTAACACACTATGCATTTCTAGAATAAACCCTACTTGGTTTCCATGAATCTGTGCATAAAAAATACAAGCTTACCCTTAAAATATCCTCCACAGAATGACGGTAGCAGACACTATTTATTTATTTGCCTACCTGTCACCCATTTCTTATTCTTTTCCCCATTCTATTAAATTCCAACTTGTGAGGTGTTATACGCATTGCTCTAAATGGCCATCTGTTTCATTAAACCAAACATTATCAATTACGTTTCTTGACCAGTAATTGAATCAATTAATCTGCTAAAGATGTGCAGTGCTCAAGAAGGCATTCATCTCACCCTGTTGCATGTAGTCATGAGGACAGTGGATAAAGATATCATCTTGGAGAGTAAAACCAGAAGTCCAGGTGGACAGGGGACAAGAGAGATCCTCCCAGGCAACAGACTCGCGGAGTGACAGTTGGGTCACCAAAGGAGGGCTCTCTCTGTTGCTATGATAAGGTTTCCTTGCATTTCTGTCCAGCAGGATATATAAAACAGGCACCATCAATTAGTGATTAGTGTACTCTGTTCCCTCTCTCTCTTCCTTTAGTTAAAAGAAAAATTACTTTTGTGCATTTTCTTCCTTACTATGGGATACTACACAATAAAGGCAAAAAAAAGACTGGATTGTCTGTAGAGAATTTAAAAACAATAATAAAATTGACTGAAGTCTATCTGCTTTTGATGATCACTGTGCACCAGACATTCTGAACCATGTCAGTGATAAAAATACCATTTTCCACCAGGGTGGACAGCACCTACTGGCATCTTCCTTCATACCTCGCTTTTGATAACATCACAAAATTAATGCTGAATTAATTGCCAGATTAGCCTAGCCTGGGGCTTTTGTATGTTGGGACTTCTTGTTATGTGAAGTGTTATTGCTAAAGCCACTTTGAGTCAAGTTTTCTGTTACTCCTCTAGGAGGCTTTACTTGATCCTCTGCTAGGGAGCTAACTATATATCATCCTCTATGCTAACACTATAGCTTTTCTATACCTCTTTGGTCATACTTGTTTATAATTTTTTATTTGGCATTCCAATGATATTTTGAAATCCTTGAGGTCATAAAGTTTATCTTATTTGTATTTATCTTCCTAGGACTATACATGTCATACTGGTTGCTCAATAACTTACTGTCCCCTGAATATATCTGTAGCCTTATCTGGCTAGTGTTATGCAGTCATCACTGTTAGCATGTTACTCTTTTGGAATATCCATGCTGTAATGTGGACAACAGAAATTTAATAAGACTTAATAACTATATATTTACTTTGTATTCCTCAGATAAGCCATCTCGGTCTTAAAAATAAAACTTCATGGTGTGGTAAGCAATGTGTTTTCTAGTTACTTTCAGGTCTTTTGTCGGTTATGTATACCCACATACTTTTTTTCCTTTTCTTTTTTTTTTTTTTTTTTAGACAGCGTCCTGCTATGTCACCCAGGCTGGAGTGCAGTGGTGCAATCTTGGCTCACTGCAACCTCTGCCTCCCAAGCTCAAGAGATCCTCCCACCTCAGCATCTTGAGTAGCTGGGACTACAGGAGTGTGCCACCACATCCAGATAATTTTTATAGAGACAAGGTTTCACCATATTGGCCAAGCTGGTCTTGAACTTCTGAGCTCAAGCAATCCACCCACCTTGACCTCCCAAAGTCTTACGATTACAGGCATGTGCCACTGCCCCTGGCCTAGATACTTTTGGTGAGGATGTAAGAAGTCTACTAAATATACATACAACAAAACCTTTTTAAAAGAAACATACACTTTTCCTAAATCAGAGCTTAGTATTTATTAGTTTCCTGTGTTATGGCTTAGAATCCACTAGATGGTACTATTACATAAGTGATCATAATGAAAACAATACACTGAAATTTTCTTCTCTGTTAAACAACTGCTTACTGAAATATTTTGTTTTTCATTTCAAACTGTAGCAGCTTGATTAATGATGTAACTTGGTCTAGTGTGAGGAAGTAAATTGTCATTATTAAGATTTATGATAAACTCCTTGCAAAATAAATGAGTAAAGCAATCAATTAGCAGTCATCTAGTAGCTTATGTGCATAAACAATTGTGAACTACAACATGTTATATTTGAAAACTGAGCTCCTTTCAGAAAAAACTCTTTGGTGTTTATGAGAAGGAAATTGTATTTGGCGTGGATTTGAAATTTCCTGCTTTGTAGATGACAATTTATTGACTATTTAGTGTTTACAAAGTTTTTCCAGGAAATCAACCACTAATCTGGGAAAGTCTAAACATTACACATTATGCAATTAGGAGAAGATTTGGCTTACTGGAGCAGCAACATGGAAGCCTCCTTGTCATATTTTCATCAGTATCATGTTCTAGATCTACCTTGGAATATCCTTGGAAGAATCCTTGGAACTAAGTCAAGATGAACATGCTACATATAGAATTCTCTTCGGGTCAGGTGCAATGGCTCACACCTGTAATCCCAGCACTTTGGGAGGCTGAGGTGGGAGGATCACTCGAGCCCAGGAGATGGAGGCTGCAGTGAGCCAAGATCACACCACTGCCCTCCAGCCTGGGTGAAAAAAAGAATAGAATTTACTTTCATTATAACAGAATCTACAAATCACTAAAGTAGTGAACATATGGAGAATTTAGAGGCTTGAATGTAAAGGATAATTCTATACTTGTATTAAAAGCAGCAATTATACATATCAGCACCAAGGAAATGTAACCTAGTGACGAGCTAGTATTGCATTTTTTTTCTTTAAACTCTTTTTATTTTTATATTTTTAGATACAGGGTCTTGCTCTGTTGCCCAGGCTGCAGTGCAGTGATGTGATCATAACTCATTGAAGCCTCAAACTCCTGGGGTCAAGCAATTTTCCTGCTTTGGCTTCCCAAAGCACCACACGCAAGCCCCTTTCTTGAAGCTGTTAAATTCCCCTAACTCAGGAGTTCTTAACCTAGTCCATGAATCCCGTGAGTGTTCACGGATAGAAACAGGGGTCTAGCAACTTTGAGTGGAAGAATTACATCTAATTGATATCCAGCATTTCCTTTGGTTGTGAATGTAGACAATATACCATGGAAGTGTTATTAGTACCAGTGCTTTTAACATCAACAGAAATCATAGATATTTACGTGATATATCACATTTCTTGCAGCATCTTGAAATGTCTTTCTTGTTAATCACACTTTAAAGTTATGATGGTATGGTTCTTTGCTGAATTTTCTTATTAATATGTTAATAAATTAAAAATGCATTATTCTATAATAGTTTAGAAATGATTTGACTACCATATTTCAGTGTAATTGTTTTCTTTCTAATCTTGTACATGACCTTATGCAATTGAAAATATCATTCTGACAAGGGTTCATAAGTTTCACACCAAACCACCATAGAGATACATAACAGAAAAATGTTCAGAAAATTTGCTCTAAGTCATATTTTGAGATAGGACATTCTGGCTAAGCTAAGCATTGCTTCTCTTCCTTAAAAAAAATGTAGCATCCTTTAGAAGGTGCCATCCAAGGGCATGACTGACCTAGAGGGTAGATGACCTTGAATAGAATCTATGATGATTCTCCCGTTTAGCTACAGGAGTGAATTTAGGAGGTGATTATTTCAAATAAGACAATATTCAGGATTTCTAAATTTATCAGCAAAATAAAGCTTTTTAAATGCAGAGCAGTTGACTTTCAACTTTCTGTAGCAAATGAGATTGAGAATTGAATTTAAAAGGCAGGAATCTTATTTCTTAGTATTCACTTCCCCTAAAGCAATTCGAAGTTTGTGGGGCTAGACTGAAGTTAACCTCTCCATTAACTCACAGGTCCGGGTAACTTCAAGAAGTTAAGAAATATTTAAGAAACATCAAAAAAAATTTCTACCAGAAATAAAGTCAAAAGTTTGTGAAGTAAAATACAGTCATGCCCTGCATAAAGATGTTTCAGTCATCAATGGACCACATATATGATGGTGGTCTCGTAAGATTATGATGGAGCTGAAGCATTACTATTGCCTAGTGATGACAGGCCTAGACTAATGTGTGAGCTTGTATTTTATTGTTTTAAGAAAAAAATTTATTTATTTTTATGTTTTTATTTTTCTTGAGACAGAGTCTCACTTTGTCACCCAGGCTGGAGTGCAGTGGTGTGATCTTGGCTCACTGCAATCTCTGCCTCCTACTTTCAAGCGATTCTCATGCCTCAGCCTCCCGAGTAGCTGGGATTACAGGTGCCCACTTTCACACCCAGCTAATTTTTGTATTTTTAGTAGAGATGGGGTTTCACCATGTTGGCCAGGCTGGTCTCAAACTCCCAACATCAGGTGATCCTCTTGCTTCAGCCTCCCAAAGTGCTGGGATTACAGGTGTGAGCCACCATGCCCAGCTGATTTTTTAAGAAAAGATTTTAAAAGTAAATTTTTTTTTCTTGAATACAAAAACACTTATAGAATATGGCTGTACAATATGTTTGTATTTTAAGCTGTTATTACAAAGGAGTCAAAAAGTTATAAAAAATAAAAATTTTATAAAGTTAAAAAGTTACAGTACACTAAGGTTAATTTATTGAAAAAATATTTTTAAAAATTCAGTGTAGCAGCCGGGTGTGGTGGCTCACGCCTGTAATCCCAGGACTTTGGGAGGCTGAGGCGGGCAGATCACTTGAGGTCGGGAGTTCGAGATCAGCCTGACCAACACGGAGAAATCCCTTCTCTACTAAAAATACGGAATTAGCCCTGAGTGGTGGCACATGCCTGTAATCCCAGCTACTCGGGAGCCTGAGGCAGGAGAATTGCTTGAACCCAGGAGGTAGAGGTTGAGCTGAGCCAAGATTGCACCATTGCACTCCAGCCTGGGCAACAAGAGCGAAACTCTGTCTCAAAAATAAATAAATAAATAAATAAATAAATAATTTGAGTGTAGCCTAAGTAAACAGTGTTTTAAAGTCTATGGTAGTGTACAGTAATGTCCTCGGGCTTCACATTCATTCTCCAGTCACTGACTCACCCAGAACAACTTCCAGTCCTACAAGCTCCATGTGTGCTAAGTGCCCTACACAGGGGTAGTATTTTTAAAAATTTTATAATTTATACGGCACCTTTTCTATGTTTAGATATATTTAGATACACAAATACTTGCCAATGTGTTACAAATACTTACAGCATTCAGTAGAGTAACATGCTGTACAGGTATGTAACCTAGGAGCGATAGTCTGTACCACATAGCCCAAGTGTGTAGTAGGCTATCCCGTCTAGGTTTGTTACATTCTACGATGTTCACACAATGATGAAACAGCCTAATAACACAGTTCTCAAAACATATCGCTGTTGATAAGCAATGCATGATCATATAAGACAATATCATAAAAACATAAAAAAACACTGAGAAAACCAGGCCATGATCAATTACACTATTAACTTCAAATTACTGGAATGTTGTAGAATCATCAGTAAATACTGTATTGGTAGACACCCTCCTGATAGACGTGGCAACAATCATCTGTGACTAAAACTTTAAATATGTGTTTCATTACACATTGCCCACATCTCATTCTGATTTAACTATGAACCTCGGCAAAGATTTCTGTGATCAGTGTGTTCTCCTGGTTCTCTCTCTTTCTTGCTAAAAATGCCAGTTTAGATTGAACAATGTATTTAAATGGAAATTTAAAAACTTAGGGGAGTTGATGGAGGAAAGAAGGAAGCTTTATGGTTTGTCTACTTGGTAGAAAACACTGTGTTACTTTTTCTTGATCTTGTAAGGGCATTTATAATTTATTTATTAGTTAAATGTGATTGTCTCTGTGTTCAAAAAAAAGGCTTATGGTGCCAAGTTCTCATTTTGTACAGTTCATCAGTAGGAAAGTTAGAGCTTCTGGGTGTGGGGTCAGTGCCCTTCATCCAGAAGGATTTATTGCTGGAGAAATCCAGGCATGAACATTTAGGGCAAGCTTGAGTGTATTGTAATGTAGGGGCCTCCTGTGAACCATGGTTCATTTGTTTGTGGAAAATCACCAGGTTTCCTGCTAAGGCCCTGAACTCTCTCCTGCTCAGCCAATGGCTCATGCTCTGGGCATGTTTCTGCCCCTTCAAGCATTTCCTTTATTTCTCTTTGCAGCTTCTCTCCTCAGTCTCTGAGACACTTATTCTTCTAATAATGCACCTCAGAGTTACTGGTAACATATTTACTCCACTCTTCTTGCTCAGTCCTTAAAATTCTGCATTACATTGATCAGAAAAGAGTTTTCCGTCTCTTATTCTGTATTGCCAAGTTAGTACCTTTCCAAGTTAGTTATCTAGTCCCTGGTTCTTTCTTTCTATCTATCTATCTCTCTCTCTATCTATCTATCTATCTATCTATCTCTCTCTCTCTCTCTCTCTCTCTCTCTCTCTCTCTCTCTATCTATCTATCTATCTATCGATCTATCTATGGCTATAGACCATTAAACTAATTTTCTATTATGAGTTAAATGTTCTATCTTTTCACATTAGGTTAGAGTTGTGCCACTCACCATTTTCTCATTAATCTTTATTCTTTTAATTCAATACTAAACACAATGTCAGCCAACTCGTCACTGAGATTATGTCATTTTAATCCTTTGAATCTGTCAGTGCCTCTCTATTTTCCTCTTCATCAAATGCTTCAGATGCAGTCAGCATTTTGTCAGTATAATTTTGTTATCATATCCCAAGATACACTTTCTTGTTCTCTCTGCACCTCCTGGAAGTTTGTTCCTTATTTCATCTGAAAGCCATGCTTCAAACTTTCTCCACTATTTCCCTTTCTTAATACTTTAGAAACATCACCTCATATCCTGGATTTTATTCCATACCTTTTACAGCTCATTCTTTTTTTCTTTTTTTTTTTTGAGACAGAGTTTTGTTCTTGTTGCCCAGGCTGGAGTGCAATGGCACGATCTCGGCTCACCGCAACCTCCCCCTCCCAAGTTTAAGCAATTCTCCTGCCTCAGCCTCCCGAGTAGCTGGGACTACAGGCATGTGCCACTACACCCATTAATGTTGTATTTTTAGTAGAGATGGGGTTTCTCCATGTTGGTCAGGCCGGTCTCGAACTCCTGACCTCAGGTGATCCACCTACCTCAGCCTCCCAAAGTCCTGGGATTACAGGCGTGAGCCACTGTGCCCTGCCTCATTCTTAATTATTTAGAAAATGTGGGCTACTAAGCCTCAACCAACTGGCGCATCCCCAGTCAGTGCTAACACTTCTGTTACATACAGATGAGGATTCACGATTGCAAATATCTTGAAAAAGAATTAAGGCACCTACATGTGCTCACATGGTGGGTTCTTTATGTGCAACTGATTCTAGCCCATGATATATTTTATCAAAGCTACAAAGGTGATCTCAGAAGCTGGAGTTTTATCTTGTGGGGTTGAGTTATAGACCACATCCTCTGGACTGGCCAGTAATGAATCATTCTTTTCATACATTCTTTATCTATAACAGCTTCTCTACATCCAATTAGACAAATAATTTGACAGGAAAAAGATACAGAATTTTGAGAAAAGTTTGAAAGCATTTTGGCGAAAGCATATAATCAAGACTGGTTACACAACTTGCTGAACCCAGTGTAATATGAAAATGTAGCGCCCTTGTTTAAAAATTAAAAACTTTCCCTTTTCTTCCACAATCTGTCTTGGTCTGTCACAGTGTCTTTTATTTGCTACTTCATGTTATACTGCCTCAGGCATGGGGACATTTGTGGGACCCCATCCTGTGACTTATGCTTGTGCCCACCAGCTGCTGGGGGTCCCCCTCCTGCTAGCACCAAACCACTGAGAGAAATCTGTTTCCCTTTCCTTTGGAACTTTTGCTTTAACCAACAGTGGACAGGTGATCCCCAAGGGATTGCAACCTCCTCACCGTGATACATAAGGTACCTGGTTTGGGTTAGGCAAAAGCCTAGCCCCTCACCACATCTCCTACTAAGCATGCTGTGGAGCTGCCAGCCCAGAAAGAGGACCTGGCCACTGCCATGTCCCTCCCGGAGATAGGGGCACGTGCATTCTCATATGCATGACTCCAAGGGCCCCTCGTGCCCATACCCAGGTCTCCACCACAGGTGGAGGGTGGCAGCATTAGCTGAGTGGTGGTGGGGAGTGGAAATGGAGGGTTGGATCGAGTTCAGAGCACCCTGGAGATAGGAGCCTGGCAACCCGGAGCCTGTTCCAGAAAGGCAGTGGGAGGCAGGACTGCTCAGAGCCAAGACTTCAAGTCCTCTGGCATATGCTCCATTGTCCCATCAGACTTTACTTACAAAAACAAATTTGAAGATAACATTGGTAAGAATTTTAAGACAAAGATTGCAGCGCATTAAACCCCAAACAAGAGGCTGTTATGAATGGGAGTCCCTGGGCGGCTGCACTGGCGACTGGCCCAGGAAGCAGCCCTGCCTGCATCCCTAAGTCCTGGTTGTTATGTACTGCATTTCACACCAAGATAGAAAATCCTTTCAAATAAAAAGTAGGGACGATACCATAACACATTATGTTACTCTTCACGAGTGGCGGTGCTGCATATTCATTAAGTCTCAGAACCCCACAGTATTCAAGGCGGTAGCATATGCGAAAGTATTCATTGAATATTGAAACAGCAAGACAACAACCCAACAGGATCGAATCTGAAATTAAATACATGAATGAGCATTCATTTATCCAGTAAAGTTTATACACTAGGCAGAGATGCCAATTTTACACACTTATGTTTCCTAAATCGGAGAATATTTTTACAAAGGAAGGTACCACTTAGGTTATTTTTCCCTAGTGAATTCAGCATTGTTTAGGAAGTAGTAGCATTTACATATGGAATCCACAAGGCGGAGCTCTGCATTCATTTTAAATATCAGGATTGGATGTTTCTGTCTCGAGTATGTCCGTGGAGAGTAGGACTGTCTTGAAGTATAATTAGTTCCAAGACAGAATTTTATCAGCTGAGTCTTTGGGGAGTGGTAGTATGTAAACACTTATTAAAATGTTATGGTGGGAGGGAACACAAATTCTGCATAAGTCAATTTAGATAGATGCAAATAGAATCAAAGGCTTTCTGCCCTCTGGGATTATTTGTACCTTGGTGGAAGATAAACGTCATATGCTAGATTTTCATCCATGTTAAGAGATAGCAAGGAAAGAGTAAGGACGATTTTGCAGCTTACAAGTGGCTCTGACAAAGATATAAACAGTGTAGCTCGCAGAATCTGGTGTTTCTCCCAGGGCATGTTTTGGGGGGTGAAAACATTTCTATATAACTTATTAAAATATTGAGTTATGTTTCTGTATATTAAGTTCTCATACCAGGAAAGCCTGAACTAAAGTGTATAACGGGATGTCTTGTACAAATATAAATAAATAAATAGTGTATTGTAAACAGATAAGACAAAACAACAGAATAGTTTATAAGACATATATGGAATCGCAGGCTGTTTTTCTACCTCTATTCTGTATCTATATAAAAGCCACCTAGTCTTCTGAACTAGCTGGAGAAATAAAAAGTGTCATATAGGAGTCAGGAGTATGCTGGGCAACAGCTGATGATACTCAAAGGGTGTGACCGTGTCTTTAATCTTTCTTCTTGGTTCCCCAACCTGGCTTTGGGATAAAGATTGCATATTTTGCAAAAATTGGCCGGCTTTAACTGGCAAGGCTAAGTATTCAAGATTTCGTTGGTTATACTCAGTTGGGAAGTTTGGGAGATTTTTTTTTTGTACCCTTGTGGCAAGGTTAATAGTAATGAATTGAGAAGGAGTTATATTGTTTGACCTTGGCACTTTCCAAATAAAGGGTTGGGTTAGACTCAGATGGCAAAAAAACTAGAGGTCTTTCCTGGCAAATAGCACCACTTGCTCTTCTGACATTCCTTTGCGTTTTTTTTTTCCCCACCATCTGGCCTTATGGTGTGTATTTATTTGCTTTTAATCTGTTCCCTCCACTGAAATGTAAGCATCATCCTGCACACAGTGATTTTGCCCTGTGAGTCTGTCGCTAGAATGCAGAACTGTACATGGCACAGAGGAGGTGCTCAATAAGTATTTGCAAAATGAATAAATGGATGAATGTATAATGCACATGATTTTTTAAAAACTGGACTTTTTATTGAGGTCAAAATATATATAAAATTCACCATCTTTATTGTTTTAAGTATACAGTTCAATGGTAATAAATGTATTTATGTTCTTTTTAAAAAATTCCCTTAATTCCTCCCTCCTCCATACCCTTCCTAGACTTCGGTAACCACCATTCTACTCTTTGTCTTCATGAGATCCCCTTTTTCAGCTCCCACATATGACTAAGAACATGCAATGTTTGTCTCTCTGTGCTTGGCTGATTTCATTTAACATAATATTCTCTGGGTTCATCCATGTTGTCACATGGATGTACATACACCACATTTTCTTTATTCGTTCACCTGTTGCTGGGCACTTAAGTTGATTCCATATCTTGGCTATTGTGAATCATGCTACAATAAACATGGGACTGCAGATATTCCTTCAATATACTGACTTCCTTTCTTTTGAGTATATACCGAGCAGTGGAATTGCTGGTTCATGTGGTAGTTCTATTTTTAGTTTTTTGAGAAACTTCCATACTGTTCTCCATAGTGGCTGTATTAATTTACATTTCCACCAACAATGTATGAGGATTCTCCTTCTCCACATCCTTGCCAGCATCTGTTATTGCCTGTTTTTTTTTGTTTGTTTTTTATATAAGCCATTTTAACTGGGGTAAGATATCTTATTGCGGTTTTGATTTGCATTTGATGGTTAGTGATGTTGAACATTTTTCATATACCTGTTGGCCATTTGTATATCTTCTTTTAAGAAATGTCTGTTCAGATCTTTTGCCTATTTTAAAATTAGATTATTTGTTTTTTTGTGATTGACTTGTTTGAGCTCCATATATACTCTGGTTACTAGTTTCTTGTCAGATGGATCATTCGTAAATATCTTCTCCCATTTTGTGGGTTGTCTTTTCACTCTGTTGATTTGCAACGTTTCCTTTGCAATGCAGAAGTTTTAATTTAATATAATCCTATTTGTTTACTTTTGCTTTTGTTACCTATGCTTTTGAAGTCTTATACAAAAAATCTTTGCCCAGGCCAATGTCCTGGAGTGTTTCCCCAATGTTTTCTTCTAGTAGTTTCATAGTTTCAGGTCTCAGGTTTAAGTCTTTAATCCATTTTGATTTTTGTGTATGATGAGAAATGGGGTCTAGTTTCTTTCTTCTGCATATAATTCTCCAGTTTTTCCATCACTATTGAGAAGACTATCTTTGCCCCATTGTATGTTCTTGGTGCTTTTGTTGAAGAAGAGCTGGCTGTAAATGCATGGATTTATGTCTGGGTTCTCTGTTTTGTTCCATTGGTCTATGTGCCTGTTTTATACCAGAAACATGCTGTTTTGGTTACTTTCACTTTATAATAAATTTTGAAGTAAGGTAGTGTGATGCCTCCAGCTTTGTTCTTTCTGCTCAGAATTGTGGCAATTCGAGGTGTTTTGTGGTTTCACATAAATTATACAGCTTTGATTTCTATTTCTGTGAAGAATGTCATTGGTATTTTCATAGGGACAGCATTGAATCTGTAAATGGCTTTGGGTAGTATTGTCACTTGTCAATATTAATTCTTCCCCTCCCATGAGAATGGAGTATCTTTCAATTTTTTTCTTCTTCATTTTTAAAATCTGTTTTATAGTTCTTACTGTATAGATCTTTTACTTTTTTATTATATTGATTCATAGGTAATTTATCTTTTGGTAGCTATTGGAAATCTAATTGCTTTCTTAATTTCTTTTGTAGATTGTTCACTGTTGGTGTATTTAATGCTACTGATTCTTGTATGCTGATTTTGTATCCTGCTACTTTTCTGAATTTGTTTATCAGCTCTAAGAGTTTTTTGGTAGAGTTTCTAGTTTTTCTAGGTATAAGATCATATTGTCTTCAAACAAGGCTAATTTCACTTCTTTCTTTCCAATTTGGATGCCCCCTCTTTTTTTTCTTTTATCTAATTGCTCTGGTCAGGACTTCCATTATTATGTTGAGTAACAGTGGTGAGAGTGAGCACCCTTTATTCTAGCTCTTAGTAGAAGGACCTTCATTTTCCCCCATTCATATGATGTTAGGTGTGGGTTTGTCATATGTGGTCTTTGTTATTTTGAGGTATGTTTATTCTATACTCATTTTGATGAGGGTTTTTGTCATAGAGGGACGTTAAATTATATCAAATGCTTTTTCAGCATCTATTAAAACAATCATATGGTGTTTCTTGTAGATTCTGTTAAGTGATGTATCATGTTTATTGATTATATTGATTTACATACATTGAACTAGCCTTGCATCGATGGAATGAATCCCACTTGACCCTGGTGATTGATCTTTTTAATGTGTTGTTGAATTTCATTTGCTAGTATTTTGTTGAGGAGTTTTGTATCTATGTTCATCAGTGATATTGGCCTTTAGTTTTCTTTTCTTTTCTTTTTTTTTTTTTTTTTTTTTTTTTTGCCCTTATCTGGTTTTGGTATCAGAGTAATGCTGGCCTTGTAGCAAGAGTCTGGCAATATTCTCTCCTCTTCAGATTTTTTGAAGAGTTTGAGTAGGATTGGTATCAGTTCTTCTTTAAATGTTTGGTAACATTTGGCAGTGAAGCCATCAGGCCCTGGGATTTTCTTTGATGGAAGATTTTAATTGTGACTTCAATCTCATTATTCATTATTGGGTTGTTGAAGATTGCTTGACTGTATATGAGTAGGTATATTTTTGGTCCCTTTCTGTTTCATTAACCTATCTGTCTTTATGCCAGTAACATACTGTTTTGATTACTGTAGCTTTGTAATATATTTTAAAATTAGTACATGTGATGCCTCCAATTTTGTTCTTCATTCTCAGGATTCGTCTGGCTATTCATTGTATTTTGTGGTTCCACATGAATTTTAGAGTATCTTTTTCTGCCAGGTGTGGTGGCTCACACCTGTAATCCCAGCACTTTGGGAGGCTGAGGCGGGTAGATCATGAGATCAGGAGATCAAGACCATTCTGGCTAATGCAGTGAAATCCTGTCTCTACTAAAAAATTAGCTGGGCATGGTGGTGGGCATGCCCAGCTACTGTGGACGCTGAGGCAGGAGAATGGCATGAACCCAGGAGGCAGAGCTTGCAGTGAGCCGAGATTGCGCCACTGGACTCCAGCCTGGGCGACAGAGCGAGACTCTGTCTCAAAAAAAAAAAAGAATCTCTTTCTCTGTTTCTGTAAAAATGCTATATGAAATTTGATAGAAATTGCATTGAGTCTTTGGAAAGCTTTAGGAAATAGAGACATTTAAAAAATTCTAAAGGTTCCAATTAATGAACACAGGATATCCTTCCATTTATTTGTGTCTTCTTTAATTTCTTCCATCAGTGTTTTTTAGTTTTTGGTTTACAAGTCTTCAACCTGTTTCTCTAAACTTATTTCTAACTATTTTATTCTTTTTGATGCTATTGTAAATGAGATTGTTTTCCTAATTTATTTTTCAGATAGTTCATTGTTAGTGAATAGACACACAACTGATTTTTGTATGTTGGTTTTATATCCTGCAACTTTACTGAATTCATTTATGAGTTCTAACAAAATTTTATGTAGTCTTTAGGATTTTCTAGGTAAAAGAATATCCCATCTGCAATAGGGACAATTTTATTCCTTCATTCTGATTTGTATACCTTTTATTATTTTTTTCCAGTTGCTTTGTCTAGACCTTCCAGTAATAAGTGGCAAGAATGGGCATTCTTGCATTGTTCCTTATCATAAAGAAAGAGCTTTCAGGCTTTCACTGTTGAATATAATGTCAGCCATGGTCTTGTCATATATGGCCTTTATTACGTTGAGGCCCTTTTTTCTGTTCCTAGTTTGCTGAGACTTTTCTTTTTGTAATCAATAAAAGATATCAGATTTTGTCAAATGCTTATTCTGTATCTATTGAGATTATCGTGTAACTTTCATTCCTTATTCTGTGATTATGGTATATCACATTAACTAATTTTTGTATGTTGAGTCATCCTTGCATTTTGTGGATAAATCTCACTTGGTCATAGTGTATGATCCTTTTGATGTTCTGATGGATTTGGCTTGTTAGTATTTTGTTGAGGATTTTTGCAACTATAACCATCAGGGATATTGATCTGCAGTTTTATTTTCTTGGGATATTTTTGTCTGACTTTGCTATCAAAGTAATAATGGCCCCTTAAGGTAAATTTAGAAGTGTTCCCTCCTCTTCAATTTTTTGGAAGAATTTGGGAAGAATTGACATTAATTCTTCTTTAAATGTTTGGTAGAATTCACTAGTAAAGCCATTTGGTCCTGGCCTGTTTTTGTTGGTAGATTATTGATTACTGTTTAATTTCCATGTTAGTTACAAGTCTGTTCTCTTTGTACTTCTTTAAGATTAAGTCTTAGGTTAGGTTAGGTAAGGTGTGTTTTTAAAAATTTATACTTTTTTTCTAGGTTATCCAGTTTGCTAGCATGTAATTGTTGACAGTAGTCTCTTATGATCCTTTTCATTTTGTGGCATCAGTTGTAATGTCTCCTCCTTTGTTCCCAATTTTATTTGAGTTTTCACTCTTTTTCCTTACTTAGTTTTGCTAATGGTTTGTTAATTTTACCTTTTTAGAAGACCAAATATTTGCTTTGTCGATTTTTAAAATTTGTTTTCCTCCATTTTCTATTTTGTTTATGTCTGCTCTAATTGTTATTATTTCTTTCCTTCTGCTAACTTCAGGTTTAGTTTGTTCTACTTTTTCTAACTCCTTTAGGTGGAAAGTTAGGTTGTTCATTTGAGATATTTCTTCTTTTTAAATGTAGGTGTTTATTGCAATAAACTTCCCTCTTAGTACAACTTTTCTGAATTTCATAACATTGGGTATGTTGTATTTTTGTTTGCATTTCTCTTGAAGTATTTTGTAATTAAAAAAAATTTTTCTTTGTCCAAATGACTGTTCAAGAGTGTGTTTTTAGTTTCCAAATATTTTTGGGGTCTTGTTTTTAAATTAATTTAGTCATTTTATGTATTTTTATTGAGAAGTTTAATCTATCTACATTTAAAATAATTATGAAAGGGAAGGGTTTGGTTTTGCTTTTGTTAGTTTTCTGTTAATCTTATAGTTCTTTGGTCTGTCTTTTTATCTTTTGTTGTCTTCCTTTGTGTTGTGTTGAATTTCGTGTTGAAATGCTTTTATTGTATTCTCTTTTTCTTTTGTGTAACTTCTACAGACTTTGTGGTTACCTTGGGGTAACCACAGTCTATTTTAAGCTAATAACATTCTATTAGTTATAATAGTCTATTTTAAGCTAATAACAAATGCAATTGCATATAAAAATTCTACGCTTTAATGTCTCCCTCCTCATTTTATGTTATTGTAGTTATAATTTACATCTATTCACATTGTGCATCTTTTAACATAATTCTAGTTATATATATTTTAAACAGTTTTGTCTTTTAACTTGTACAGTAGAATTAGACAGGATTTACCTACCACCATTACAGTAATACAGTATTCTTTATTTGTCTATATGTTTACCTTTACCAAAGAGTCTTATTCTTTGTTATGCTATTATGTTGCTGTTTAGTATTCTTACATTTTAACTTGAAGAACTCCCATTAGAATTTCTTGCAAGGCAGTCTATTGGTGATAGACATTTACAGATTCTGTTTGCCTAAGAAAGTCTTCATCTCTCCCTCTTTTTTTTTTTTTTTTTTCCTTTGAGACAAGGTCTCGCTTTGTTGCCAGGGTGGAGTGCAGTGGCACAATCTTGGCTCACTACAACCTCCACCTCCCAGATTGAAGCAATTCTCCTACCTCAGCCTCCTGAGTAGCTGGGATATTACAGGTGCACAACACCATGCCCGGCTAATTTTTGTATTTTTAGTAGAGACGGGATCTCACCATGTTGACCAGGCTAATCAAAACTCCTGACCTCAAGTGATCTGCCCACCTCAGCCTCCCAAAGTGCTGAGATTATAAGCATGAGTCACTGTGCCTGGCCTCTCCTTCAATTTTGAATTATAGTTTTGCTGGGTATAGTATTCTTGGTTGGCAGATGGTATTTATTTATTTATTTATGAGATGCTGTCTTGCTATATTGCCCAGATTGGTCTTTAACTCCTGGGCTTAAACAATTCTCCCACCTAGGTCTCCCATGTAGCTGGAACTACAGGTGTGTGCTATTGAACCCAGCTGGCAGGTTTTCTTCTTTTAACACTTTGAATACATCACTCCACTTTTGTCTGGCTTGCAAGGTTTCTATGAAAAAGCCACTGATAGTCTTTTGGGAATTTCCTAGTATGTGACAAGATCTTTTCTCTAGCTGCTTTCAAAAATTTCTCTTTGTCTTAGACGTTTAACAATTTGATTAAAATGTCTTGGTGTGAAGTTTTTGGGTTTCTCTTATTTGGTGTCCTTTGGGGTCCTTGGATCTGGGTGCTCATTTCTTCCTCAGATTTGGGAAGTATTCAACCATTATTTTTTAAATACACTTTCTCTGTTCTCCTTAAATTTCCATAATGTGTATATTAGTCTGCTTGATGCTGTACTACAAGTGCCTTAAGTTTTCTTTACTCTTTTAAATTCATTTTTCCTTTTTTTTTTAATATTTATTTTAGGTTCAAGGATACATGTGCGAGTTTTTATATAGGTAAACTCATGTTAGAAGGTTTGATATACAGATTATTTGGTCACCCAAGTACTAAGTCTATTACCCAAAAGTTATCTTTTCTGCTCGTCTCCCTCTTCCCAGCATCCATCCTCAAGTAGGCCCCAGTATCTGTTGTTCCCTTCTTTGTGTCCATGTGTTCTCATAATTTAGCTCCCACATATAAATGATAACATGCAGTATTTGGTTTTCTGTTCCAGTCATTAGTTTGCTGAGGATGATGGCCTCCAACTCCATCCATGTTCCTGCAAAAGACATTATCTCATTCTTTTTTGTGGCTGCATAGTATTGCATGGTGTATATGTACCATATTTTCTTTATCCAATCTGTTATTGATGGGCATTTAGGTTGATTCCATTTCTTTGCTATTGTAAATAGTGCTACAGTGAATATTCAAATGCATGTGTCTTTATGGTAGAATGATTTATATTCCTCTGGGTGTATACCCAGTAATCAGATTGCTGGGTCAAATGGTAGTTCTGTTTTTAGCTCTTCAAGAATTTGCCACACTGCTTTTCACAATGATTGAACTAATTTATACTCCCAAGAACAGTGTGTAGGTGTTCCTTTTTCTCTGCAACCTCACCAGCATCTGTTATTTTTTGACATTTTAGTAATAGCCATTCTGATTGGTGTGAGATTGGTGTGAGCCATTGTGGTTTTGATTTGTGTTTCTCTAATGATCAGTGGCATTGAGCTTTTTCTTTCATATGCTTGCTGACCACATGTATGTTTTCTTTAGAAAGGTGTCTGTTCATGTCTTTTGCCTACTTTTTAATGGGTTTATTTGTTTTTCTTTGTAAATTTGCTTAAGTTCCTCATAGATGCTGGATAGGTGCTGATCTTTGTTGGATGCATAGTTTGCAAATATTTTTTCCCATTCTGTAGGCTGTCTACTCTGTTGATAGTTTACTTTGCTGTGCAGAAGCTTTTACGTTGTTTTTGTGTGTGTGTGTGTGTGTGTGTGTGTGTGTGTGTTTGTTTGAGACGAAGTTTCACTCTTGTTGCCCAGGCTAGAGTGCAATGGCACGATCTTGGCTCACTGCAACCTCCACCACCTGAGTTGAAATGAGTCTCCTGCCTCAGCCTCCTGAGCAGCTGGGATTACAAGCATGTGCCACCATACCCAGCTAATTTTGTATTTTTGGTAGAGACGGGTTTCTCCATGTTGATCAGGCTGGTCTCGAACTCCTGACCTCATGATCCACCCACCTCTGCCTCCCAAAGTGTTGGGATTACAAGCGTGAGCCACCATGCATGGACAGGTTTTAAGTTTAATTAGATCACATTTGTCAATGTTTGCTTTTGTTGCGATTGCTTTTGGCATCTTCATCATAAGATGTTTGCCTGTCTTTATGTTCAGGATGGTATTGCCTTGGTTGGCTTCCAGGGTTTTTATAGTTTTGGGTTTTACATTTAAGTCTTTAATCTATCTTGAGTTGATTTTTGTATATGATGTAAGGAAGGGGTACAGTTTCAATCTTCTGCATATGTTGTCCCAGCACCATTTATTGAATAGAGAGTCCTTTCCTTGTTGCTTGTTTTTGTCAGTTTTGTCAAAATCTAGATAGTTGTACATGTTTGGCTTTATTTCTGGGCTCTCTATTCTGTTCCACTGATGTATGTGTCTGTATTGTACCAGTACCATGGTGTTTTGGTTACTGTAGCCCCATAGTACAGCATGAAGTCAGGTAATGTGATGCCTCCAGCTTTCTTCTTTTTGCTTAGGATTGCCTTGGCTATCTTTTTATGGTTCCATATGAATTTTTAAATAGTTTTTCTAGTTCTGTGAAGAATGTCATTGGTAGTTTGATAAGAATAGCATTGAATCTGTAAATTGCTTTGGGCAGTATGGCCATTTTAATGATATTGATTCTTCCTATCCATGAGCATGACATGTTTTTCCATTTGTTTGTGTCTTCTCTGATTTCTCTGAGCAGTATTTTATAATTCTTATTGTAGAGCTCTTTTACCTCTCTAATTAGCTGTATTTCTAGGTATTTTATTCTTTTCGTGGCAATTTTGAATGGGATTGTGTTCCTGATTTGGTCCTTGGCTTGGCTGTTATTGATGTATAGGAATGCTAGTGATTTTTGTCCATTGATTTTTTTTATCCTGAAACTTTGCTGAAGTTGTTTATCAGCTGAAGGAGGTTTGGGTCGAGACTATGAGGTTTTCTAGATATAGAATTACGTCATCTGCAAACAGGGATATTTTGACTTCCTCTCTTCCTATTTGGACATACTTTATTTCTTTCTCTTGCCTGATTTCTCTGGCCAGGACTTCTAATACTATGTTGAATAGGAGTGGTGAGAGAGGGCATCCTTGTCATGTGCTGGTATTCTGGGGGAATGCTTCCAGCTTTTCCCCATTCAGTGTAATGGTGGCTATGAGTGTGTCATAGATGACTGTTATTGTTTTGCAGTATGTTCCTTCAATACCTAGATTATTGAGATTTTTAACATAAAGGGATGTTGAATTTTATTGAAGGCCTTTTCCGCATCTATTGGATAATCATGTGGTTTTGTCTTTAGTTCTTTTTATCCATTTATTAATTTGCATATGTTGAAACAGTCTTGCATCACAGGAATGAAGTCTACTTGATCACAGTTGTATCTGTCTGTTGTTATGCTGCTGATAAAGACATACCCGAGACTGGGAAGAGGTTTAATTGGACTTACAGATCCACATGGCTGGGGAGACCTCAGAATCATGGTGGGAGGTGAAAAGCACTTCTCACATGGTGGCAGCAAGAGAAAATGAGGAAGAAGTAAAAACGGAAACCCCTGATAAACCCATCAGATCTCAAGAGGCTTATTCGCTATCACGAGAATAGCATGGGAAAGACCATCCGCCATGATTCAATTACCTCCCCTTGGGTCTCTCCCACAACATGTGAAAATTCTGGGAGATACAATTCAAGTTGAGATTTTGGTGGGGACACAGCCAAACCATATCATTCCACCCCTGGACCCTCCAAATCTCATGTCCTCATATTTCGAAACCAATCATGCCTTCCCAACAGTCACCCAAAGTCTTAACTCATTTAGCATTAACCCAAAAGTCCACAGTCCAAAGTCTCATCTGAGACAAGGCAAGTCCCTTCTGCCTATGAGACTGTGAAATCGAAAGCAAGTTAATTACTTCTTAGATACAATGGGGGTACAGGTATTAGGTAAATATGGCCATTCCAAATGGGAGAAATTGGTCAAAACAAAGGGATTATAGGCCCCATGCAAGTCCAAAATCCAGCAGAGATGTCAAATTTTAGAGCTCCAAAATGACCATTGACTCAGGTCTCACATCCAGGTCATGCTGATGCAAAAAGTGGGCTCCCATGGTCTTGGGCAGCTCCGCCCTTGTGGCTTTGCAGTGTACAACCTCCCTCCTGGCTGCTTGCATGGGTTGGCATTGAGTGTCTGTGACTTTTCCAGTTGTACAGTGCAGTCAATGGAGCTACCATTCTGGGTTCTGGAAGACGGTGGCCCTCTTCTCACAGTTCCACTAAGCAGTGCCCCAGTAGGGACTCTGTGTGGGGACTCTGGCCCCACATTTCCCTTCCACACTGCCCTAGCAGAGGTTCTTCACGAGGTCCCTGCCCCTGCAGCAAATTTCTACCTGGGCATCCAAGTGTTTCCATACATCTTCTGAAACCTAGGGAGAGGTTCCCAAATATCAGTTATTGACTTGTGTGTACCCGCAGGCTCAACACCACATGGAAGCTGCCAAGGCTTGGGGCTCCCACCTCTGAAGCCACAGCCCGAGCTCCATGTTGGCCCCTTTCAGCCATGGCTGGAGCGGCTGAGACACAGAGCATCAAGTCCCTAGGGTGCACACAGCACCAGGACCCTGGGCCTGGTCCATGAAACCACTTTTTCCTCCCAGGCTTCCAGGCCTGTTATGGTGGGAGCTACCAAGAAGGTCTCTGACATGGCCTGGAGACATTTTCCCTATGGTCTTGGGGATTAACATTAGGCTCCTTGCTGCTTATATAAATTTCTGCAGCCAGCTTGAATTTCTCCTCAAAAAATGGGGTTTTCTTTTCTACTGCATCAAGCTGCAAATTTTCTGAACTTGCATGCTCTGCTTCCCTTTTAAAATGGAATGCTTTTAACAGCACCCAAGTCACCTTTTGAATGCTTTGCTGCTTAGAAATTTCTTCCACTAGATACCCTAAATCATCTCTCTCAAGTTCAGAGTTCCACAAATTTCTAGGGCAGAGGCAAAATGCTGCCAGTCTCTTTGCTAAAACATAACAAGAGTCATCTTTGCTCCAGTTCCCAACAAGTTCCTCATCTCCATCTGAGACCATATCAGCCTGGACCTTATTGTTCATATCACTATGAACATTTTTGTTAAAGCCATTCAACAAGTCTCTAGGAGGTTCCAAACTTTCCCACATTTTCCTGTTTTCTTCTAAGCCCCCCAAACTGTTCCATCTTCTGCCTGTTACCCAATTCCAAAGTTGCTTCCACATTTTTGGGTATCTTTCACCAATGCCCCACTCTACTGGTACCAATTTACTGTATTAATCTGTCTTCATGCTGCTGATAAAGACATACCTGAGACTGGGAAGAAAAAGAAGTTTAATTGGACTTACAGTTCCACATGGCTGGGGAGGCCTCAGAATCATGGTGGGAGGTGAAAGATACTTCTTACATGGTGGCAGCAAGAGAAAATGAGGAAGAAGCAAAAGTGGAAACCCCTGATAAACCCATCAGATCTCATGAGACTTATTCACTATCACAAGAGTATCACAGGAAAGACCAACCCCCATGATTCAATTACCTTTCCCTGGGTCCCTCGCACGACATGTGGAAATTCTGGGAGATACAATTCAAATTGAGATCTGGGTGGGCACACAGCTAAACCATATCAACAGTGGATATGCTTTTTGATGTGTTGCTAGATTCTGTTTACAAGTATTTTGTTGAGGATTATGGCATCAATGTTTATCAAGGATATTGTCCTGAAGTTTTCTGTATTTGTTGTGTCTCTGCCAGATTTTGGTATCAGAATAATGCCGGCCTCACCGAATGAGTTGGGGAGGAGTCCCTCTTCCTCAATTTTTTGGAATAGTTTCAGTAGGAGTGGTACCAGCTCTTCTTTGTACATCTAATAGAAATCAGCTGTGAATCCACCTGTCCTGGGCTTTCTTTTTTTGTTTGGTAGGCTATTTATTACTGACTCAATTTTGGAGCTCATTTTTGGTCTGTTCAAGAATCAGTTTCTTCCTGGGTCACTCTTGGGAGGGTGTATGTGTCCAGGAATTTATCCTTCTCTTCTACATTTTCTAGTTTGTGTGTATAGAGGTGTTCATAGTAGTTTCTGATAGTTGTTAAATTCCTTCTTCTTTTTGTTCCTTTGACTAAGCTATTTCCAATTACCTGTATGTGAGTTTGCTATCATTTCTTCTGCTTGATCTAATCTGATGTTGAATCCTTCTAGTAAAATTTTCAGTTCAGTTATTGTGTTCTTCAGTTATACGATTTCTTTTTTTACTCTGAGAGAAGCTGGGGCTAGGTAGTCTCTTCCAGATCACATAGCACTGATCCAGGGTTAGGGATTCTGGTGAGAGGGTGTCCCAAACCTCCCTACAAACTTTAGAGTCTGGTTTTGCATTTACCTGGGGTACAGTAGCCTTTAAATTAGTTTTTGAATTTTTCAGAAAGGAAATTTGTAAACTTTTCAGAAAGTGAATTTGTTGCTGAGTCAGTATGTTTGTTGCGGGAAGGAGGGTGTAGGGCTCCCTACTATGCCCTCTTGCTGATGTCCCCTCCTCTATAAATATTTTTTGTTGTCATCTTTTATTTCTTTTTCATCTTAACATTATTCTGGTTCTCTTATGTCATTATAGTTACCTAATATGCCAATAAGCAAATAAAATGTTTTGTATTTTGGTACACTTTATTTAAATAATATCTGATTCTAAAGATCTTACTTATCTGCATGTAAATATTTCTTTAGCTTTCTTAGGTACCAGGAAAAACATTCATATTATAAGTGAAATTTCACTCTACCAATCAACATTTACAAAAGACTTTTCATCTTTGTGCCACTGCTTTCAGAAATGTCCTCCTTGGGCCTGGAGTTTTTAATTTTTTTAGTGACTTCATAAGTACTTTCTGAGAGTACTTGAGGGAATGTTATCTTTAGAAACTAAACACATGTATTTTAATTAGTGTTATCTAAAATATATATTGAAGAATGATTAACTTACCATGACTATATTTGAAAATCAGGCCGGGCGCGGTGGCTCAAGCCTGTAATCCCAGCACTTTGGGAGGCCGAGACGGGCGGATCACGAGGTCAGGAGATCAAGACCATCCTGGCTAACACGGTGAAACCCCGTTTCTACTAAAAAATACAAAAAACTAGCCGGGTGAGGTGGCGGGCGCCTGTAGTCCCAGCTACTCGGGAGGCTGAGGCAGGAGAATGGCGGGAACCTGGGAGGCGGAGCTTGCAGTGAGCTGAGATCCGGCCACTGCACTCCAGCCTGGGCCACAGAGCGAGACTCCGTCTCAAAAAAAAAAAAAAAAAAAAAAAAAAAAAAAAAAAGAAAATCAGACGAAAGGTCATGCTTAGAGATTAGGGAGAGAAACATGCCAACGTTTTTTTTTTTTTTTCTTTTTTGAGGGGGAGGGTCCACAAATGTCCTGAATCAATATCCTAAGATTTTTGTGTAAGTGTTAAAACACAGAACAAATGTTTCTTATTTCCCACTGCCACTATCCTCCCTCTGCATTGAGATTTTAGTTTGCTTGATGAGAGAAACTCTAACTTATATTTTCCTTTGTGGACCATCTAGCAGAGTATTGTACACCTTACAGTGTTCAAATAAATTTATGATTTGAAATTTCAAAAAGTAACACATCAGCTATAAATGGAAAAAAACTGTGAATAAGTAGAAGACCTAATGACAAATAAGCCATATATTTAGCAGATAGAAGCACAAATGAGAGGACAGTTAATATTTTCTATGAACATCTTAAAGTTGTATAAATGATTGTAATAAGCAATCATTAGCCATGTTTTATATTGTTTATCCAAGATATCTTTAATTTTAACATGTAGTTAGGTTTAACTACAAAGTTGGTATCTGTTTCCTCCTGGCAGCTATAGTCATGTATTCATCTAGGTAAAGATTCAGAATGCTAAGATAGCATCATTTTGCTTCATTCATATTCCTTAGTAATGATCATACCATATTTCCTCAGCTGATTAAAAAAAGGCAGGTTCTTTGTTCTGTCTTGAAAGGTGATGTGGAATGAACTCAGCCTGCCTTTGTTTGTCCATATCACTTGCCATATTAGTCTTAGTGAATAATCAAATGTCAGGAAAGGCTGTCTTTTCTAGCTCTTGGTGGTGCTCACACACAGAGAAACACAGTGTTTTATACTGTACAAGTTTAAGAGGATACTATGTAGAATACAGCTTCATAAAAACAAGTATGCAATAAATTAAACAATGCTGTCATGGATGTGATAAGATATAGTTAGGCAACATCGAACTGTTAGGCTTACTGCTATAGTTTATTTTTTAACTAATGCAAAATGTAAAATACCCAAATTTCGTGTCTTTGGAATCTATCTTATAATTTTCCCCTCAATTTCATCATGTCTTTAGGTGTGTTACAGTTTAACCCTACACATGCTTACTATTTATGTTATATATATTATGTATAATTATAGATACAATGTTTGATCCTATTACAGTTCTGTTGATAACAGAAAATCAGTAATGCAAACAAAACTGTCATTAAAAAAATCCCAAGTCTATAGCAAAGAAAGACTATCTGAATTTAGCTTTTCCTTCTTTCTTTTCTCTCTATATTTACTTTCTCATTGCTGAGAAAAAAGAAAGATAAAAACTGAGTGTGTTTGACTTGCTCTTTCCATACCTGTTACAGTAAAACTTTTTAAAGGCCAAAATGTCAGAGATCTGCTAAGGGGTAGCAGGGATTGATACTTCCTATGCCAAAAAGAATAGGAGAGGGCATGGTGATGTAACTTAAGATCAGGAAGAAGACAGATGCTCCTTTAATAGAATATGATCTAAGATTGTACTTCCAGAATAGTGGAGTAATAACCCTGGAAAATCGACTTCTCTATAGAAGCAATGAGGATGCTAGCAAAAATGGTCAAAATCAACATTTTCAGAAATTTGGAAATTAATTAGGATGTGAACATTTGATGAGCATTTATTCAAGAAAAATGACTAAATCTTGGTGAAACAGTGAGCTTTGTGGTATTTTAACTTGCTCTATTCTCAGCCTCTTTTCACTTGAAGATAGATCAATTGAGGTTTTCTAGTTTGACAAAAAGAACAAAAGAACAATGAGCCTCAGAGACAGAAGGACACCAGGAAGTATGTCAACAAATGCATAATGGGATTCCCAGATGGAGGGGAGGAAGTGAAAGAGGGTAAAAGAATGTTTGAGGAAATAACATTCAAAGCTTCCCATATTGGCTGAAAATAATTAATCTACACATTTCATATGGTTTGGCTCTGTGTCCCCACCCAAATCTCATCTTTAGCTCCTGTAATTCCTACGTGTTGTGGGAGGGACCCGGTTGGGGATGATCGAATCATAGGGGCAGGTCTTTCCCATGCTGTTCTCATTATAGTGAATGGATCTCACAAGTTCTGATAAGGTTAAAAACGGGAGTTTTCCTACACACGCTCTCTTTTTGCCTGCTGTCATACATGTAAGACGTGACTTGCTCCTCCTTGCCTTCCACCATGATTGTGAGGCTTTGCCAGCCACATGGAACTGTGAGTTCTCCATTAAACTTCTTCCCTTTGTAAACTTCCCAGTCTTGGGTATGTCTTTATCAGCAGTGTGAAAATGGACTAATATAACATTTGAAAAGCTTAACAAACTCCAAGTAAAATAAACTCAAAGAGATACATATCTAGACACATCCTAATCAAACTGTTGAGGGATAAGCAAGAAGACAGAATATAGAAAGAAGAGAGAACCAACTCATCACATAAAAAAAATTTCAATTTGGTTAACAGCTAATTTCTCAGCAGAAACTAGGGAGGCCAGAAGGCAGAGGTTTAATGTATTCAAAGCACTGGAATTAAAAGACTATCAACCAAGAATACAATATTTGACAAAACTATCCTTTCAAAATGAAGAAGAAATAGGCATTCTAAGAATAAATAAAAATGGAGAGAGTTTGTTGCTAGCAGACCTGCCCTACTAAAAATACTAAAGGGAGTCTTTCAATTGAAATGAAAGGACATTGCAGAGTAACTTGAATCCGTATGAAGAAATAAAAAGCACCAGTAAAATAAATAATAAAAATCAAAGTAGAAATAAATGAATAGAAAACAGACAACCAATACAGAAATTAATGAAAATGAAGTTTGATTTTTTTATGCAATCAAGAAAATTGACAACCTTTAGCTAGACTGATCAAGATAAAAAGAAATAAAATTTAAATTACTAAAATCAGAAATGAAAGACAGGAAATCACTTTGATCTTAAGGACATACGTAAGATTATAAGGGAATACACGAATGACCATATAACAAAATTAGGTAACTTAGATACAATGAACAAAATTCCAAAAAGTCACAATCCACTGAATTGGCTCAAGAAGAAATTGAAAACTAGAAAAGACATGTAATAAGTAAAGAAATTGGATATGTCATTTTAAAACTTGCCATAAAGAAAAGCTTGCTGGAGCTCTCTCCATATTGCTTCACTGGTGAATTCTACCAAATGTTGAAAAACAAGAATGCATACTACTCCTTAACAAATTCTTCCAAAATTTGTGAAAAAATAGCCCCTCCCAAAAATATTCACATCGGAATTCCTGGAACCTGTAAATATTACCTCACATGGCAGTCTTTGAGGTGTTATTAAGTCAACCATCTTGACATGGAGAGATGATCCTAGATTATCTGCATGGCCTTAAATGCAATCGTAAGTGTCTTTATAAAAGAGACCAGTAAACAGACAGAAGAGAAAAGGTAATATGACCATGGAGGCAGAGATTTGAATGATGCAGTCACAAGAGAAAAACGAAAATGTTGGCAGCCACCGTAAGCTGGAAGAGGCAGCAGATGATTCTCCTCTAGAGTCTCTAGAGCAAGCATGGCCCTGTTAACACCTTGATTTGGCCCAGTAATACTGATTTTGTATTTTTGTCTTTTTTTTTTTTTTTTTTTTTTTTACTTTTTAGGATGGGTCTATGTTGCCCAGGCTGGAGTGCAGTGGCTATTCACAAGTGTGATCATTGCTCACCACAGCCTCAAACTCCTGGGCTCAAGCAATCTTCCTGCCTCAGCCCCCCTTGTAGCTATGACTATAGGCATGCACCACTATTCCTGGCAAACATTATATTTTGATGGCAAACTGATGAATGATTCCCCCTACAGCTGGGAACAGCATAAGAATGTCTGCTGTTGTCACTTTAATTCAGCATTGGACTCTCAGTTATAGATAGGGTAATTGGCAAGAAGAATAAATGAAAGGCATCAGATTGAAAAGGAAGAAGTAAAACTCTCCCTATTCACAGAAGGCATGTATAGATAATCTTAAAGAATCCACTAAAATACTATCATAATTTTGAGCCAAGAAGGCGGACTAGACACAGCCAGCAAAAACATCTGCCACTGAGAGACTAGGGCATTGGGAAGACTGGCACACTCTAAGCAGATCTTTGAAGGGAATGCATTGAGACTGGACAGAGGGAGGATGCAGACACTGGGCTGAAGGAGGACGAAGCTGGGAACGCTGCATGGAGCTACTGAGCACCGGGATTCATGCTGGGCTCTCAGCAACTTCTGGGGAAGGGGTGAGTTGAATAGTTGAGGAACGGTCAACTCTTGCCACAGACCTCTGGAATTCAGGTGATAGGAAACCCCATAAGCCCCATGGACATTTGAGCAGGCAAAGGGAGCTGCTTAAAGAGGTGGTAGGAGCAGGACTCCAGGCTGCGTGGAGCCCAGAGGGTTTGGTGAGGGAATGTCTGCAGTGGAACATGGCCAGGGACGCCCATCTTCCAAGGCTGCCATGCTCCTCTAGGACACTTTGGCCACAGGGTGACTGTCTGACCTAGAGAGAGCAGGACAAGCTCTCTGGTGAGATAAGTCCAGTTCTATCTGAGTGCCCAGGCTATTCTCAGGGCCCCAGCCTCGTCATGCCCGCAGAAAGCGCAGCCTCAGCTGCCCAACCAGGGTGCTTCCTGGGTGCCCTCATTATAGCTCTTTTGCTGGAAGACTCTGCCTGATAATCAGAGAGCTCGGGCAGAGCAATCCCCACCAACATGCACCAGCCCACCTGCACCCTCCTCCCACTGCAGCCTCCGCTGTGCTGCTTTGCCAGCACATGCTTGCCCATGGCCAACCCCTTACTGCTTTGCTGGAGCATGAACACAGGCTGACCTCTTCTTCCCTCCTCCGCTGACAAACACGTGCACATGCACTCTGTTGTGCCACTGCTGCTGCCATGAATGCAACCTGCTGACATTCCACTGACACACGGGCACTCATGGATGTCAGCAACTCCACGGCTCCACCAGCAACTCCACACCACTGCTGTTGGTGTAAATGAGTGCACAGACACCAGTGTCCCTGCCCGCCGCCCTTGCAATGACACCACCACTAGTGTAAATGCACACACAGGTGCCAGCAGCCCTGCTGTCCTATACCAACACTATCACTGGCTTGAATGAGGTCGTGGATAATGGCAATCTGTTCCCAATCAACACTGCCACTGCTGCCTCTGTGAACATGCGCACAGAGGCCAGCAACCTTGCACCCACCAGTGCCTTGCCTAGAATGACACCACTGCCATTGCAAGTGCAAGTATGGACACCAGCAATCACTTCCACCTGTGCCCAGTCACTGGTGCAAGCACATGCAGGAACACTACAGTCCTGCTTCTGCTGGTTCCCCATCCCTGGCAATGCGCATGCACCCTGCCATGCTGCCACGACTGTGGGCACATGTGAGTGAGCATGGATGCCAGTGCCACCATCCTGATGAAGTGCTTTGGCTGGCACCACCCATCATAGTATTGTGGCTAGCAGACCAGGAACACCTAAGCCCCTCCAGTGTAGCAGGTTACTAATGATGAGGGGCCACAGAACAAATCTGGAGGCCTGGTACGAGCCCACAGAGTTACAGCACACAGACCAAGAGTGCTGAGCTGGACCTTGGCCTACTAAAATCTTCCAGAAATGAACCCAGTCAACTGAACCCACCTTATACCACAATCAAACTTCCAAGGGCATCAAAGAAAGATAAAAGCCAAAAACAACCCATCCAAAGAACAGCAACTTCGAAGACTGAAGGAACATAATCCAACACAGATGACAAAGAACCAGTGCAAGAACTCTAATAACTCCAAAAGCCAGAGTGCCTTCTTGTCTCTGAACAACCATGCAAATTTCCCAGCAATGGTTTTTAATCAGGATGAAATGGTTGAAATGACAGAAATAGAGTTCAGAATATGGACAGGAACAAAGGGCATCTACATTCAGGAGAAAGTTGAAACCCAATCCAAGGAACCTAAGGAATGATAAGGTGATGAAAGATGAAATGGTCATTTTAAGAAAGAACCAAACTGACATAATCGAGCTGAAAAGCTCACTTCAAAAATTTCATAATATGGGCGGGGTGCAGTGGCTCACGCCTGTAATCCCAGCACTCTGGGAGGCCAGGGCGGGTGGATCACGAGGTAAGGAGATCGAGACCATCCTGGCTAACATGGTGGAACTCCGTCTCTACTAAAAGTACAAACAATTAGCCGGGCATGGTGGTGGGCTCCAGTAGTCCCAGCTACTCAGGAGGCTGAGGCAGAAGAATGGCGTGAACCAGGGAGGCAGAGCTTGCAGTGGGCAAGATCGTGCCACTGTACTCCAGCCTGGGTGACAGAGCGAGACTACGTCTCAAAAAAAAAAAAGAAAAAAATTCGTCATACAATTGCAAATGCTAATAGCAGAATCAACCAAGCTGAGGAAAGAATCTTGGAGCTTGAAGACCAGTTGTTCGAAACAACTCAGTCAGACAAAATACAGACAAAAACCATAAAGTAGAATGAATAAAATCTCTAAGAAATATGGGATTATGTAAAGAGATCAAATCTATGATTCATTGCTGTCCCTGAAAGAGAAAGAGAGAAAGCAAGCAACTTGGTAAACATATTTCAGGATCTCGTCCATGAAAATTTCCCCAACCTTGCTTGAGAGGCCAACATTCAAATTCAGCAAATGCAGAGAAACCCTGGGAGATACTATACAAGATGACCATCCCCAGACACATAGTTACTAGATTCTCCAAGATTGATGTGAAAGAAAAAATGTTAAAGGCAGCTAGAGAGAAGGGGCAAGTCACATACAAAGGGAACCCCATCATGCTAACAGTGGACCTTTCAACAGACATCCTACAATCCCAAAGACAGTAGGGGCCTATATTCAGCATTCTTAAAGGAAATAAATTCATCTGAAGAATTTCATTTACAGCCAAAGTAAACTTTATAAGTGAGGAAGAAATAAGATCCTTTTCAGACAAGCAAATGCTAAGGGAATTTGTTACCATCAGACCAAATATGCCATCAAATCTATATAACAATCAGCTAATAACATGAAGACAGGATCAAATCTGCACATATCAGTATTAACCTTGAATGTAAACAGGCTAAATATCCCAATTAAAGTGGGAAGTTGGATAAAGAAGCAAGACACAACTGTATGATGTCACACATACAATAACACCCATAGGCTCAAAGTAAAGGGATGGAGAAAAATCTACCAAGTAAACAGAGATCAGAAAAGAGCAGAGGTTGCTTTTCTAATTTCAGACAAAATAGATTTTTAAACCAACCACAGTCAAAAAAGACAAAGTAGGGTACTACATAATGGTAAAAGGTTCAATTCAAAAAGAAGACCTAACTATCCTAAATATATATGTACCCAACACAGGAGCATCCAGATTCATAAAGCAAGTTCTTAGAGACCTATAAAGAAACTTATACAACCACACAATAATAGTGGGAGATTTCAACACCCCGCAGACAATATTATACAGATTATCAAGGCAGAAAACCAACAGAGATATTTGGGACCTAAACTCGACACTTGACCAAATGGGCCTAATAGACATCTAGAGAACCCTCCACCCCAAAACAATAGCACATACATTCTTCTCATTGCACATGGAATATCTGTACAATTGTCCACAAATCAGCCATAAAACAATCCTCAGCAAATTAAAAAAAAAAAATCATACCAAACATACTCTTGGACCACAGCACAATAAAAATAGAAATCAATACTAGGAAAATTGCTCAAACCCCTACAATTACATGGAAATTAAACAACCTCCTCCTGAATGACTTTTGGGCAAACAAAGAAATTAAGGTGGAAATCAAGAAATACTTTGAAACAAGTGAGAAAAAGATACAACATACCAGAATCTCTGAGACACAGCTAAAGCAGTGTTATGACGGAAGTTTATAGTGCTAAATGCCCACATCCAAAAGTTAGAAAGATTGCAAATTAACAACCTAATATCACACAGAGAGAAACAAGAGAAAACCAACCCTAAATCTAGCAGACAACAATAAATAACCAAAATCAGAGCTAACTGAAGGAAACTGAGATGCAAAAAACCATACAAAAGATCAACAATCCTGGGAGTTGTATTTTTGAAAGAATAAATAATATTGATAGACCACTAGCTAGACCAATAAAGAAAAAAGAGAGAAGATCCAAATAAACATAATCAGAATGACAAAGGGGACATTACTACTAAACTTACAGAAATAGGAAAAATCTCATAGATTATTACAATATCTCTATGCACACAAACTAGAAAACCTAGAAGAAATGGATAAATTCCTGGAAACATATAACATCCCAACATTGGACCAGGAAAAAGTTGAATCCTTGAACAGACCATTAATGAGGTCCAAAATGGAATCAGTAATAAAAGGTCTATGAAGCAGATAAAGCCCAGGACCAGAGGGATTCACTGCTAAATTCTACTTGGTGTATAAAAAAGAGCTGGTATTATTCCTACTGAAACTATTCCAAAAAATTGAGGAGGGACTCTTCCCTAACTCATTCTATGAGGCCAACATAGCATCATCCTGACACCAAAATCTGGTTGCAACACACACAAAAAAGTAAACTAGAGGCCAGTATTCTTGATAAATATAAATACAACATTCCTCAACAAGATTCTAGCAAATCAAATCCTGCAGCCCATCGAAAAGCTAATCCACCAAAATCAAGTAGGCTTTTTCCCTGGAATGCAAGGTTGGTTCAACATACATAAATCAATAAATGTGATTAATCACATAAGCAGAAGTAAAAACAAAACCCACATAATCATTTTAATAGATGCAGAAAAGGCTTTCAATAACATTCAACATCCCTTCATGTTTAAAACTCTCAACAAACTAGGCATTGAAGAAACATACCTCAGAATAATAAGGGCAATTTATGACAAACCCATAGCCAACATTATGCTGAATGAACAAAAGCTGAAAGCATTCCCCTTGAGAAATAGAACAAGAAAAAGATGCCCATTCTCACCACTCCTCTTCAAAGTAGTACTAGAAGTCCTATCCAGAGCAATCAGACAAGAGAAAGAAAGAAAAGGCATCCAAATAAGAAGAGAAGAAATCAAACTATCTCTATTTACAGATAAAATGATTCTATGTCTAGAAAACTCCATAGTCCCTGGCCAAAAGCTCCTAGGTCTGATAAACAACTTTAGCAATGTTTCAAGATACAAAACTAATGTACAAAAAATCAGTAGTATTTCTATGTATCAACAACGTCCAAGCTGAGAACCAAATCAAGAATGCAATCCTATTCACAATAGCCACAAAAAGAAGAAAATACCAAGGAATACAGCTAACCAGGGAGTTGAAAGACATGTAAAATGAGAATTACAAAACACTGCTCAAAGAAATCAGAAGTGACAAAACAAATGGAGAAACATTCCATGCTCATGGATAGGAAAAAATCAATATTATTAAAGTGGCTATACTGCCCAAATCAATTTGCAGACTCTGTTATTCCTATCAAACTACCAATGACATTCTTCCCAGAATTAGAAAGAAAAAGATTTTAAAATTCATATGGAACCAAAAAATGAGCTCACATAGCCAAGGTAATCCTAAGTGAAAAGAACAAAACTTGGAACATCATGTTACTTAACTTCAAACTATACTACAAATCTACAGCAACCCAAACAGCATAATACTAGTAGAAAAAAAGACACATACACCAATGGAACAGAATAGAGAGCCCAGAAATAAGGCCACACACCTATGACAATCTGATCTTTGATAAAGTTGACAAAAACAAGCAATGAGAAAAGGACTCCCTATTCAATAAATTGTGCTGGGATAACTGGTTAGCCATATATGGAAGATATGAAGCTGGACCCCTTCCACATACCATACACAAAAATAAACTCAACATAGATTAAAGACTTAAATGTAAAACCTAAAACTGTAAAAATTCTAGAAGAAAACCTAGGGAATACCATTCTGGCAAAGGCCTTGGCAAAGATTTCATCATGAAGATGCCAAAAGTAATTGCAACAAAACGGAATTGACAAATTGGACCTAAATAAACTAGAGGGCTTCTGCACAGCAAAAGAAACTATCGACAGAGTAAACAGACAACCTACAGGTTAGGGAAAAATATTTCCAAACTACCATTTGACAAAGATCTAACATCAAGAATCTTTAAGGAACTTAAACAAATTAACCAGCAAAAACCCAACAACTCCATTAAAAAGTATATGAAAAACACAGACACAGACACTTTTCAAAAGAAGACATACACAATGCCAACAAGCATATTTAAAGAAGCTCAATATGGTTGATCATTAGAGAAATGTAAATCAAAACCACAATGAGATACCACTTTTACCAGTCAGAATGCCTATTATTAAAAAGTTGAAAAATATCAGACCCTGGTGAGGTTGCAGTGAAAAGACAATGCTTATACTCTGTTGGTGGGAATGTAAATTAGTTTAGCCACTGTGGAAAGCAGTGTGGCAATTCCTCAAAACAACTACCATTTGATCCAGGAATCCCATTATTGGACATATACCCAAAGGAATAGAAATCATTCTACCTTACAGACACATGCACTCATATGTTTGTTGGAGCACTATTCACTATAGCAAAGACATGAAATCAACCTGGGTGCTCATCAACAGTAGACTGGATAAAGAAAAAGTGGTACCTATATACCATGGAATACTACACAGCCATAAGAAGGAATAAGATTATATCCTTTGCCTCAACATGAATGGATCTAGAGGCCACTATCTTAAGTGAACTAATGCAGGAACAGAAAACCAAATACCACATGTTCTCACTTATAAGTAGGAGCTAAACATTGAGTATACATGGACACAAAGAAGGGAACAGACACCAGAGCCTACCTGGGGTGGAGAATGGGAAGAGGAAGAGGACTGATAAACTACCTGTTTGGTATTATGCTAATTACCTGTATGACAAAATACTTTGTACACTAAACCCCCATGATACAGAATTTTAAAAATATAAAAAACCTGCATATGTACTCCTGAACCTAAAAGTTAAAAAAAAAATGCTATCAGAATTAACAAATCTAGCAAGGTTTTAAGTTACAATATCAATCTACCTATATCAATTGTATTTCTATACACGAACAATGAACAATATTAAAATGAAGTTAAGAATTCCATTTAAACTAGCATCAAAAAGAATAAAATACTTGGGAAAAAACTTTAATATGAGAAGTGTAGGCTTTGTATGCTGAAAACCACAAAAGCATTATTGAAATAAATTAATGAAGGAAGATTTAAATAAATGGAAAGACATCCAATACTGATTGATTGAAAGACTTAACTTTTTAAAAATGGCAATACTCCCTAAACTGATTTACAGTTTCAGTTTAACGCTTAACAAAATTTCAGCTGGCTCTTGTGCAGAAATTGACAAGATGATCCTAAATTTCATGTGAAAATGTAAAAGACTCAGAATAAGCAAAACAGTCTTGAAAAAGAACTAAATTGGGTGACTCAAACTACTTGATTTCAAAATTTACTACCATGCTATAATAATCATGGTGGCATGGCACTAATGTTTAAATAGACAGATAGATCAATGAAATAGTTTGAGAATCCAGAAATAAACTTTTATTTTTAATGGTCAAATTTTTGACAAGGCGACCAATACAACTCAGTAGTAGAAGGAATAGTCTTCAACAAATGCTGCTGTGATAACTGGATATCCACATAAAAGAATGAAGTTGTACCCCCACATCACACCATATTTAAAAATTAATTCAAAATGGATCAAAGACCTGAATATAAGAGCTAAAACTATAAAATTCTTAGAAGAAATCACAGGAGTAAATCTTTGTGTCCTTGGAATATGTGATGGTTTCTTAGCTATGCCACCAAAACAAAAATAACAAAAGAGAAAAACAGACACATTGAACTTCATCAAAATTAAAAACTTTTGTGCTTCAAAGGGCACCATTGAGAAACTGACCACAACCCATAGAATGAAGAACATATTTACAAGTTATATAAACTATAGGACACTGGACCATAAGTGCATGAAAAGATGTTGAACATCATTAGTCATTAAGGAAATGCAAATCAAAATCACAATGAGATAATACTTACAACCCACTAGTTTGAAAATAGTAACTGTTGGCCAGGCACAGTGGCTCACACCTGTAATCCCAGCACTTTGGGAGGCCAAGGCCGGCAGATCACGAGGTCAGGAGATCAAGACCATCCTGGCTAACACGGTGAAACCCTGTCTGTACTAAAAGTACAAAAAATTAGCCGGGCGTGGTAGCAGGTGCCTGTAGTCCCAGCTACTTGGGAGGCTGAGGCAGGAGAATGGCATGAGTCCAGGAGGTGGAGCTTGCAGTGAGCTGAGATTGTGCCACTGCACTCCAGCCTGGGTGACAGTGCAAGACCCTATCTCAAAAAAAAAAAAAAAAAAAAGAAAGAAAAAGAAAATCATAAGTGTTGACAGTGATCTGTAGAAATTATAACCCTCACATAGTGCTGATAGGATTGTGCAATGGTATAGCCATTCTGGAAAAAAGGTTAACAGTTCCTCAACATGTTAAACTTACAGCTAACATATGATTCAGCAATCTACTCTTATGTAGGTATATAACTAAGAGAACTGAAAACACATGTCTGCAAAAAAACCTGAATGCCAATGTTCATAGCAGCATTACTCACAATAGCTGAAAAATGGAAGCAACTCAAATATCCATCAATTGATTAACAAATAACCAAAATGTGGTATATCCATATGACCAAATATTATTTGGCAGTAAAAAAAGTGAAGCACTGAGGTTTGCTGCATCATGGATTAATTTTTACAATGTTATGCTGAATAAAAGAAGCCAATCACAAAAGTGTACCTATTATATAATTTAATTTACAAAAAAGCCCAGAAGAGCAAATCCATTAAAATTGAAAGTAGATTAGTGTTTACCAGGAGCTGAGATAAAGTGAAATGGGTAATGTTTACTAATGTGTAATCAAAGGAACAACAAAATTCCTTTAAAGGTGATGATGTTTTGAAATTAGATAGTGTGACAGTTGCATAATTCTGTGAATATAATAATACTAACAACTTCTGAATTATATTCGTTAAAAAGGTGAATTTTTAAAATTTTTATGTTATTTCTTAATAACACGGTTTTTTGTTTTGTTTTGTTTTGTTTGCTTGTTTGTTTTGTCTTTTTTGAGATGGAGTCCTGCTCTGTAACCCAGGCTGGAGTGCAGTGGTGCCATTTCAGCTCACTGCCACCTCCACCTCCTGGGTTCAAGTGATTCTTATGCCTCAGCCTTCCTAGTAGCTGGGATTACAGGCACCCACCACCACACCCAGCTAATTTTTTTGCATTTTTACTAGAGACGGGGTTTCACCATGTTAGCCAGGCTGGTTTTGAATCCCTGACCTCAAGTGATCTGCCCCCCTAGCCCTCCCAAAGAGCTGGGATTACAGGTGTGAGCCACCGCACCCAGCCTGTTATTTTTTAAAATGACCTAAATGTTAGACTAGCAGGATAACAGCTAACCTTCATATAGACTTAGTGAAGGATATGGGCAAGAGGTTAATTCTTCTAGTATTAGGTATGTTGGAAAACAAACAACCAAACAAAACAGCCATAGTTCTTTGTGCGTGTTTGAAGAATACTAAAGAGAAATAGAAAACTGCAAGATGGCAGTCTAGTGTCCTTTGTTCCCTTACCCATGCCAGAACTTAGCCTTTCTCTACTTCTACCCAGTGGTAGAAACTTGTACAAATGGGCCTGTGTAATACAGTATTTATAAGGTGAACCTTCAACCCAGCTGCCACCCACACAGCCCAACTCCATTATTATCTGTACTATTCTTTCCTGCTTTTTGTATATCCCAAAATTCATGAAAGAAAACTTTTGTTGTTCTGAATTACATGTTAGCAAATATTTTGGGAGTTTCAAATCAATATGTTTTGTAGTTATCTTAATTGAGAAACATAGCTCTAGATATTTTTAAAAAGGAAAAATTTCTTTTCTGACTTCTCATTTGTAAGAATCAGAGTTCAATGAGAAAAATATAAATTATTGAGGAGAAAATAATGTTTTGCAGGGTGCTTACAAAATTGTAGGAAAAACCAGAAGAAGATAAAGCAGAAAGCAGAGGTCCTCCCACAAACTAGGAAATTGTAGGCAGGTGCTGCCCCCATTCCAGCTGAAGCCTGACTGTAGACCATAAGACCCAAAATGGAAACTGCTGCTCCCATTGCTGTGAAGTCTGAACTTCTGTGGAAGGAAGAAGGGACTCCATTCCCTTCTGCCTTTTAAATCTCCTGAAAGTCTTCACTTTGGTGGAATCTCAACTGAAATCCTACCGGCAAGGGATTTTGAGTTAATGTGGCTCCCAAACTTCTAGCCCCTGCAGTATGAGAACACAGGAGAGTACTAAAATAATTCTAAGGAGTAGCTAGTATAACATGACTTTAGAAATCAAAGCACTGGCCAGGCATGGTGGCTCATGCTGATAATCCCAGCATATTGGGAGGCTGAGGAGGGAGGATTGCTTGAGGCACAGAGTTGGACACTAGCCTGAGCAACATAGCAAGATCCTGTTTCAAGCAAAAAAAATTAATAAAATGACCCTTTGGGAGGCCGAGATGGGCGGATCACAAGGTCAGGAGATCGAGATCATCCTGGCTAACATGGTGAAACCCTGTCTCTACTAAAAATACAAAAAATTAGCTGGGTGTGGTGGCAGGCACCTGTAGTCCCAGCTACTCGGGAGGCTGAGGCAGGAGAATGGCGTGAAGCTGGGAGGCGGAGCTTGCAGTGAGCTGAGATCCGGCCACTGCACTCCAGCCTGGGCGACAGAGTAAGACTCTGTCTTTAATAAATAAATAAATAAAATAAATAATAATAATAATAAAATGAGCCAGGGGTAGTGGCGAGTGCTTGTAGTCCTAGCTACTCAGGAGGCTGAGGTAGGAGGATCACTGGTGCCCAGGAGTTTAAGGCTGCAGTAATCTATGATCATGCTACCACACTCCAGCCTGGGTGACAGAGGGAGATCCTGTTTCAAAAAAGAAAAGAAGTACTGATCAAAATAAACATAGTTTTTAACCAACTACAAATCAGATGAAATAACACTAGGAATGTTGTATTGGTTTCTTACATGAAGCCATCCACTTCTGGTAAATTTAGCTTTGGGTGAATATGCTTTAGAAGTTGAGATTCATTCTTTAAAATACTAGAGAGTTTACTACCATATTTTTACTTATTTTTATATTTTACCTTTCTTATGTCTTTGGCTGCCTCATATTAACTTGAACCCAGAACATTTTTGTGTTAGTTTCTTATTGATGCTGTAACATATTACCAGAAACATAGTGGCTTAAAGCAACACACATTTATTTTCTTACCATTGCAGAGGCCAAAAGTCTGAGATTAGCTTCACTGGGCTAAAGTCTAAGTGTGGCCATGGCTGGGTTTTCTGGAGGTTCTGGAGTGGTGGTAGTGAGGGAGGAATACATTTTCTTGCTTTTCTAGCTTTTGGTTGCTGCCTGCATTCCTTGACTTCACCTCTTCTTCACATCATTCCAATCTCTGGCTTCTGTCATCGAATTTCCTTCTCCTCTTGTGTTGTCAAATCTCCCTCCACTTCCTATTATAAGTAAATTTATGATTACACTTAGGGCCCACCTGCATAATCCAGGCTAATCCCTCTATCATAAGATTCTTAACTGAATCATATCTGTAAAGTTCCTTCTGCCATTTAACTAAACTTAAACAGGTTGCAGGAATTAGGACCTGAATATCTTTGTAGGCTATTATTCAGTTTATCACAATATATAAAACATTTCTTTCCAAAGGCACTTAAGCTTATTTCTGTTTTGTGCCAATGCTTTTCTGTCCAAAATGCAAGGCTTATCCTATCACCAACTTTGGATCTGAAATTTTATAGAAAGGACACTCAGGCAACTGTCACCCTTTCTGGGATGCTGCTTGTTTATATGGTGTAAAGTGCTTCAACTTCCTAGGCATAAAGCATCTTGGTGCTATGGATACCTTTAAACCAACCAACCAACCAACCAACACAAATACTCTTAACTCTTTAAAAAGACATATCCTAATTTTTCTTCAAAAGAAGTATTATCTCTTTTTCTTCTTAACACTTTGTTCTGCTTTTGGTTGATCTTGGTTCTCAAATCCCATATAGGTGGTATTTTGTTTGCTTAAGCAGGGTCTACAACTCTGCTATAGTAAGAGGACTAGAACCAGGACTGGACTTTTTGCTCCCCAGGTCCTAAAATATGCTCTTTTTGCTCCACATTCTTAGACCTTGCTTAACCCCAGTAGTCCCTATTTTCCCAAGGAAGGAGGGTTCCCATTGTATTTTTTACTTGCCAGTTTCTGGTTCTTATGGTTCTTTCACAGGGGATAATGGTTCCTCTCTGAGTTCTTTTTTTTTTTTTTTTTGAGATGGAGTCTCACTCTGTTGCCAGGCTGGAGTGCAGTGGCATGATCTTGGCTCACTGCAACCTCCACCTCCTGGGTTCAACTGATTCTCCTGCCTTAGCCTCCTGAGTAGCTGAGACTACAGGCACACGCCACCACACCCAGTTAATCTTTTATTTTTTAGTAGAGACGGGGTTTCACCATGTTGGCCAGAATGGTCTCGATCTCTCGACCTTATGATCTGCCTGCCTCGGCCTCCCAAAGTGCTGGGATTACAGGTGTGAGCCACCACGCCCGGCCTCCTCTCTGAGTTCTTAGTGATAAAGACAAGAGGGTAGTTGGGGCACCATGAATCTTTCTATCAACTGACCATAGATTTCACTCAGATTACATTAGAAGTCTCTTTACTACAGCAGGATTTTACTTCAGAAGAAGAAAGATGATGCAGAGTAAGAACATGCAGTAATTGGAGGTGAACAGTGGCAAATGGCCATATAATCCCTCAATTTTGGGGATGTGTATTTGTCTATTTCATTTAAACATGGAGAGGATTAGTGTTCTGAAAATCCAAATTAAATTATGCAAACACTATCTGTATATAGAATAAAAAGACTGAAAAACTAACTAGAATTAATTGGAATTTCTAACCAATTTTCTGTACATTCTTTTTGCTTTCTTACTATTTTCCTTTTGGAAATGGACTAATGTAACCTACTAATCTTAGGCAGAATTGCTTACTTTCTAGGATAGCAAAGTATTAAAGACGTTTTTATGAGAGAATTTTATTTTTGTTCTTGTCTGGAACAGAGTAAACAAAGATCTAATTTATGTCAACAAAACACTTTATAAAGCTGAGTAAATGACAATGTCAATAAACACGTGAAAGGAAGATTTGCTTCCAATTCATTGAGAGTAATTGATGTGACAAAAATCTCATATCAACATTTCTTCTGGAACTAAAACTTTGGATAAAGTAAAAATGTATTAGCACACTCTTTTTGCCTCTTTTTGCATCCTCATTTCTCCCCATCTTTTTCCTGTGTAACCAAGTGACATTCAGGCAACACGAAGACGGGCAGCAGTTGGAAAAGGACAGGCCCCCTAATGGATTCTCAGTGTTTGGTTATAAAGTCGGATTACTTGCTGGCACCTAACATTAGACTACTTGGTGCAAAACCTCCATTCCAGCCTGATGCTCCATTCCATCAAGCAAATTATCCCGAGCTAGAAGCACAGAGGGGTCACTTAGGTGTGGGCCTTCCTTGTTAAAGTTTTTTTTAAAGGCCAAGGAGGAAAGTCTTCAATTTGGACTGGTACAGAGGATTTCCTTTGTTCCATGAAACCGTCAGAGGTTCAGGAATGATCCTTTATTTACACAGGAAGTTTCTAACAATAGATCCTGATTCTGCTATTAGGTTTCCTTTCTCATTTATTCTAAGAGAATTTGAAATTCAGAAAGAAAAGAGAAGAACTGTGAAAAAGCGTGGTGTCTTGAATGTGCTATTGAAGTGAAGATTAACCTTTATAACAGGGCATCTGCTATGCCACAGCTCTATGTGTAAAGTCTGTTTACTAAAGAGGGCATTAATCAAGACATAGGCATCCATTTATAATCTCTTTGCACTGTTGCTAACTCCAGAGTGAGCTAGTGAGTAAGATGGCTGAAGCCTGACAGCTAATTTAAAGCCAAGGTCTTCACTGTCCAGAGATTTATCAGAGAGTCAAGCAGCCTGTATCTTTTATGACTTGCACCTTCTTCTTTTTCAGAGGTAGTAAATGAAAAAGACGGAAAAAGGAGGTGCCATCTATTGCAGCTGTGTAAAATCACATAAACACTATGCTCTGGGCTTTCATTATAACACCACCTTCTTAGCTAATTACTGTCAGCATTAAATTACAGAGTCAGGAGGCCCCACTCAATACCAATTCATTCATTTCAGGTCACAGTTTGGCAGAAAACCTGTAGCGAAAGGCCAAACTTTTATCCACTAAACCTTTTATTTGTGACTAAACAAAAGTCTTGACAAGTAATATAATTTGCATCAAGCAGGGCTACACCAAAGGCCGGTTAATAGTTTTTTTATTTAATAAAGATTTACTTTATCCTCTAGTCTACTTGACAGGACTTATCATTTTGCATACCAAAAGACACAAAAGCTTGCAGATTATTTTTTTTCTCAATTCAAGCATTGTGTCTAAGTATTACCAACCTTACAATCAATGAGTAACATGATTTAAAAAAATAAGCTCAACATTTTACATCTCTGAGATCTGAGCAGTTGTCTTTCCATATTGTGCTGGAGAGGTAAATTTTTGGTGGTGTTGGTTTTATAATATGTTGATTGGAGAGATTTACTATCACACGACCTTTTAAAATTCCATTATTGTACAATTTAGAACACAGGTGGTCAGACCAAAATGGGCTTTTCAGAAATGTAGAAAGCTTGTAATCTGCTTAGGTATTTTCTGGGATGCAAAGGTATATAAAGCTACTAACTTTCCAGAGGGATTGATTTTCTTTTTTACTGTCTAGCTATCATTCTTCAAACAGCTTATTCAGGGAAAAAAATCAAATGTATTATAGCCTCATATATATGGTTGGCAGTTTGTCATAGCTTCTTAAAGTGATTTTCTGATTGTATAGAAGATTGACATGAGAAATTCAAAATCAACATATCTTAAACTCATGCCGGTGAGTTTGAATGATGATCTTAATCTATAAGAATCAATTTCTTCTGATTTGCTGTGCTTGGGTTTTACAACATAAGGAAAATGCATTTGGTGAAAACACTTGTTGCTTTGAGTGAAGAGTTATTAAAACCTTAATCAGGCAAGAGCCTAGACTAGGCACTTTCTCACATATGACCTTATTTATTTAATTCTCACAAGGATGATGTGAGTTACAGATAATTCTGTATTACAGATGAGGAGAGTCGAGCTAAGCAAAGTTAAATATCTTCTTGAAGGCCACATGCTCTTAAAAGAATTGAAACACAATATTTTAACTTGAAAGTCACTGACTGACTGTTCTGCTAGAACACTGTCCCTTCTGAACACGGGAATTGTCGGGAGGGTAAGATTCTATTTCTAGTTGAGCTCATCATTGTTATTATCAATGGTCAATTTTAAAATGCAGTGCCCCCCAGGAAGGTTCCTGGAAGCATACTCTTGTTCTCTGTTAATTGGCAAACCAAGTGTTCTTCTTCAATTCATGGATGGCTTTGGTAGCTTTCACACTTGTGAACATGAACAGTTCACTCGGGTGTTGTTCTGATTTGCCCATTGTCTTTTCTCTCATTTCAAGTCAACTGGAAGACGAATAAATACTCATGACAAATTGTTAACAGAGTGGAAACCGCTAACTTAGAGGGTTTAACTGAAGTGGGTGAGTATGAATATGTAGTAGTCTATGGGAGTCCTTAAGATTGTAGACCCCTGATACTTGCAGAAACTGGGGCCCGGCAGTTACATTTACAATACAAACAGTGTACATCTGCCCCTCTGATATGGTTTGGCTGTGTTCCCACACAAATCTCAATTTGAATTGTATCTCCCAGAATTCCCACATATTGTAGGAGGGACCCAGGAAGAGGTAATTGAATCATGGGGGCTGGTCTTTCCTGTGCTATTCTCGTGATAGTGAGTAAGTCTCATGAGAGCTGATGTGTTTATCAGGGGTTTCCGCTTTTGCTTCTTCCTCATTTTTCTCTTGCTGCCACCATGATTCTGAGGCCTCCTCAGCCATATGGAACTGTAAGTCCAATTAAATCTTTTCTTGTTCCCAGTTTTGGGTATGTCTTTATCAGCAGTGTGAAAATAGACTAATAGACCCTCCTTTATTAGGGCCCAGTGAAAGGTAACCTTTCTACTAAGATGGATTTCACAATTGTAAAACGGTTACTAGTTAGGCATCTATTTTACAAATACATTTTGTGTCTTGTCTATACTATTTTCCTGATGAAATCAGGGTGAGGCAGGCTTTTTGAGTGTCTCTGAAGGGCTTGGCACTGAAGGGGTTGATATTAAATAGAACATAGTCTCTGACTTCAAGGAAACAACAGTGCAGTTGAGCAGCAGAAATGGGCAGATGTTTACAATGATATGTACAACAATAAAAAGTGCACAGTATAGAGTAGAGGCACAAGAGGGTGTTAGGAACTCTGAGTATGAGGGCTAAGGAAGGCTTTCAGAAAAGGTGGCTTTAAAGAATAAAAAAGGATTTGCTAAGCAGAGAAAACTACAGGTTCAACGGCACGCAAGAGGATGTGAAGCAGCATAACTCAAATGCCAGGGGCCCAGGGTTGAATCAGGTCAGTGGAAGGGCTAGACGGGAAGGCCCTTTTTGAGACGGAGTCTTGCTCTGTTGCCCAGGCTGGAGTGCAGTGGCACCATCTAGGCTCACTGCAAGCTCTGCCTCCCTGGTTCACGCCATTCTCCTGCCTCAGCCTCCCGAATAGCTGGGACTACAGGCGCCCACCACCATGTCCGGCTAATTTTTGTATTTTTAGTAGAGACAGGGTTTCACTGTGTTAGCCGGGATGGTCTTGATCTCCTGACCTTGTGATCTGCCCGCCTCGACCTCCCAAAGTGCTGGGATTACAGGTGTGAGCCACTGCACCTGGCCAAAACACTGGCACTCTTAAATGATTTCTAAATTTGGTGATGGTGTTGCTGTTATATTTTCTTTTTACGATACAGAGTCTTGTTCTGTTGTGCAGCCTGGGGTGCAGTGATGCAATCATGGCTCACTGCAGCCTCAAACTCCTGGGCTCAAGTTATCCTCCTGCCTCGGCCTCCTGAGTATCCGGACTATAGGTGTGTGCCACCACACCCAGATAATTTTTTTTTTCTTTTTCAGTAGAGATGGGGTCTTGCTTTGTTGCCTAGGCCTGCTGTCATATTTTAATATTTATAAGTGACGAAATTGATCAACCTTGGTTTTAAGCTGGATGCCCCAGGGAAAGAGATGCTGAGATGGAAATCTGTGGAAAAATGCTCTCAGAAAAGGGCAGTGAAGAAAGCATGACTGGGCAGAGAGGAGGTGGGCTGTGCTGCAATCAAGATAGAAGAATCAAGCCAGTCCATGGGGCACTAAGTACTTGGATGGCTCTTGCAAAGGGTTGAGTTTTTATAACTCTGTGGCCAGTTATTGGATATGATCTGCTTCCAGGGAGGTAGAGAGACTTTCTTAGGCTGTGGGCAATTCCTGGGGTGGGATTCAGCTAAAAGACATCAGCTGCAATAGTCTAGCAACTGGGGGAATGAAGCTTTAGTCTATGAGAACTCAGCCGAGTGGTCAGATGCAAGAAGGCATCCACTATCACTAAAGACATTAAAATCCCCCTGAGTACACTCTTATTTCATAATCACGTTCACGTGCAGACTCTCTTAGGCCTTTGAACTTGCTCTTTCCTCTGCCTATTCTTTCCCCAGACCTTTTATGTGGCTGATTTTTTTCTTGACACTTGGTTTTCACTTCTAACATCTCCTCCAAGAAGGCTTTTCTGATTACCCTGTATAATCAGCCACAACTCATAACAGTCACTGTCTAGGACATCATTCTGTTTTATTTTCTTTATATAGTGGAATAAGAAATATAAATCTCATTAACTGTCCTCCCATCCCTAAAACATGAGCTCCTGGGACATTTTTCTGTCTTGATCACTGCTGCATCCCCTGTGGGCAGAACAGGGCTGGTCACATAGTAGATGAACAATCAGTATTTGATGAGTAAATAAATAAAAATGGAATTTAAGAAAATGGGTACCAGAAAAATTAGAATTTTTCAAATAAGAGATTTTGAGAAATTATTTTGATTTTGACACTGGTAAAAATCAAGTCCAGGCTGGGTGCAGTGGCTCACACCTGTAATCACTTTGGGAGGCTAAGGGGGACGGATCATCTGAGGTTAGGAGTTCAAGACCAGCCTGACCAACATGGTGAAACCTCTTCTCCACTAAAAATACAAAAAAAATTAGCCGGGTGTGGTGGTGCACACCTGTAATCCCAGCTACTCAGGAGGCTGAGACAGGAGAATTGCTTGAACCTGGGAGGTGGAGGTTGCAATGAGCCAAGATCGTGGCATTGCACTCTAGCCTGGGCAACAAGAGCAAAACTCCGTCTCAAAAAAAAAAAAAAAAAAAAAAAAAAAAAATCAAGCCCAGGAAAAGAATATATGTCTCACCACTCTTTCACAGTTTTCAGTCACCCACAGAGAACTACTGGAGAATATCTCTTGATCATGTGAGATGGATAGGCCTCTGGCAAGAGCTAAGCTCTAAGATCTCGCATTGAGTATATATATATATTTTTTTTGGCTCTGGGAAGTTTGAGAGCTTTTATTATTGTTAAAAAAAAAAGTATCTTAGAGGAACATAAATTATCTATTAAAGAGACTTTTGGAATTTTAACATAAAAATCACCAGTGGAATTTGGGTAGAATTGACCAGCTACTCCTCTATAATCACCTAAACCATTTTCCTTCAAATAGAAACAAACTGAAAAATGTAGTAATTTTCATGTGCAGAGGCAAAAAGGCACTTAGCACAGCTTGAAGACTCATATTATTCTGGAAACAACACTGCTGTACTTGGCTTTAATTTGAACTCTATCTCTTATAAACAGATTTTGAGTCAAGCCTCATGACAACTGCTGACTTCAGAAGGGCCTGAAGATAGCAAGGCATGGAGGCAGAGCCCTTCTTATCCCTTCCTTTAGCCTTCCCCTGCCTGCTTCATTCCTGCTATTGTACCTTACATAGTGATCCCAGTCCATGAAACACTCCCATGTTTAAGAAGAATGGAAGGAATCTCTGGAAGTCATTTATTCCAGTTCCTTTCACTAGCCAGGAATGAATGGATATCATTTATTATATATTCACTTTTACTCATATTTAAATATTTAGTTTCTTTTACTAAAATGTTGGGTCCTCTGGTACAATTAAGAGTTCAGGGAGAAAAACAGGAAAGCATTTTGGTAGTTATTAAAAGCACTGATAATACTTACGGCCCATCTGCAGCATTTTAAGCAAAACAAGACAGAGCCAAGAACTCCACGGTAGCACAAGAAACAATGCCTTGTATGCAGATTTTGCTTTACCTAAGGAAGTCCCATTTAAGAATCTGAGAAGCAGGCTGGGCGCGGTGGCTCACGCCTGTAATCCCAGCACTCTCGGGAGTTCGAGACCAGGCTGACCAAAATGGAGAAACCCTGTCTCCACTAAAAGACAAAAATTAGCTGGGCATGGTGGCACACGCCTGTAAGCCCAGCTACTCGAGAGACTGAGGCAGGTGAATCATTTGAACCCAGGAGGTGGAGGTTGTGGTGAACCGAGATCATGCCATTGTACTCCAGCCAAAAAAAAAAAGAATTCAAGGACGGGTGCGGTGGCTCATGCCTATAATCCCAGCACTTTGAGAGGCCGAGATGGGTGGATCACGAGGTCAAGAGATCAAGACCATCTTGGCCAACATGGTGAAACCCCATCTCTACCGAAAATACAAAAATTAGCCAGGCATGGTGGCGCGCGCCTGTAGTCCCAGCTACTCAGAAGGCTGAGGCAGGAGAATCACTTGAATCTGGGAGGCAGAGGTTGCAGTGAGCCAAGATTGCGCCACTGCACCCAGCCTGGGCCGTAGAGCAAAAAAAAAAAAAAAAGAAAAAAAAAAAGAAAAAAAAAAATTTGAGAAGCTTAGCTGGGCCGGTGGCTCATGCCTGTAATCCCAGCGCTATGGGAGACTGAATGGGGCAGATCACTTGAGGTTGGGAATTCGAGACTAGCCTGGCCAACATGGCAAAACCCCATCTCTAGTAAAAATACAAAAATTTACTGGGTGTGCTAGTGCACACCTGTAATCCCAGCTACTCGGGAGGCTGAGGCTGGATAATTGCTTGAACCTGGGAGGCAGAGGTTGCAGTGAGCCGAGATTGCATCATTGCACTCCTGCCTGGGTGACAAGAGCAAAACTCCATCTCAAAAAAAAAAAAAAAAGAATTAGAGAAGCTCAAGTAGAGAGTGGGGCCTCAGTATATGGTGAACACTCCGTCACTATAGGTGTTTAAATAGAGCATGTACAGCCCTTGCAAAGGGTATCCTAGAAAAAAATTCAGGAAACAGAAGCAAGTTGATCTCTAAGGGCCCTTGCAACCTTAAAGTTCTGTAGGTACAGAGAGTGGCTCTCCATGATTTTGTGTCTCTACATAGTTGTTTGTTGTGATAAATGCTTTACTTTTAAAATTGTAATTGTTATTCTCTTTAAATTCAAACTTGCCTTTGGACTTCCTTATCTTCCTAGACATTTAAATATGAAACTTATGAGTTATTTATAGATCAGTCTCTGTTTCTCTTTTTCTCATGCACGTCTCTCCCTCATCCTTGATCTGTTGGTTTTTTAAATTAAAATAGTCTTTTATTTAGCTTTTATTTTTATGAAACTTCTACATACACACAGTTAAAACAAAAGTCTCCCTCACCCTTCATTTTCTCTACAGGCAACTGCTGTAAGTTCCTTTCACTGTTCCATTTGGTATATATCATCTTACATCTACATAGCAGGTTCATATTTCTAGGTCTTGATTTTTTATATTTAGGCATGATTTATTGAATTATCACTAGGAAAATAAGGATTTTATTCTCTTTCACCACTTTCCTCACTTCCTTTCTCATCCTTTCTCCCACTGTGTTATAATTTAGGCTAAAGCATTACTCAGTCTTATAGTATTATGACTATTTATAATTGAGGCACACAGTATGCATTTTCCTTCATGATTTTAATTTTTTTTGTATTTAATAATTATGCTTTTTGTTTGTGTGTGTAGTTTCTTTGTTTCCTATAGACATACTCATCATTAATTCAAACCCAAACTCTTCTACATTTTTCCAAGTCTCTTCTCAATTCTTTAGTTAGGTGTGTCAGATAATTTATCGATATTATCTTCTTGAATAAATGCTCTTCTAGAATCTTTTGGCTTGTTCTGGCCTGCTGCAGTCTGGACTGGTTGCCTCTGTAGCTGGTGTACAGCTGACATCCTATGTTGGGATTTTCCTTTCCCTGCTGATTCTTAGGCCTACTGTGTAGAACCTTTTCCTGTATCCCATGTCTTCTTTCTTGATTGACTCCATAAACCAAAAATAAAATTTGAAGGGCCCTCAACCATCTGAATGGACTTCCTCCACTAGGCCAGGGCCCTCTAAATTTAACTTGAAAGACTGGTTCAAGCCATGATAGGAAGGTGGGGTGGGGGCGGGGGTTGGACACACCTCATTATGCCCTCCTCCCTCTTGAAATTCGGCAAAAGCCCCCCAGCCTTTAGCAGCAACACAGACCTTAAGTCTGATAAAAAACATTTACAATCTATTCTCTCTGAAGCCTGCTACCTGGAGGCTTCATCTGTATGATAAAACTTTTATGCAACCAAGGCATTCCTTTCTATTGATAATAACTCAACCAATTGTCAATCAAGACATTTAAAAATCTACCTATAGCCTGGAAGTCCTCGCAGCTCTTCAAGTTGTCCCACCTTTCTGGACCAAACCAATGTATATCTTAAATGTATTTGGTTGATGTCTCCTGTCTCCCTAAAACGTAGAGAAGCAAGCTTCACCCCTACCATTTTGGGCAAATGTTCTCAGCATCTCCTGAAGTCTGTGTCACAGGCCATGGTCACTCAAATTTAGCTCAGAATAAACATCTTCAAATATTTTACTGAGTTTGACTCTTTACCACACTCTCATTTTTGGTAGAGTCACAAGATTCCAGTGAAAGGTTCTTGGAGGCAAATTTTTTGAGACTTTCAGAAGCGATTGTTTTTATTCTACCCTCATACTTGATTGATAACTTTTGGCTGAAGGTAGAATTCTAGAATAGTTTTCCCCTAGATTTTTAAATGCCTTATTTTCTGCTTTTTAAGGTTAATGTTAAAAAACTATGTCATTCTGGCTCCCAAAACTTTGTATGTAAACTGTGTTTTTCTCTCCTCTACACACTTGGAAACCTGTAAGATTTTCTCTTCTCTTTAAATATTCTGAAATTTCACGGTGATATCTATGTTGACAAAAATTGTCAAATTCTAAAATATTTCAAGAGATTTATTCTGAGCCAAATATGCGTGACCATGGCCTGTGACACAGCCCTCAGGAGGTCCCAAGGACATGTGCCCAAGGGGGTTGAGGTATAGCTTGGTTTTATGTATTTTAGGAAGGCATGAGACATTAATCAAATATATTTAAGCAATACATTGGTTTGTTTTTTATGTTGGTGACCTTTGGATGGAAGACTGGATAAAGAAAATGTGGCACATATACACCATGGAACACTATGCAGCCATAAAAAAGGATGAGTTCATGTCCTTTGCAGGGACATGGATGAAGCTGGAAACCATCATTCTCAGCAAACTAACACAAGAACAGAAAACCAAACACTGCATGTTCTCATAAGTGGGAGTTGAACAATGAGAACACATGGACATGGGGTGGGGGCATCACACACTGGGGCCTGTTCGGGGGTGGGTGGCTGGGGAAGGGATAGCATTAAGAGAAACACATAATGTAGATGATGGGTTGATAGGTGCAGCAGACCACCATGGCATGTGTATACCTATGTAACAAACCTGCATGTTCCGCACATGTATCCCAGAACTTAAAGTACAATGAAAAAGAAAAGAAAAAAGAAATACATGGTTTGGTTTAGAAAGGTGGGACAACTCAAAGCGGGGCAGGTAGGGGGGGCTTCCAGGCTACAGACAAATTTAAACATTTCCTGGTTGACAAATGGTTGATATTGTCTGAAGACTTGGGATCGATGGGAATGTTGAGGTTAAAGATAAAGGATTGTGGAGACCAAGTTTTATTGTGCAGAGGAAGCACTTAGGTAGCCGACTTTAGAGAGAGCAAGTTGTAAATTGTTTTTTATCGGACATAAAAGGGCTCTTAGTTGATTATCTCCTGGATCTGAGAAGGAAGGAAGGAAAAGAAAGGAGGAACGGAATTCTCTATAGAATATAGATTTTTCCCACAAGAGACTTTGCAGGGCAATTTTAAGGTATGGCAAGGGAACATATTTTGGAGTTAAATATTTTTTTCCTTGTCTTATAATGTTATGCCAGAGTCATATTGAAAAATATAAGTCACACTATATAAGGTTAAATAAAACCCATCTGATGAGAATTTATGGTTTATAGGGCATGACTCCCTATACCCCTTAGGTAGGAATTTGGGTAAGATAAAAAATAGGAACTCAGTCCTCAGCTATTTTTATTATTTGTGCTGGCCACATGGATTAGGCCTTTAAAGTCTAGAAAAACATGTCCTCTAGCTCTGGGCTATTTTCTTGAATCATTCCTTTAATCGTTCCCTCCCTCTGTTCTCTCTATTCTGCTGGAAACTCTACTATTTGGCTGGTGAATCTCCTGGGCTGGCTCTCTAATGTTGCTGTTGTTTCTCTCCTGGTTTTCAGTTCTCTTTTTGCTCTCCTCTCTGGGAGATTTCTCCACGGTTATTTTCCAAAGTGTCCACTGAGTTTTTCCTTTCTACCCTTGGATTTGTAATGCTTTATTTTGGCTCTTCTCTTTATTTTGTTTTAATAGCATTCTGTTTTTGTTTCATGTATATAAGACCCCCTTCTATTTCTCTAAGTTTATCATTAGTTTTATTCCACATGGTCCCTCAAGAGTCCATTGCCCCAAGTTGCTTTTCTTTTCTTTTCTTTTTTTTGAGACAGAGTCTTGCTCTGTTGCCCAGGCTGGAGTGCAGTGGCACGATCTCGGCTCACTGCAAGCTCTGCCTCCTGGGTTCACGCCATTCTCCTGCCTCAGCCTCCCAAGTATTTGGGACTACAGGTGCCCACCACCACACCCGGCTAACTTTTTGCATTTTTAGTAGAGATGGGGTTTCATTGTGTTAGCCAGGATGGTCTCAATCTCCTGACCTCGTGATCCACCTGCCTCGGCCTCCCAAAGTGCTGGGATTACAGGCGTGAGCCACCGCGCCCGGCCTCCCCCAAGTTGCTTTACTTAATCAGTTGAGTAAATTTTGGTTTCTGTCATTCAGCTTAGATACTTTCCTCATGTGTCTGGTGATTCTTCTGTGTGAGAGTAGGGAATTAGACTTGTATAGTAATTCTTCACGAAGCCTGGCATGGTGGCTCATGCCTGTAATCCCAGCACTTTGGGAGGCCAAGGCAGGAGGATTGCCTGAAGCCTGGGGTTTGAGCAACACAGTAAGACCCCCATCTCTTCCAAAAAATACAAAAATTAGCTGGGTGTGGTGGCATGTGCCTGTAGTCCCAGCTACTTGGGAGGCTGAGATGGAAGGATCGCTTGAGCCCAGGAGGTGGAGGCTGCAGTGAGTCCAGATCACACCACTGCACTCCAGCTTGGGTGACAGAGTAAGACTCTGTCTCAAAAGAAAAGAAAAGAAAATCTTACTGACCTTAGTGGATGGTTGTTTATTGTCATTTATGGGATGCACCACAGGATGATTTGGCTGGGACTTTGCATGTCTTCCGGTATCAGTTTTTCCTTTTGAGCTGGTCAAATTTACCCCAAAAGAATCTTTTCGTCTCCCGTCTAGAAAATGTATGTGTATTGCTAGAATTCTGGGATCCAAATTGGAGAAGAGAGCTGGAGATCTTACTATTAGACATGTAAACCCTAATTTCATATTCCTGCCTTCATTTTCCATAAAGCACATTCTTATCCTTATCTGTACTACATACTCCTCAGTGTGGAGACCCTGTATTTTATTTTTTTAGAGAATAAAACTCTTGTTTGCAAGGAAGGAGGGGTTTTAGTGATCTATTTCTCAAACAACAGACTTCCAACCAGTCTTTTTCTTTTGAGACAGAGGACAGAGTCTCGCTCTGTTGCCTAGGCTGGAGTGCAGTGGTATAATCTCGGCTCACTGCAATCTCCACCTCCTGGGTTCAAGCAATTCTCCTGCCTCAGCCTCCCGAGTAGCTGGGACTACAGGTGCATGCTGCTATGTCTACAATATTTTGTATTGTAGTAGAAATAGAGTTTCAGCATGTTGCCCAGGCTGGCCTTGAACTCCTGAGTTCAGGCAACCCGCCCACCTCAGCCTCTGAAAGTGCTGGGATTACAGGCGTGAGCCATCACACTCAGTATTTTTTTTTTTTTTTCCAGAGACGGGTCTTTCTCTCACACCCAGGCTGGAGTGCCATGGCATGATCACAGCTCTCTGCAGCCTGGAACTCCTGGGCTCAAACAATCCTTCCACCTCAGCCTTCCAAGTAGCTGGTACTACAGGTGTGCACCACCATTCCCGGCTAAATTTTTAAATTTTTGTAGAGACGAGGTCTCCCTATGTTACCCAGGCTGGTCTGAACTCCTGGGTTCAAATGATCCTACCACCTTAGCCTCCCAAAGTGCTGGGATTATGGGTGTGAACCACTGTAGCTGGTCCACTCCTCTTATTTTCAACTCTGTTTCTAGAAGTACCTAGTGCTGCCAATTCCTGAGGTTTTGGGGGATTCTGTGTTATAAATTGGGTTGCTTCAATCCATCATCTTTATCCATGAATTTCAATCTTAGATATCTCTTGTCTGTACTCTCTATCAAGGACATGTCAGTATCTTTATTATTTTTCAAATGTATGCCGTTAATAGCTTTAAAAAATAACTTTGTTACCTGTGGTAATATTAGTTTATGGTTTTAATTGGCTTACACTCTTTATGGACAAGCATGAAATAATGTCCAAATTTTACTTCATACGTGTCACTTTTTGCTCATAAAATGGTAATGAATCACTATGTAATTAAATACTATTTTTTATCCTGCATTCTAGGATCTTCATGATGAATGTACATCTTTCTGGGCTAATATTCCATTACTGTATACATTCAAATAAATAAGTATGGATTCTTCATGATTCCCTCTCCTGCTTTATGACTTCTTGTCTCTTTGTCTTTGCTTCTCACAGTTCTTAGAGTGTGGAAGTTCCTCTCTATCCTTTTCTGACTATTGCAATCTTATTTCCCCCTCAGCGCTCATTTCCAGGGTGACCTCTTTCATGAAATCTTTATTTCAGCATTCCTTCATTCATGTAGTCATCTTTTTGCTCATTCACTGTATATTTACGGAGCCCCTAGCATGTGCTAGGCAATGTGCTAGGCTACAGGGATACAAAGTAAGCAACAAAGACATTGTCCCTGCCCTCACAGAGCTTACAGTGCAGTGGGAACAGGATGGAAGCAGGAGACAGATTTAAATAATGACATAATAAATACATAGCTATGAGTTGTGATTAGCATTAAGAAGAAACGATTGTGTCTAAAAAGTGAACAAAGTCTTCCCTGCCCAAGTGACTTTTGGGCTACAATGTGAAGATAGGGAGGGGATGGAGCATTCTTGGTAAAGGGAAGAACAAGGGAAAAACTAGGAAGTGTGAAGGACTGAGGAATGTTCAATGACCCGAAGGAAAACCAAAGTGACAGAGAGCAAAGAGATACAGTGGCAGATGATGGGACTGGAGAGTTAGGCAGGGGCTAGATCAAGCAAGGCCTTGTGGTCTAACTTAAGGAATTTTGCACCTTACCATAAGACTAACGTAAAGTTCCTGAAGTGGTTTGAGTGGGAAAACCTATGACTAGATTTGTATTTTTACCACATCACTCCACCTGCAGTGTGCAGAGAACACTGGGTAGGCTCAGAATGGAAGCAGGGAGGCTATTTAGGGGGCAGTGCAATTCATGCCTATGGGAGATAATGACAGCTCGAACTCAGGCTATGGCAATGGTGATAGAAAGAATGTTTGAAAAATATTTAGAAGGTAAAATTGACAGGACTTGATGGACTAGATGTGGCTGGTAAGGGAGAGGGAATAATGGGGGAAGATTCCTGGATTTCTGGCTTGTTCAAAGGCGTGGATGTTGATTCACTGAAATGAGAACATTGTCTCCTCTTTTAGGACATAAAAGAATAATGCAAGCCAAAATGTGCTGTTTTGCATATGCTTTTATCTGACTCTCCCCACTAAATTACAAGCATAGGTGAAGGAGAGAATATGCTTCATCTCTGTATTTGCAGATCCTCCTGTCCTCAAAGTGTCCAGTCCAGTGTTTATACCAGTGGAAGGAAGAGATAATGCTTGATTCTGATTTTGGAAACTGGAATATGACTGAGAGTTGGACTTAAACAAAAAATAGGTGGCTGGGCGCAGTGGCTCACACCTGTAATCCCAGCACTTTGGGAGGACAAGGTGGGCAGATCACAAGGTCAGGAGATCGAGACCATCTTGGCTAACACAGTGAAACCCTGTCTCTACTAAAAATACAAAAAAATAGCCGGGCGTGGTGGCATGTGCCTGTAATCTCAGCTACTCAGGAGGCTGAGGCAGTGGAATAGCTTGAACCCAAGAGGCGCAGGTTGCAGTGAGCCGAGATTGCACCACTGCACTCCAGCCTGGGCAATAGAGTGAGACTCCATCTCAAAAAAAGAAAAAAAAGTAGGCTTAGGAAAGATTTTTACCTCCATCTTCTAATATTTTTTCTAAGTTGTATGAAAAACAAATGAGATAGCAAATATAAAAATATTTGTGTGAGAAAAAGGTCTCTCAAAAGGGATTTATGTCATTATTATCATTATACCTACGTTTTCTTTGGCCCTCACTTTAAGTTTCATATATTTCTCTTATTTGTAAAAATGAGAACTAGGTAAGACATGTTAGCAAAGGATCTAATCAGTGCCAGATACAATGAGATAGATTTGTTTTTGCTACACGCACAACTCCATGGGATGTCTGCTGGACCACTTCCAGATATTATCCCATGTGTTTGCAGAAACTTCTACCTTACTTAGTGTATTACGTAGTATTTGTCCACATTGAATCTCAATCAGTCTTTAAGTAAAAGCAATTACTTAATAAATGTTGAAATTAACTAGTTCTTGAAAGCATACCTGCTTCATTAGGAAGACCTTTATAAATATTATTAAAACAAATGTCATAGGACATTTGGAAGACAAACAAAAGGTCTTTCTGGTTCATAGATTTCAAATACTGTAAGACCCATAAAACAGTGCAGCTTATCACCTAGCCAGTGTAAAAGATTGTGAAATACTGAGTGGTGCTGTCTTTGACAATTAAAAAGGGCTTTTATTTATCTTTTGGGGTAAATTAACTATTTGGAAAATATCAATAATGAGGGACAGTCTTTTGCACTTTGATATTTTCTATTGCATGTTACCACTGTACTAGCAAACAGAAAAATATTATATCCCAATCTATTTGAGTGATATATCTACACTAAAGTTCAATTTCACCTCTGAAGTGAATATGAATTGTATTTAATGAAACTCTAAGAAGAGTTGTACAGAGTGAAAAGGTCAAATAATTTGGAATCGAATTTGTCAAGTAACATTTTACAAAAGTGACATATTTTCTTTTTTCATTCTTCATCATACTCACAATTCAAAACTGAGTCCAAATGTCACTTCCCCTGTTCTGATTCGTCTCTTCTCTGCCTGGCAGAATTAGGCTTTTTCCTCTGGGCTGAAACAGCCCCTTTTCCTTTCCTGTGAAATAAAACTTACAACATGATATTGTAAATTTTGGGTTTCCTGAAGGGAAATGATTTTCTATTACTCATCTTTGAACCCCCTATGCCCATCAGAGTTCTTGGCCCACAGCAAGAGCTCAGCATGTTTGTTGAATGAATAATGTAAATTCCCTCAAAGCACATTAATTCATTTCATGCTAAAAAATTTCACGTTCAAATGTATATTAGCTAGTTTCTGTAACAAATTCCAAAATTTCAGAGGTTTAACCAAGTGGAATTTTATTTTTTATTCATATAACAGCAATGTGGTTGTTCTTGTTCAGCAGGAGGGTAGCTTTTAAGGACTCATACTCCTTTCTTATATCTCTGGCTTTCTCTAGGGCCTCAGTCAGAGTCTTAAATTTGTGTTGATTTACATCTTTGTAATATAGAAATCCCTGGATATATTCTTATATAATGCACTGCATACTACCTTATGCAAGTCACTTATCTCTCATTAGTTCATATACTTAATATTTGAGGGTCTAATATATATAAGACAGTTCTTTAGGCTCTTAGGATATAACAGCTAATGAAACAAAGATCTCTGCCCTTGTGGAACTTACATTTTATTGGAGGTAGACAATGAATAATGGGTTAAATAAAATCATACAATATGTTAGACGGTGATAAGTGCTATGGAAAAATAAAAGGTGTGGCAAGGCAAAGGAGATTAGGAGTATGTAGATGGTTAGTTGAAAGGGGGGTAGATTTACAGGGTAGTGGAAATCAACAGTTCTGTTTTGGCCACTCACTTTACAGAAGGGCTGTGAAGGAGGCAGGAGGTTTGAGGAATCTGGAGTTTGTGGGAGAGGAGTAAGCCTGACACAGAAACTTGAGAGTCATCAGTGTGTGAATGTGATTTGCACCCAAGAAAGTGTATGAGATCTCTGAGGGAGTAAGGTTAGATTGAAAGGAGGTGAGACCTGAGGACTGAGCCCTGGGGATATGCCAGCATTCATAGATTTGTAGAGAAGGCAGAGCCAGCGTGAGACCGAAGAGTGCCAAACCAGGGGAGGGTTTGGGTGTCGGAACTTGACGCAGAAAGTGTTTCAAGGAGAGTGTAGACAAGCATGTCAAATGTGGCCAAGAGGATGAGGAAGATGAGGACTGGGAACTGTCAACTGGCTTTGGAAAAAAGGAGATAATTGCTGATCTTGGTAAGAGGCAAAATTCCGTGGAGGAGTAGAAAGCCTGACTAAAGTGGTTGGAGAAGGAATGAGGAAGTGTGGGTGGTAAATATATAGCACTTTTCCAAGGAGTTTTGCTGTGAAAGGGGGCAGAGAAGTGAGGTGGTAGCAGGGTATACTGTGTGTGTGTGTGTGTGTGTGTGTGTGTGTCTACCTATGGACAAAGGAGGTTGTTTTGCTTTCTTTTCCTCTTCTTTAAAAAGCAAACAAATATGGGTATGTTATTATGACATGTGTGCCACCAAAGGGAAAGACCCAGTAGAGAGGAGGCATTGTTGAGGTGGTAGAGATAGGAAAATTCGAGAAGTGAAGCCTTGAGATGGCCAGAGAGGATGGGATTCATAGCTCAAGTGGAGGATTTTTCTTGAGTGAAGTGACACAGAGGGCAGCATGGCTAATAGAGAGCTTGGGCTCTGGATGAGGCAGCATCCCCTCTTTTATCCTATGGACAATTCTCTAGTTTCAAATACATTCTTGATATGGATGCTTACCTGGATTTGAAGGATCTTATAATGTTGAAATTCACTACATGTTCTCAATTTGGTGGTGGAAGAGATAGTGAGAAGCTGTAACTTATGCAATGGTCGCCTGGCTGACTCTTCCTATCCTTTTACTCTCAGTTTATCACTTCCTTGAGATACCACCCTCATCTAAATTATGTTCTGCTATTTGCTAATACAGAACACGTACTTCTCCTGTTATGCCACCTACCAAATTTTATTTTTTGATAAGTTTTCTTGTTGTTTCACTTAACTAAAAACTCCATGAGGAAAGCAACCATATTGCTCATTCTCTCTATTGTATCCCCAATACCTGTACAGCCCAGCGTCAAAGAAGAGTTGAATACAGATATGCCTGCCAGGCAGTGGGAATGTAATACATATATTTATTGAAAGAATAAATAAATGAGATTGTGTATGAGAGAGTGTTCAAATTTAAACTAACTACCTTTTAGATTTCTTTAGCAAGATCTCAGGAAATCCTTTTCTAATTCAATGAGAGATAGGGATTTATGTGGAGAAGAGTCTTTAATGATATCCACCCAGACATCCATTTTTTTCCTTGCATTGTCACAAAACATCTGAATTAGATTATGGCTGAAAAAATATAATTGCATTACATTCAAGTGATTTAGTGACACAAATTATTTGTTAATAAAGCTTCTTACACATATGTAATAGATACCAATTTTTTTTCCTGACATTGAGGGAATAATTTTATCTTTCTTAAGAAGGATTTTATGAGAACTGGTATTAGCTCCCACATGTGCAAACCAGTGAAAAATCCAATATTAATCATTTTAAAAGATGTCCAACCTTGTTTTGTACAGTCATGCTATAGGCTTGTGTCATCCTTATAAAGTGGTCCTGCAGCCTCCCCGTTCTTGAGTGGGGCAAATCCCTGGTCTCATCCATTTATGACTGTTATTCTTATGGTCACAGGATGCTGTGGCTCAGATGTTGGGTCCATTTGTTGTCCCATTTATGGGCCCAGTATTGCTATTCCACATCTCCAGGTCCAGGTCCTTGCTCAGGTTCTGTGGAAACTCCACATGAGAGCATCTTGGGTAGGTCTCCAGACTGGGCTCCTGATGTCCTGCCCTGTACCCTTTAAGTGCCTGACACCATCAAGACCCTGCCACTGAGCTGCTGCAGAATCTGCAAACCTTGTCCTTATTCACAATTCTGCATCACTATCAAGTGGAGCAACGCCTAATCCTCCCCTGCCAATCTCCCATACAGAAAAATTCATCCTGCTTCTTCTTTCAAAACTAGGGCTTCAGGAAGCACTGGATAACCCAGAGCACCTAGCCTCAGACCCACCACAAATGAACCTGTGTTTTTGGGAGTGAAAAGTACCTGACTTCCAGAACACAGAGGCTTGATTCCTTCCTTTCAGATGGCTCTGCAGCAACTGAGAACAAAAAAAAGCACAAATTAATTTCCCAGCTGGTCACCCTGCTGTATAATATTTTCAATAAGTCATGTCGTAAACACTCAATCCACATTTGCTGAATGCACTGGATTCTAACACTATATAAGAAACTCCTTTAATATACAGATAACATTTTTAATTAGCACTTTGCATAAATGGTTGGGCTAGAGGCCTTAAAAATTTGTGGTCTGGAAAGTAAAATTAAACATTACCTTTAACTTCACTGTTTTTAATATTCTTAATTTGTCTGAAACATTTTCCACACAAAACTGGCCTATTTCTATGTGGCTGACTGAAGATACTAAGCTCATATAGGATTTAGCTTTGATATTTTATTTTCTTTAGCTTGCAAACAGAAATATTTATTTTGTTTGCCCAAAACATATACTCACAGTCAGATTTGGGGGTATGTAAGCATTGTGTTTATAGGCAAAGAATGATCAAGTATCTGCATCTCTCTGTTCCTCTCTGGGATTTACTGTCAAAAGCCCATGCTTGCCTAGTCACAGTATCGCCTGGTCAGTTCAGCTTCTGTGGAAGTCTGTTATTTTCCTTGATTTCTGGGGTTAGAATGAGTGACCAGAAACACATTCTGTCTCCCAGGATACAAGCCTATTGAGGTTGCTGGAAAATGAGCACAATTAGGATCAGCTCATTAACTGCAATGGTTTTCAGAGCATCACACTGAGCATGTAACCCTATGTGGTCAAAGACATTGCCCATTAGCCAGCATCTGGACAATCACCTTTCCATGTGGTTTCTCTGAAACATTTCACACTCTCTATAACTGAAGCAAAGAAAATAGAACACCTTTAATGAGCAATTACAATTAACACACCGACTCACTGAAAAGTCACAATTGTGATATGTTAGGTATTAGTGTATATATTTGTAATCATGTTTGATTTTGATTTTCTTTGTCTTACAGTTAGCACTTTTTCTAAGAAGATTTCTTGAGTATTTTCAGAAAGTAACTATAGTTCTGATTCAATATAGATTCAAAGAAGACTAGAGAGAGATATGTGGCACTGCCTAAGACATTCTAGGTGGCCTTGGGCAAGCCATTTTACAGGTAATGAGGGGCTGGGCTAAATCAGTGCTTTCCCATGATGGCTGAAAAATTAAAAATCCCCTTGGGAGCTTTTAAAAGTACCATTTTTTCAGGTACTACCCCAGATCAATTAAATCAGACATTGTGGGGTGGGAGCTGGCATTGTATTATTTAATAGCTTCTCAAAATGATTTTACTGTGCAGCCAGGATTGAGACCATTAGACTGGATGATCTATACATGTTTTACCAGCTTTCACAGTCTATGAATTATTTCAGCATGTTTTCCCTGGAAGAAAGTTTGTATTATACTGCAGTCTTTTTATTCAAATTTTTGGTGGCATTTCCCTTGTTTATTTCTCAATGTAAACATTATTTAGGTAATTTGAAGAAATAAACATCAAAATTTTGTACTTGAGGTTTCTAACAACACAGAGCTGGAGAGGAGGGCATTTTTGGTGTTAGCTGGGCTGTGAGTCTATATGCAAATGAGGGGTGGTCTCCAATGCCTGTCAGTTACTCGACCAGTGTGTCTGTGACCCAAGGGCCTGGCTGACTCCCTCAAGGGTAGTCCTGCCTCAGCACTAAGATTAGGACCCAGAATCATCTGAGCACTACTGAATAGAAGTCCTTTAACTTGACATGTAAGAATCATTGCACAGAACTCCAAGCGTGAAGGATGCTAGGTGGTGCTAATGTGCAGCTGGGTTGAGAAACATTGACCACACTAATACAATCTAATTTCTTATAAAATGTAAAATATAATTGGCACCTTGTAATTTAATTACCATATGTATAGCATAAGACTAGCTGTGTAGTTTAGGCTAGTTAAATGTGTTCTCTGTGCCAGAATTTTGATCTGTAACATGGAGCTAATAATAGTACCTTTTAATTGGATTATAGTGAAGCTTAGTTGAGATGATTGAGGAAATGAGCTTAATTTAGTGCCTGGAACATGGTAAACACTCAAAAATGTTACCTATTATTACTAAAACTATACTATCACTATTGTTATATTATTATTTTTTCCGTTTTTTACCTTTATATTGATATTTAAAAAAACATTATGGATGTGGGTGTCAGAGAAGGTGCAAGCTTTCTTTTCTATGATTAACAGCAGGAGCTGATGGGAACCAAAAGTTCCAGGGGATTAAAAAATATATACATATATATATATACACACACAGACACAAACACACATTTATATATACTGCACTATGCATGTGAGTCCCAGAGAAGCAGGAAGCAGCAGCAAGAAGCAACTAGCACACAGCAACACCTGGGTATGTGCACCACACACTCAAGCAAAGCCATTCCTCTGGCTAGGGCAGCAGCAATCCTCACCTTCACATCAGCTCACAATAGAGAAAAAATAAACTTCCTTTTTTTTTTTGAGACTGAGTTTCGCTCTTGTTGCCCAGGCTAGAGTGCAATGGCATGATCTCAGCTCACTGCAACCTCCACCTCCCACTTTCAAACAAAGCGATTCTTGTCCCTCAGCCTCCCAGGTAGCCGGGATTACAGGGGTCCGCCACCATGCCTCCCACTTGTATTTTTAGTAGAGATGGGGTTTCACCATGTTGGCCAGGCTGATCTCAAACTCCTGACATCAGGTGATCCACCCACCTTGGCCTCCCAAAGTGCTGGGATTACAGGTATGAGACACTGTGACCAGCTTTTTTTTGAGACAGAGTCTGGCTTTGTTGCCCAAGCTGGAGTGCAGTGGCACAATCTCGGCTCACTGCAACTCCACCTCCTGGGTTCAAGTCAGTCTCCTGCCTAAGCCTCCCGAGTAGCTGGGACTACAGGCACCCTCCACCATGCCGGGCTAATTTTTGTATTTTTAGTAGAGACAAATTTTTGCCATGTTGCCCAGGCTGGTCTCGAACTTGTGACCTCAAGTGATCCACCCACTTCGGCCTCCCAAAGTGCTGGGATTACAGGTGTGAGCCACCCTGCCAGACTGAAACTTCTTTTTTTTTTTTTTTTTTAAGGGCCACCCAGTAATTTCTGCCCTCATGACCAGGAAACAGAAAAGAAAGAAAGAAAAAACCCCAAGCTGATACTGCCTTGAAGGCCGGCAGTGGCCATTTTCTCCTCTCTGCCAAAGCAGGACATGTTGTTTATTCATTTATTTACTTATTATCTCTTTCCACATGTTCTGAAGGACACTGTGTTAAAAGTTAAAAGGACACAGTGTTAAAAGTTATTTTTAACACTGAGGCTGGAAGGCCACGTTATTGTCCCTCACAAATACTTCAAACAGTTGTCTTCAAGATCCTATGGTTCTTTGCCTGACATTTTTTTTTTTGATACCACGAAGAACAGGAGGGATGAAAGGGATCCATCCCTTGCTTCCTTTAAGATGGTCTCTAGGCAATGGGTTTTCTATAAGTCTGGCACAAATTCTGGAGCCAATCTCTGGCAAAGCAGAGTGCCAGGCAAGGCCTAGGGACCCAGGGTCTGTGCTTAAAGCCTCTCGCTCACTGGAAATTATTGACCTCCGGAGATACACAAATATTTTTTAATTTAAAGGGGAGATGCACAGCACACCTTCCTCCACTGGGAGAAAGGGGGCCCAATTCCCACTCCCCCAAACACACACAGGTACACATTGACTAAGGCACAGCTAGGGCAGGCGTGGGCAGAAGTCCCCTTGGGAGGACGTGGCACCGACAGCTGCAAGGGGTGTGGAGATCTGGAGCTCATCACCTCTGGAGGTGCATGGGGGCAGGAGAAGAAAAGCCTCAGGGCTTCCAAGGAAATAGGAGAAGATGGTTGGGAAACAGGCAGATGAGAAAACCAAAAGCAAACCTAGAAAAGAGATGAGGAAGGAAAGAAGAGAGTGGAAAAAGAGAAACAGCTTAGGGGTGAAAACAGGTTGTGGGCAACAGAACAAAATAGCAAGGAAACAGCAGAGGAAAGGGAAGAACATACATCAGAGAACTGGGAAAGAGTGCGATGAATTGGGAAGGAAAGAAAAAGGGGGAGGAGGGGAGATAGGGAAGAAGAAAACACAGGAAACGAATACTCAGTAAGAAAACTCGGGAAAGAAGGATGAAGAGGTTGGAGAGGCAAATGGGGCCCCTTGGGAGTCTTAGACCTTGACAAAAACCAGGTGGGCAGAGTACACCAGGTCGCCCACATAGGCCAGCAAGTTGATGGCTGTCAGGATGGTCACAGCCAGTCGGCGGTCCCAGATACACACAAGGTAGGGGTTTCTGTCGCTGCAGCTCACATCTCTCGCCTGCCAGGACTGGACACCATAATTCTCGTTGAACTGGTAGAGGGGCCAGAGGACAAGGGCAGTGGCATAGAGGAGGACGGACAGCAAGGCCAGCCCCAACAGGAAACTGTGGAAGGGGATGGGCAGCATGTTGGTGCAGTGTCCCAGGTTCAGCAGGATAGTGAGGGCTGCCAGGACGAAGCAGAGGGCGTACACCGCCACGCACCACTCCAGGGCCAGCCAGTTGTGGTACAGGTAGGGGCTGCTGATGAACACGAAGATGAGGCAGGCCACGAAGGTCTCCAGCACCTTCAGCAGCCCCGGCTCAGAGGCCATGTAGCCAGTGATCTCGCCGGGCCGGGCCCGGGTCCAGGCTACTTCGGTGGCGTAAGCCAGACACGCGATGCCAGAGAAGACAGTGGCGGCGACAGCGTGGTCGCGGGAAGGGCCGTGGGATAGGAACTGCACGTAGGTGATGGGGTACATGATGGAGGCCGAGAGGCACAGGAGGGCCGCATAGCAGGCGATGGTGATGGGGAAGTTGCGCCAAAAAAAGGGGAAGCGGGCCTGGAACCCGCCCAGCTCCACGAGAAGTATGACCAAGGTCACGGCAAAGCAGAAACACCAGGTGAACATGGACCAGTTACCCATATATCCCCTCCAGGCGCCTGCGCTGGCTACCAGCGAGAAAGCCATGCAGGTGGACACCAGCTGCAGCAGGCGGAGGAGGCCCAGGGGCTGGGTCAGGGCCCTAGGGGACCCTATGACGGTGGGGGACCCCACAGTGGTTGTGACGGTTGGGTGGGTAACAGTCACCGGCATGGCGGCAGTCCCGGCTGAGGAACTCACAGAGAAAGGTCTGGCTGTGGAAACGGATTAAGTCACACACCTGGAAAAGGCTGGGAAAAGCGCCAGAGAGCGAGAGACAACGTCAGTATTCACTGGGACTTGGCTCCTCCCTCCCAGGACCCGACACCCCGTGGAACAGGAACAGGGCACCGCCAACTCCGGAAGAGGCCTCACCTTGACCGCGGGAAGTCCCGCCCGTCTCCTTCCACTGGTTCCAGTACCTGTGTGGGCTGCGGCGGAGGGAACCCAGCGGAAGTGGACGCCGGCGGTAGGCGTGGGCGCGTGTGTGAAGGTAACCCTGCTCCGGCAGGGACCAGGGGCAGGCGGTGGTGGCGGCAGGGCCTGGGGCGGCGCTGCGGGGCCGGTGGCCTGGCAAGGCCCGGCTCTCCCTCCTTATAAAGGCTTCAAGTCAGCCTAACCATTTTTAATTTTTAGTTTTTTTGAGATAGTGTCTCACCCTGTTGCCCAGGCTGGAGTGCAGTGGCACAGTCAGGGCTTACTGCAGCCTTGACATCCCAGGCTTAGGTGATCCTCCCACTTCAGCCTCCCAGGTCGCTGGGACTACAGGCACCACCTGCCTGGCTAATTTTTTGTGTTTTTAGTAGAAGCGGGGTTTCGCCATGTTGCCCAGGCTGGTCTTGAACTCCGGGGCTCAAGTGATCCACCTACCTCAGCTTTCTAAAGTGCTGGGGTCAGAGGCGTTGGAACCAGAGCAACTTCATCTTGAATAGGAGCTGGGTAAAAAAAAGGCTGAAACCTACTGGGCTGCATTCCCAGAGGTTAGGCATTCTAAGTCACAGGATGAGACAGGACGTCAGCACAAGATATAGGTCATAAAGACCTTGCAGATAAAACAGGTTGCCGTAAAGAAGCCGGCCAAAACCCACCAAAACCAAGATGGTGATGAAAGTGTCCTGGTCACCCTCACTGCCACACTCCCAACAGCGCCATGACAGTTTACAAATGCCATGGAAACCTCAGTAAGTTACCCTATATGGTCTAAAAAGGGGAGACATGAATAATCCACCCCTTGTTGTGCATATAATCAGAAAACCATAAAAATAGTTAACCAGCAGCCCTCTGGGCTGCTCTATGGAGTAGCCATTCTTTTATTCCTTTACTTTCCTAATCAACTTGCTTTCTTTGGAGTAGCCATACATTTATTCCTTTAATTTCCTAATCACCTTGCTTTCACTTTACTGTACGGACTCTTTGAATTATTTCTTGAGCAAGATCCAAGAGCCCTCTCTTGGGGTCCAGATCGCCACCCCTTTCTGGTAACAATGGGATTACAGGCAAGACTCACCATGCCTGGCTGTTGTTATTATTATTGATCTATGACCAAGACTTGCTCCAGGAAAATCTGCAGTCATTCTGTTGCTTGTCATTCTTCGAGGTTCACACCCAAAGCCTAGTCTCTAGGGGCCACAAGCTGTGGGGAAGTGGAGGGCTGAGAAGCCATGCATTCAGCTTCACCCTTTCTTTGCATCTGCTTTGTGCAGCTCTGCTCTCTGAGGCCATCTGTCCTTGGATGAATAAGTGCCCTGGCTCTCTTATAGACTCCAGTTTCAAAGTTCTTCATATTCATGCATTTGTTCATTCATAAATTCATTCATTTATGTACTTCCTCATTCAAAGCGATACTTATGAATTAAATATATACTGAAAAGTTTCTTTCCTGAGGCAGAAATAATTTGTATTCGAGCATATAAACAGTTATGGTTTCATTCTCTGCTGTTTTGAGAGTGAAAGTATGTTTTTAAAAGAAAGAAAGATCTCAGAGAAAACTGCATGTTGATTCTTTGAGGCTGTGGAAGCAGTAAAGAAGCCAGCTAAATAAAACCCACCAAAACCAAGATGGTGATGAGAGTGTCCTGGTCGTCCTCACTGCTACACTCCCACAGGCACCATGACAGTTTACATATGCCATGGAAACTCCCTCACGGTCCAAACCATGTGTGGGAGCAGTTGCCTCACTGGGGTACTGGGAGATACCAGCAGCACCCAGACTGCAGAGTCCAGGTTCTGCCCAGCACATGGCAGACACTTGCTCATGCTACTTCTCTTCACTGTATGTTTACATTAAATGAGCATCTGCATTCATTACATTATTGGGCAGATAGCCGTGCTCAATATAAATTATTTGTTTGAAGGTGTGACCAGATTACATGGGGTGAGAATTTCATTTGAGTCATTGGGTTTGAAGTCCCAAGTAGAAAATGTTATTTCCATAGAGCAAAAGGATGAAGAAAGTTTGTAAACTTGTATTTGTTGCTTTTGTACCACTGAGGTTCTTGCTCATTGATGGTCAGCAAATCTAGGTCAAACTTTCAATATGGTCACTGCACTGGGTGCTGCAGGAAGTGACAGGCTGCTGCTAGTGTTACCCACATAATGCAAAGTTGCTGCAAAAAGCTCTTCCAGTCCTTTCTATGTGGAATCTAGTGACTAAAGAGAACATCTGAGGGCCCTAGTTTACAAAAGATGCCCTTATTCGCCAGTGTTCTCTTTAAAAGACATATATATGAGAATACATTACTGACAATTGTAAAATGTTCAATTTGGTCAGTTTGCTTGTTCTTTTAAATGTATCTGATATTCACCTGCATTGCTGATTTTAAGAAGTGCTTTCATATATGTTGCCTTAATTGATTTGGATGTCATGTTTCTATAGGTCTCTGGGACACATCTTCTGTGTGCATTATATTGTCAAGCATTAGGAGTTTAGTTCTTAGCTCTACCTTGAGGGACCAGAATGGACCTATGATTCAGCAAGGATGCCTGCACACTGGCAGACTTATTGTAGTCAAGGACTTTGTTGTGGAAAACCTTACAAAATAATTTTTCTAGCTTTAAAACATAGTAGATATTTATTGTAAAATGTTTTCAAGTAGAAGAAATTATAAAAAAGAAAATAAAATTACAATCTGACTGTGTATGTAAACACATGTAACTATTACTAAACACATGTAACTATTACCTCCCTTAACACCTCTTCCCTGGGTCAATTTAGCAAAATTATATTCTCCTTGCTCACTCAGCATTGTATTTGAAAATTTGAAAGTTTAACTATATCATTATATATATATATATAATGCATCTGCTTTGTGCAGCTTTTATATATATATATTCAAATATATGTATCTCATATACATATATATATATATGTATGTATATTTAGAGGCAGTCTTGGGTCTTGGGTCTTGCCCTGTTACTCAGGCTGGAGTGCAGCAGCACAATCATAGCTCATTGCAGCCTTGAACTCCTGAGCTCAAGCAATCTTTCTGCCTCAGCCTCCCAAGTAGCTGAAACTACAGGGGCATGCCACTATGCCAAGCTAATTAAAAAAAAAATTTTTTTTTTGAGACAAGCTCTTGTTATGTTGCTCAGGCTAGTGTTGAACACCTGGCCTCAAATGATCCTCCTGCCTCAGCCTCCCAAAGTGCTGAAATTACAGGCATGAGCCACTGTGCCTGGCTCATCATACTTTTTGAAACAGTTATTTTTAGTGGCTGCATAACGTTCTGTTCTTTGGATAGATAGTTTACCATTTATCACTTATGTTTGGTCATTTCAATTGTTCCTGAGTTTTTTTGCAATTATTGACAATGTTACAAATAGAAAATAAGTGCAGGTGTGATTTATAGATGCTACTAATAGTATTCTAAGATGTTGGTATTAATCTGGATTATGGCAAAATCCTAATCTGGATAATATTCCAACATGCTAGTCCTAATCTGGATTTTGGTCCCCTCCCAAATCTATCTTTCCTGCCTGTCTTTGGTTCTGGCTCCCACATCACTTCTCTCATCTGCCTCCATCCTGGGAAAATCTTTCCTTAACTTCAGGACATACTCGGTTCCAGCCCAGGCTCTGCCCCTCACAGTTAGTAGAAGGTTAGAAGTTTGTGCATTATGACTAACTTTTGTCTCATAATTAATATGTAGCTTGGTTTGAAGTTTGTTCGTAAGATTACAAAGCAATCAGTTTTTTAGTGAATGTAGTCATATTCTTAATTCAGTATTCTACTTCTTTGCTTAGTGAGCTACTCTTTAAGACCCAAAAGGACCAGATAATACTGTAGAAAACAGTATAAAACCTTTCAAGTGTATTCTCCTATACTTATGGTTACTTTCTGGAATAAATACTGAGAATAGTCCACCTCATTCCATGAAGTAGTTCTTATGATTTAAAAGAATCATAAAATAAAAGAAGAAAATAAAAAGACAAATCAAAATGGAATCATGAAAAATAAATCCTGACTAAGATAAGAGTTGAAATCTAAGGGAAAGCTTTAGAAACACAGACATGTGGCCCAGATGGCCCCAATGGTTACGAATGTTGAGCTTGAATTAGGCTCTGAACTGCTAGATCAAAATGAGAACAATGTTCTGTCACATAATTCACAATAATCTCGAACTGAAAACGAACCCTGCATTATGGGTTAAAGCAATTTGTGAAGCACAGAAATAGTTTTACCTTATTCGGCCTACCCTTGAAATTTTACTAAAGGCATCCTGGAATATTTTATGATTGTTGATGATTAAAGGAATCCTAGAATATTTTATGACTATCTTTCCACTGAGGCATACTCCATGAAAAACAGAAAAGTAAAACATAGAAATGGTGACCTCCACTGCACGTTCAAAATGTCTATGGTTTGTTCATCTGGGTGTGATCTGAGACTCCAAACCTCTCTTTAAATATATGTATTCAGTTTTGACTAGATGATATATTCACATCACATGTTTCAAAACACACAAGGCACAAAAGGACATATAGTAAACATCTTCCTCTCATCTCTGCCCCACAGTCACTCAGTTCCTGCGCCAGAGGAAACCCATGTCACCCAATCTTTTTTTTTTTTTTTGAGACGGAGTCTTGCTCTGTCACCCAGGCTGGAGTGCAGTGGCACAATCCCTGCTCACTGCAAGCTCTGCCTCCCAGGTTCACGCCATTCTCCTGCCTCAGCCTTCTGAGTAGCTGGGACTACAGGCGCTCGCCACCACGCCCAGCTGATTTTTTTGTATTTTGAGTAGAGACTGGGTTTCACTGTGTTAGCCAGGATAGTCTTGATCTCCTGACCTCATGATCCACCTGCCTTGGCCTCCCAAAGTGCTGGGATTACAGGCGTGAGCCACCGTGCTTACAATCTTTTTGTAGGGTCTTGGGGATTAGGTGAAACCATCAAATGAGAGCAAGAAAAAATAAGTACAATTTATCTGATGATTTCAACACTTGGCTTAGGGAAAGAGGAATGCCAATAATCGCACTCCCAAAGTGTTGATTCAGTTTAGCTTTTATGATTTCTGTGGTCATGGCTGCTTCCTGGGCATGTTACCTGCAAAGTCACACTGAGCTCCCCATGGTTGGCTTAATGCTCTGCTCTCACCATCTTGAAATTGCTAATGCATTTTCATTATGGGCCAGGTTCTGCTAATTATGTAGCTAGTCCTGATAGTGATACTTTTGAGATTAAAAACAATAGGATAATTTATGACTCCAGTAGTCCATGACTGACATGAGACAATTGCTTGCTTTGAGTAAAATTCAGATTCTCACCTGTCTCTGAGGTTCACAGTGTTGAAACATTTGCTAAAAAGGTGAGAAACCTCCTGACTGAATAACGTTTCTAAAAGAATGGGAAAATACCAAACTGAATAGTAATGAGCTGCTTTTGCATATTAAATTCCAGATAGATTTATGATGTTTACATAATTGTATGTTTAATATTTACTGTATTCTGGCCAGGTGCAGTGCAGTGGCTCATGCCCGTAATCCCAACACTTTGGGAGGCCAAGGCGGACAGATCATGAGGTCAGGAGATCAAGACCATCCTGGCTAACATGGTGAAACCCAGTTTTTACTAAAAATACAAAAAATTAGCTGGGCATGGTGGCGGGCGCCTGCAGTCCCAGCTACTCAGAAGGCTGAGGCAGGAGAATGGCGTGAACCCAGGAGGTAGAGCTGGCAGTGACATGAGATTGTGCCACTGCACTCTGGCCTGGACAACAGAGCAAGACTCTGTTGCAAAAAAAAAAAAAAAAAAAAAAAAAATTAGAGACTATAGGTTTTTGGCAATTGACATTTTAACCGCAGCTGATGGCTGAAGTTAAACTTAAAAATGGCCACTTAATGTATATTTTGTACTCACATTATTTTCATATGTGTTTGTAGGTTTTTGGTTTTTTTTGTATTTACCACAGATACTGGTCATTAAATCCTTGCCTCAGTTATTGCTGGAGATGGAGGGTGGATATTACCCAGATAGAATAGGTGCAAATGGAGTTGGTTCACTCCCAACAGGAACTTTCCTAAGTAAAAGGATTTAATCTGGCTTGCTTATTACCATAGAGCAGAAAGATGCTGATTCCTTGGGTGACAGTATGTGCATAGAAAACAAATTCAGATACAGGTTACTTGGGGAGTTAGGGGAAGAGCTGTAGGATTTCAGGATTGAGGCCATTTTTTTTTTTTTTGGAGAGCATATTGGAGTGGAGTCAGGGCTTTGTTAGAAATCTGTCAATAAATATGCAGTACCCTGTGGTTGTGCGTTGAACATGGGCACTTACTAAGTCTTCATAATAAGGGATATGAGGCCAGAAGGTGGCCTTCCAGCCTAGTACAGACCTCATGGGAGTAGGGTTGCCAGATAAAATATAGGACCCCCAGCTAAATTTAAATAAACAAATAATTTCTTTAATATAAGTATGGGCCAAATGTTGCATGATTCTTATTTAGTATAGACATACTAAATAAAACTAAATATACTAAATATAACATTTGAGACATTTATACTAAAAAATCATTAATTGTTTGTCTGAAATTCAAATTTAACTGCATTTCCTGTATCATTACCTACTAAGTCTGGTCATTCCATTTGTGGGACAAGATAAGCATGAGAATTGTGGAAGTTGTAGACTTGACTTGAACTTAGCATCCCACTTCTTAGGGTCAAATGCTGGGTTATAGTGGGGGAAATCTGCAAGTTAGATAAGAACCCACTGCACACTTGTTATACAGGTTGAATAACCCTTATCCGAAATGCTTGGGAGTAGAGTATTTTAGATTTTGGATAGTTTCAGTTACTTGCATATGTATTAATATAATTCAATATCTTGAGGACAGGACCCAAGTCTAAACTTAATGTTTATTTATGTTTTATATGTATCATATATATGTATCTTGAAGGTAATTTTATATAATATTTTAAATAATTTTGTGCACGAAACAAAGTTTGTGTGCATTGATCCATCAGAATGCAACCCTTTTGGACAATATGTGGTTGTTTGGCCTCATCATAATTCCTGACTCTGAATTTATAAGCTACTGATAAGCAATCATTTTCTTATACTTATTCACATATAAGTACTTAACCATAAAAAGTATGATACACTAAGGGAGGAGACTACCCCTTATATTGTCTTATGCCCAATTTCTGCCTCCAAAGAAAGAAGAAGTAAAAACTAAAAGGCAGAAATGAAATCTACAGGCAGACAGCCCCGTGCTGCGCCCTGGGCCTGGTAGTTAAGGAGCAACCCCTGACGTAACCGGTTATGTTATCTATAGATTCCAGACATTGTATGGAAAAGCACTGTGAAAATCCCTGTACTATTGTGTTCCGTTCTAATTACTGGTGCATGCAGTCCCCAGTCAGGTACCCCTGGCTTGCTCAATCGATCATGACCCTCTCACATGGACCCCCTTACAGTTGTGAGCCTTTAAAAGGGACAGGAATTGCTCACTCAGGGAGCTTGGCTCTTGAGACAGGAGTCTTGCTGATGCTCCTGGCTGAATAAACCCCTTCCTTCTTTAACTCGGTGTCGAGGGGTTTGTCTGTGGCTCTTCCTGCTACATTTCTTCGTTCCTTGACTGGGAACCGAGGTGATTGGTGGGTGGTCGAGATAGCTCCTTAGGCGGCTTAAGCCTGCCCTGTGGAACATCCCTGCAGGGGACTCCGACCAGCCCAAGTGACGCGGATCCTGAGAGCACTCCTGGGTAGGCATTTGCCCCCAGTGGGATGCCTTGCCAGAGCAGTGTGTGACTGGCCACTGTGGAGGATCAACGCAGTGACTGAACACTAGAAAGGAACTGGCACTTAGAGTCCGGACATCTAAAACTTGGTAACACTGGTCTTTGGAACTTACCCACTCCATTTGAGTGGAAACGTGGCCTGATCACGCACGGCGTGCCTTTATTGGCACTTTGGTTTTGGTTTTGACTTGGTTTGAATTGCTTGACAGGACTGGTCTTGGGAACTTGCCCACTCTATTTGAGTGGAAGCGTGGCCTGATCACCCATGACGTGCCTGTAGCAGCACTTTGGTTTTTGTTTTTGACTTAACTTGGATTGCTTGATACTTTGGTTTTGGGTTTTGGCCTGGCTTGGATTTCTTGATACTCTGATTTTGGTTTTGATTCTGGTTTGGTATAAACTGTAAAAGTGTGTGTATGCCCTTTTTACTGGTTTTTTGTTTTGTGGTACGTGTGTGTTGTGAGTGTGGTGTTTTTTCTTGAGGAAGCATGGATCAGGTGCAAAGTAAGCCCACCCCACCAGGAACGGTGTTGAAAATTTTCAAAAAAGGATTTAAGGGAGACTATAGAGTACTGGGACACCAGGAAAACTTAAAACTTTGTGTAAGATAGACTGGCCAGCATTAGAGGTAGATTGGCCATCAGAAGGAAGCCTGGTCCCTTGTTTCAAAGGTATGGCACAAGGTAACCTGTAAGCCAGGGCACCCAGACCAGTTCTCATACATAGACACTTGATTACAGCTGGTTTTAGACCCTCCATCCCACAGTGGTTGAGAGAACAGCAGCATAAGCGGCTGGCAGAGGCAAGCAAAGACCAGCAGAGAGAGAGAAAGGAAAGAGACAGAGAGGACAAGAGGCAAAGAGAGAGAGGAAGAGACAGAGAAACAAAGAAGGAGTCAAGGAGAGAAAGAGAGGGAGAAAGAGAGAGGCAGAGAGAGAGAAAGAGACAGGCAAAAGGAAAGTCAAAGATAGAGACAAAGTCAGAGAAAGAGAGATATACAAGTAGTTAAAAAAAGGTATACCATATTCCTTTAAAAGCCAGGGTAAATTTGAAACCTATAATTGATAATTAAAGGTATTCTCCATAATCCTATAACACCCCAGTACCACTTTGTTGTCAGCATAAACAAGGGCATAGCCCGAAAGCACTGAGGTCACTGACAACCTGTAGCCTTCCTATCAAAAAACTCTTAACCTATCTGTGGATGGCCAAAATGCATTCAGTCTGTAGCAGCAACTGCTTTGCTAACAGAAGAAAGTAGAAAAATAACTTTTAGAGGAAACCTCATTGTGAGTATACCTCACCAGTTCAGAAGTATCCTAAGGGGGGAAAAAAAAGATGATTTAACATTAACCACTGAAAATTCCCTTAACCCAGCAGGTTTCCTAACAGGAGATCTAAATCTTAATTAGCATACAAAGGTCCTACCAGACCTAGGAGGAACTCCCTCCGGACAGGATGATTGGTGCTTTCTCCCGTGTAACTGAAGGAAAAAAAAAAAAAAACCCATCTATACCAATTCTAAGTTAATTTAGACTAAACAAGGTCTTATTAATAGCAAAGGATAATTGAAATCCCAAACTTACAAAGTTTTCAACAAAAGTAAAATTTGCTGAAAGTTAACAGTGTAGCATGTATTATAGTAACTTCTAATCTTGTGGCCTTAGACAGTCTAGTCCACAGACACAAAGGAAGTTCACTTTGGAAAAGAATGGTTATCTTCGGGGGAAAAAAAAGAGGGGGGGGAAGTTTATGTAAAAAGAATGTTATATGGTAAATTCTTGTCCTGAAATAAATTAACTGGTTGTTTAAAGAAAGAAATGTTTGTAATAAGTCAGAAAGTTAAGGCATGTCGAAAAATTGCCCATAAAAGTTGTGAAAGAAAAAAAAAGTTATTTAAAAAATGTGTGTTAGAAAAAGAATTTATTCAAGAAATGTTGCATAATTTAAAAGTAATTAGTCCTCCTGAATATAAAACTATTGAAGAGACAGTTTATGTGCACGGTGTATAAGGAAAGTAAAGTATACCTTTGGTAAAGGGATTGTAAGGAGGCATAAGAATGTGGATTTTTACCTACATTAAAAGGTTAAAAAATTGTTTTAATTGTTTAAGCAAGTTTTAAAATGTTAATTGTGTGTAAATTCTGTGTGTAAACATATTAGCTAAAGTTAAAGAGGTATCATCCAGTTTTTCTGTAAACTGGACATTAAAATAAAATTATAATAGGTTTTTCTTAAAGCACCAACCTGCTCTTTAGCAAAAATTATAAAAGGTTAAAAAGAGTCTGTAAAATCTTACTTTATGGTCAAACATTAAAAATTAGATAAATATGTCTACAAGGTTTTATTAAAATTAGTTTTAACAATAATACACTAATGTAAAGGTAAAATTTAGCTTATCAGGTATAAAAATCATACTAAAAGCATTATTAAATATAAAATGGTGTTTGGATTTCTTTGGTCTAGAAACTGATAAAAATAGGTGCTAAAGGAAATTTCTCAGTAAGAAGGCACCAAAGACTATAAAGTCCACTGTTGATGTCCCCACATTTAAAACAAAAGGTCAGTTTCTTAGAAATTATATACTTAGTTTATCTTCTACTTTCCTTTCCCTCAAAACTAAAAGTCTTTTAGCACATGTACCACCCCTAGAATTTCCAGTAAACCAGCACCAGCCTGAAGATCATATTCTCATCAAAGGGTGGAAAGAAGAAAAACTCGAGCCAGCCTGGGAAAGACCCTACCTTGTGCTGCTAACCACCAAGACTTCTGTTCGTACAGCAAAAAAGGATGAACTCATCCCACCCGTGTCAAGAAAGTGCCACCCCCTCCAGAGTCGTGGGCCATAGTCCCATGGGGAAAACCCTACCAAACTAAAGCTAAGAAAAATTTAACTCTGTTCATCCATTCTATTACTCTTTCTTCTTTCCTCATTCTATTACCGACTGTCTAGTTATTAACATAACCAAGTCAATCTCTCCTCAAACTATTGCATTTAATGCTGCCTTGTTATACCCTGTAGAGACTTGCCAAATCAAAGACAGCTTTTTACTTCAGAAAAGTACTTCTGTCGCTCTTAAATCTCCTCAGACTGGGCATTAGTAAACTAGGACCATTTAATCTGGGGAGATTTCGATAAAGACCCCAGTGCCAACCAGGAATCTTGCCCCCCGATGTAGAGCTTTCATGCCATAGTTGGTCAAATGGTCTGTGGACCACTAAAGACCAAGGATGGACTGCCCCAACCAGTTTCTATAATTTCCTAAAACCATATGTTCATTTTACTAGAGGATCATAGAAGTTAAAGACTTAAACTTTAGCAATTAAGACAGGATACCAAGATGCAAATGCGTGGTTAAAATGGATCAAATATTTCATCTGCACGTTAAACAAAAGCAGTTGTTATGCTTGTGTACATGGCAGGCCAGAGGCCCAGATTGTCCCCCTTCCACTAAGGTGGTTTGCCAGTTGACCAGGAGTAGGCTGCATGGTAGCTGTTTTCCAGGATTCTACAGCCTGGAGTAATAAGTCATGCCAAGCTCTCTCTGCTATATCCCGAAGTCCGGCACCTTGTGGGTCAGCCCCCAAGGGCCATCCAGCTTCCGTCTCCTGACACTAAGTTCACTTCATGTCTCCCACAACAGGGAGGAAACTTAGCATTCCTTGGAGACCTGAAGGAATGCGATGAGCTTAAGAATTTCAAAGAACTTATCAGTCAGCCCTTGTTCATCCCCAAGTGGATGTGGGGTGGTATTGTGGTGGACCTTTACTGAGCACTCTGCTGAATAACTGGAGTGGCACTTGTACTTTAGTCCATTTGGCTATCCCTTTCACTCTGGCATTTAATCAACCAGAGGGAGAGAAAAATAAGACATTGTAAAGCGAGAGAAGCCCCTTATGGGTCTTTTGACTCTCACATCTATTTAGATGCAGTTGGAGCCCTGCAAGGAATACCAGATCAATTTAAAGCTTGAAATCAAATAGCTACAGGATTTAAGTCAATATTTTAGTGGGTGACAATTAATAAAAATGTAGATTGGATAAACTACATCTATTACAACCAATAGCAATGAACTTTTCATGAGTTAAAAACTCAAGTCGGCCCCAGCCCTGGGGCTACCTAACCTGACAAAACTTTTACACTGTATGTGTCAAAAAGAAAAACAAAAGGCAGTTGGAGTTTTAACCCAGACTGTGGGTTCCTGGCCAAGGCCAGTGGCCTATTTCTCAACACAACTAGATGGGGTATCCAAAGGCTGGCCCCCATGTCTAAGGGCCCTGGCTGCAATGGCCCTGTTAGCACAAGAAGCAGATAAGCTAACTCTTGGGCAAAACCTAAACATAAAGTCCCCCATGCTGTGGCGACTTTAATAAATACCAAAGGACATCATTAGCTAATGAATGCTAGACTAGATACCAAAGCTTGCTCTGTGAAAATCCCCACATAACCATTACAGTTTATAACACCCTAAACGCCACCACCTTGCTCCCGGTATCAGAGAGCCCAGTTGAACATAACTGTGTAGAGGTATTGGACTCAGTTTATTCTAGTGGGCCCAACCTCTGAGACTATCCTTAAACATCAGTAGACTGGGAGCTGTACGTGGATGAGAGCAGCTTCTCCAACTCCTGCAAAGTGACTCTGAAGAAGATGACAAGCCCTACTCCAGTCACACCTGGAAGCTGACTGGTCCACGTATGGCTGAAGCATGAGGAAACTGATCGTGAGACTCATTTTCCTTAAAATTTGGACCTGTACAGTAAGGACTTCAACTGACCTTCCTCAGACTGGGAACTGTTCCCAGTACATACATCAAGTCACTGAGGTAGGACAAAAGATTGCTACAGTCCTATTATTTTATAGTTATTATACGTGTACCAGGACTTTAAAAGAAACTTGTTTATATAATGCTATTCTATCCAAGGTATGTAGCCCAGTCGCTAAATGTCACTTCATGTTATGTTTGTGGAGGAACTGTAATGGGAGATTAGTGGCCATAGGAAGCCTGAGAATTAGTGCCTATAGGCCCAGTGCCTGATGAATTCCCAGCCCAAAAGAATCACCCTGATAATTTCTGAGTTCTAAAAATCTCAATTATTGGACAATATTGCATAGCTAAAGAAAAACATTCTCTCATCCTGTAGGACAACTTAGTTGTCCGGGACAGAAACTGTGTAATAGTACCACAGAAACAGCCACCTAGTGGACTTCAAACCACACTAAGAAAAATCCATTCAGTAAATTTCCAAAGTTGCAGACCATTTGGGCCCATCCAGAATCCCACTGGGACTGGGCGGCCCCCACTGGGCTATACTGGATATGTGGACGTAGAGCTTACTCTAAGCTGCCTGACCAGTGGACAGGTAGTTATGTTATTGGCACTATTAAACCATCTGTCTTCCTACTGCCCACAAAATCAGGTGAACTCCTGGGCTTCCCTGTCTATGCTTCCCGTGAAATGTGAAACATAGCCATAGGTAATTAAAAACATGATGAATAGCCTCCTGAAAAAATTATACAGTACCATGGGCCTGCTACTTAGGCACAAGATGGCTCATGGGGATACCGGACCACCATTTACATGCTCAACCGAATCATACGGTTGCAAGCTGTCTTGGAGATCATCACTAATAAAACCGGTAAAGCCTTGACTGTTCCGGCCCAGCAAGAAACTATGATGAGCAATCCTATCTATCAAAATAGATTAACTCTCGACTACTTGCTAGCAGCTGAAGGAGAAGTCTGTAGAAAATTTAACCTTACCAATTGCTGCCTGCACATAGATGATCAAGAGCAAGTAATCGAAGATATAGTTAAAGACATGACGACACTGGCACATGTGCCTATACAAGTGTGGCACGGATTTGACCCTGAGGCCATGTTTGAAAATGGTTCCCAGCAATAGAAGGATTTAAGACTCTTTAAATTATAGTAGTAATAGGAACCTGCTTACTGATCTCTTGTTTACTACGTGTACTCATTCAAATGGTGGAAGGTTCCATTGCTACTCTAGTTCACCAGAATGCTTCAGCACAGGTGTACTACATGAATCACTTTCGATCTGTCGTGCTAGAAGACATAGGTAGTGAGGATGAAGGGGAGAACTCCCACTAATAAAATGAGCGTCTCAAAGGAGGGGAATAAGGGAGGAGACCACCCTTCATATTGTCTTATGCCCAATTTCTGCCTCCAAAGAAAGAAGAAGTACAAACTAAAAGGCAGGAATGAAATCCACAGGCAGACAGCCTGGTGCTGCGTCCTGGGCCTGGTAGTTAAAGATCAACTCCTGACTTAACCTGCTGTGTTATCTATAGATTCCAGACATTGTATGGAAAAGCACTGTAAAATTCCCTGTCCTTTTCTGTTCTGTTCTGATTACTGGTGCATGCAGCCCCCAGTCATGTATCCCCTGGTTGCTCAATCAATCATGACCCTCTCATGGACCCCTTTAGAGTTGTGAGCCCTTAGAAGGGACAGGAATTGCTCACTCGGGGAGCTTGGCTCTTGAGACAGGAGTCTTGCCGATGCTCCCGGCTGAATAAACCCCTTCCTTCTTTAACTCAGTGTCTGAGGAGTTTTGTCTGTGGCTCTTCCTGCTACAATACCATTAATACAGTGAAAAAACAATGTGTTCAGGGTAGGTAAGCAGCACAGTAGCATCACTAGAATACCTGGAATCTATTATTAAAAATCAGCAATAACAAGTGACAGGCTTTAAGTCTCCACCTATGATGCTATGTTTTGATTAAATGGTTACTATCCACTGTTTTTTTTTTGTTTTCTATATAAGAGGAAACATCAGAAGCAGTGGAAGGACAAGGAAGTGAGTCCTCTAGGGATGAGAAGGCATTCTGCTGGATGTCTTTTTAAAAATGTTCCTCCAAAGTCATCTGCCTCATTAACAACATTTTTGTCTTGAAAGTCTCCTTTGATTTTATGAACTGACATTATTTCTTGTTCTGTTGTGAATGAACACTGCTGTAGTCCTTCAGTAAGCCCATCACACATTTTCACCATGTTGTCTATAGGCACTTTTCCAGCAGTGGTAATGTAATCTTGATCATCACTATTATGATCAATTGATTCAAAACTTTCAGGCCGGGTGTGGTGACTCATGCCTGTAATCCCAGCACTTTGGAAGGCTGAGGCGGGTGGATCACCTGAGGTCAGGAGTTCAAGACCAGCCTGGCCAACATTGCAAAACCTCAACTCTACTAAAAATACAAAAATTAGCCGGGCGTGGTGGTGGCCGCCTGTAATTCCAGCTACTCAGGAGGCTGAGGCAGGAGAACCACTTGAACCCAGGAGGTGGAGTTTGCAGTGAGCCAAGATCACACCACTACACTCTAGCCTGGGTGAGAGTGAGACTCTGTTTCCAGAAAAACCCCAAAAGACCCCCCCCCAAAAAACAATAAAAAATCGCAAAATATTAATTTAATTTTACCATCAGTGAATGAACAAGTGGGGCCTCATTATTGATGTTAAAAACTTCTTTGATTGGCTGGGCGTGGTGGCTCATGCCTATAATCCCAGCACTTTTGGAGGCTGAGCGGATCATGAGATCAGGAGATCGAGACCATCTTGGCCAACATGGTGAAACCCCATCTCTACTAAAATACAAAAAATTAGCCGGGCATGGTAGCACGTGCCTGTAATCCCGGCTACTTGGGAGGCTGAGGCAGGGGAATTGCTTGAACCTGGGAGGTGGAGGTTGCAGTGAGCCAAGGTCATGCCATTGCACTCCAGCCTGGGCAACAAGAGTGAAACTCCATCTTAAAAAAAACTAAAACAAAAACAAACACAAATAACCTTTGTTCTCCATGTCCTCTAGCTCACTGACACACTCTGAGGGTCTATTTTTTGCGTATGTAAGGAGGATAGACATTATTCTATCTCACTTGACATATAGGATCCTTCAAAATCACCACCTTGTTCATCATCATCACTGAACATAGTTGCAGGCCAGAGGTTGTGCCAGGCATGCACAACTGTGTCTTTAGTTAGAACTGTGTTCCAACAGTTGGCAATAGCATACATGGCATCCTTCATGCTAAACTCCTTTTGAAAACCTTTCACATTCATGCCTCTGTTCACTGCTAGCATGCTGTTCAAGAAAGTGTTTTTATATTTACTCTTTATTGATTTAAGGATACCCTGGTCACATGACTGAATGAGTGAAGTCACATTTGGGGAAAAGTACATGGCATACACATTATTTTTTGATGCGAATTTCAGCTGGAGGATGAGCAGAGCAGTTGTCAAGGAATAGCAAAATCTCATAGTTGTCATTTATTCCAGCTTCCCTGTAGTGAGCACCAGCAAAATGTTTGTAAAACCAATCAGAAAAGATGTCCCTGGTGATCCATGCTTTTTTGCTAGTGTAAAAATGGACTGGTGAGAAATTTACTCTTCAAAAACAATGAGAATGCAAGCTGTTGCCTAACAGCAAGTTTGCACTTATGTGTGCCTGCCGCATTAGCACATCCCAGCACAGTTATCCTATTGTTGGCATCCTTAATTCTTATATTGACTATCTCCTCAAGTGTAGTCAAGTGTCTTTCTGGGGCAATAATGCCAAAATGATGTTTCATCAGCATTACAGACTTGTTTTGGTGTCAGATTTTCATCAGCAACAGCCTTGGCAAAGTCATCAATAAATTTTTCTGCTGCTTTGTAATCGGCAGATGCTTAATCACTACAAATTGAAAAAAATTTTGCTGTGTTTTTTCTTAAATGCCTTAAACCAGCTCAATGAATATTCACAGTTCCTTCCATTTTCACTTCATCATGACAGATCTTTGTTTCATGATCAACATACCATTAAGTGGCATGTGTTCACTGCAACACTGATGGATTCAAGACACAATTGAGAATTTCATTTATCTTTAGCTTTTTTTTTTTTTTTCTTTGAGATGGATTCTTGCTCTGTCACCCAGGCTGGAGTGCAGTGGTGTGATCTTGGCTCACTGCAGCCTCCACCTCCCAGGTTCAAGCAATTCTCTTGCCTCAGCCTCCTGAGTAGTTGGGATTCCAGATGCCTGCCACCACGCCTGGCTAATTTTTGTATTTTTAGTAGAGACAGGGTTTTGCCATGTTATCAAACTGGTCTCAAACCCCTGACCTCAGGTGATCCACCTGCCTTGGCCTCCCAAAGTGCTGGGATTACAGATGTGAGCCACCATGAATGGAACCTTCATAACCTTAGAAATATGCCTGTACTATGTGCTGGTAACTGTGTTAATGTGCTTTGCTTGAATAATTTTATTTTATTATCACAACAATATTATGAGAGAAAAACTAATATTAACCTATCTTAAAAGATGATAAAAGGGTCCCTACTGCAAAATTGTAATATAATACCATAAAAATTCACCTTTTTAAAGTATATAATTCAGTGATTTTTGGTATATTCACAAGGTTATGCAACCATTCCCATGATATATTTTTATTTTTTAAATTTTAATAATATAATTTAACAAAATATACCCAAAACATTATAATTTCAATACAAAAATTATTGATATATTTTTCATTCTTTTGTCTTACTAAGTATGTATATATTTCGCACTTAAAAGACATCTCAAATGCTCGATAGCCAATATATCTACTGGCTACTAGCATAGCATTAGAGAGATATAGAGACTACTATTGACTTTTTCAAAACAGTTTATTTTCAACTAATTATAGATTCACAAGATGACAAGAAAAGGGGATAAATATAAGGCCTTGTATACCCTTCATCCTGCTTCCAATAGTGCTGATATCTTATTGTAGTAATTATAGTACAATAACAAAACCAGAAGTTGATTCTCGTCTGTCATTGCCTTTTTAAAAATTTTTTCAGTGTATTAAAAATTTTTCTTTCAATAGGTTTTTGGGAAGCAGGTGGTGTTGGTTACATAAATAAGTTCTTTAGTGGTAATTTCTGAAATTTTGGTGCATCCGTAACCGAAGCAGTGTACGCTGTACCTAATGTGTAGTCTTTTATCCCTTACCCCCCTTCCACCCTTTACCCCTAGTCCGCAAAGTCCATTGTATGGACTTATTTCTTAAAATAAGACATTGCATCCTCATAGCTTAGCTCCCGATTGTGAGAGAGAACACATGATGTTTGGTTTTCCATTCCTGTGTTACTTCACTTAGGATATAGTTCTCTCTCTCTCTCTCTATATATATATATGATATGTTATATATGTTTTATATATAATATATGTTTTATATATGATGTTATATATGTTTTATATATGTTATATATGATATCTCTCTCTCTCTCACATTTTCTTTATCCACTTGTTGATTGGTAGGCATTTGGGCTAGTTCCATATTTTTGCAATTGTGAATTGTGCTGCTATAAATGTGTGTGTGCAAGTATCTTTTTTGTATAATGGCTTCTTTTCCTTTAGGTTGATACCTAATGGTGGGGTTGCTGGATCAAATGGAAGATCTACTTTAGTTCTTTAAGGAATATCTACCCTGTTTTCCATAGCGTTTGTACTTGTTTACATTTGCACCCACAGTGCAAAAATGTTCCCTTTTTACCACATCCATACCAACATCTATTAGTTTTTGATTTTTTTGAATATGGCCATTCTTGCAGGAGTGAGGTGGTATCACATTGCGGTTTTGATTTGCATTTCCCTGATAATTAGTGATGTTGAGCATTTTTTCATATGCTTATTGTCCATTTGTGTGTCTTCTTTTGAGAATTGTCTATTCATGTCCTTAGCCCACTTCTTGATGGGATTGTTTGATTTTTTTCTTGCTGATGTCTTTGAGTTCTTTGTAGATTCTGGATGTTAGTCCTTTTTCTGATGTATACATCGTGAAGATTTTTCTCCCACTTTGTGGGTTGTCTGTTGATTTTGCTGTTTCTTTTGCAGTGCAGATGCTTTTTAGTTTAATTAAGTCCCATCTATTTACCTTTGTTTCTGTTGCATTTGCTTTTGGGTTCTATGTCATGAAGCCTTGCCTAAGCCAATGTCTAGAAGGGTTTTTCCAATGTTATCTTCTAGAATTGTTATGGTTTCAGGTCTTAGGTTTAAGTCTTTGATCCATCTTGAGTTGATTTTTGTATAAGGTGAAAGATGAGGATCCAGTTTCATTCTTCTACATGTGGCTTGTCAATTATCCCAGCACTATTTGTTGAATAGGGTATACTTTCCCCACTTTATGTTTTTGTTTGATTTGTTGAAGATCAGTTGGCTGTAAGTATTTGACTTTATTTCTGGGTTCTCTATGCTGTTCCATTGGTCTGTGTGCCTATTTTTATACCAGTACCATGCTGTTTTGGTGACTATGGCCTTATGGTATGGTTTGAAGTCAGGTAATGTGATGCCTCCACGTTTAATCTTTTTGCTTAGTCTTGCTTTGGCTATGTGGGCTCTTTTTTGGTTCCATATGGATTTTAGGATTGCTTTTTCTAGTTCTGTGAAGAATGATGGTGGTATTTTGATGGGAATTGCATTGAATTTGTAGATTGCTTTTGGCAGTATGGTCATTTTCACAATATTGATTCTACCCATGCATAAGCATGGGATGTGTTTCCATTTGTGTTGTCTATGATTTCTTTCAGCAGTGTAGAGATGTTTCACCTCATTGGTTAGGTATATTCCTAAGGTTTTTTTTTTTTTTTATACAGCTGTTGTAAAAGTGGTTGAGTTCTTGATTTGACTCTCAGCTTAGTCGCCGTTGGTGTATAGCAGAGCTATTGATTTGTGTACATTAATTTTGTATCGTGAAACTTTACTAAATTCATTTACCAGTTCTAGGAGCATTTCAGATGAGACTTTAGGGTTTTATAGGCATATGATCATATCATCAGCAAACAGTAACAGTTTGACTTCCTGTTTACCAATTTGGATGCCCATGATTCCTTTCTCTTGTCTGATTTCTCTGGCTAGAACTTCCAGTACTATGTTGAATAGAAGTGGTGAAAGTGAGCATCTTTGTCTTGTTCCAGTTCTCATGGGGAATGCTTTCAATTTTCCCCCATTTAGTATGTTGGCTGTAAATTTGTCCTAGATGTCTTTTATTACCTTAAGGTTGTCCCTTCTATGCTGATTTTGGTGAGGGTTTTAATCATAAAGGGATGCTGGATTTTTTCAAATGTTTTTTTCTGCAGCTATTGAGATAATCATGTGATTTTTGTTTTAAATTCTGTTTATGTGGTATATCACATTTATTGACTGACTTACATTACACCATCCCTGCATCTGTGGAAACCCACTTGATCATGGTGGATATTCTTTTTGATATGCTGGTGGATTTGGTTAGCTAGTATTTTATTGAGGATTTTTGCATCTATGTTCATCAGAGATATTGGTCTGTAGTTTTCTTTTTTTTTGTTATATCCATCCCTGGTTTTGGTATTAGGGTAATACTGGCTTCACAGAATGATTTAGTAAGGATTCTCTTTTTCTCTCTCCTGTGGAATAGTGTAAGTAGGATTGGTATCATTCCTTCTTCGAATGTCTGATGGAATTCAGCTGTGAATCCATCTGGCCCTGGATTTGTTGCTGTTGTTGTTGGCAGTTTAAAAATTACTATTTCAGTCTTGCTGCTTGTTATTGATCTGTTCAGCGTTTCTATATCTTCCTGGTTTAATCTAGGGGCGTTGTGTATTTCCAATTTATCCATCCCCTCTAGGTTTTCTAGTTTATGTGCATAAAGGTGTTCATGGTAGCCTTGAATAATCTTGTATTTCTGTGGTGTCAGTAGTGATAGCTCCCGTTTCATTTCTAATTGAGCTTTTTTGAATCTTTTCTTTTCTGGGTTAATCTCACTAATCAATTTTATTTATCTTTTCAAGGAACCAACTTTTTGCTTCATTTGTGTTTTGTATTTTTTTTTTATTTCAATTTCATTTAGTTCTGCTCTGATCTTTGTTATTTTCTTTCTTCTGCTGGGTTTGGGTTTGGATTGTTCTTGTTTCTGCAGTCCCATGAGGTGTGACCTTAGATTGTCTGTCTGTGCTCTTTCACACTTTTTGATGTAGGCATTTAATGCTATGAACTTTCCTCTTAGCACCACTTTTGCTGTATCCCAGAGATTTTGATAGTTTTGTCACTATTATTGTTCAGCTCAAATAATTTTTAAATTTCCACCTTTTATTTTTTTTTTGAGACAGAGTCATGCTTTGTCACCCAGGCTGGAGTGCAGTGGTGTGATCTTGGCTCACCGCAAGCTCTCCCTCCCAGGTTCACACCATTCTCCTGCCTCAGCCTCCTGAGTAGCTGGGACTACAGGTGCCCACCACCATACCTGGCTAATTATTTGTATTTTTAGTAGAGACAGGGTTTCAAAATGTTAGCCAGGATGATCTCGATCTCCTGACCTCGTGATCTGCCTGCCTTAGCCTCCCAAAGTACTGGGATTATAGGCATGAGCCACTGAGCCCAGCCTAAATTTCCATCTTGATTTCATTGTTGACCCAGTGATTATTCAGGAACAGTTTATTTCATTTCCATGTATTTGCGTGGTTTTTAGAGTTCATTTTGGAATTATTTGCAATTTTATTCCACTGTGGTCTGAGAGAATACTTGAAATAATTTCAGTTTTCTTAAATTTACTGAGACTTGTTTTGTGGCATATCATATGATCTATCTTGGAGAATGTTTCATGTGCTGATGAATAGAATGTATATTCTGCAGTTGTTGGGTGGAATGTTCTGTATATATCTGTTAAGTCCATTTGTTCTAGGGCATAGTTTAAGTCCACTGTTTTTTTTGTTGTTGTTGTTGTTGACTTCCTGTCTTGATGACCTGACTAGTGCTGTCAGTGGAGTATTAAAGTCCCCCGCTATTATTGTGTTGCCATCTATCTCATTTCTTAGGTCTATTAGTAATTGTTTTATAAACTTGGGAACTCCAGTGTTAGGTGCCTATGTATTTAGGATTGTGATATTTTCCTGTTGGACTAGTCCTTTTATCATTGTATAGTGTTCCTCTTTGTCTTTTTTTAACTGCGGTTGCTTTAAAGTTTGTTTTGTCTGATATAAGAATAGCTACTCCTGCTCACTTTTGGTGCTCATTTGCTTGGAATATCTTTTTCCACCCCTTTACTTTAAGTTTATGTGAGTCCCTATATGTTATATAAGTCTCCTGAAGACAGCAGAAACTTGGTTGGTGAATTCTTATCCATTCTACCATTCTGTATCTTTTAGGTGGAGCATTTATTCCATTTACATTCAATGTTAATATTGAGATGTGACGTACTATTCTATTTATTGCCTAATACCTTTTTTAAAAAATTGTGTTATTGTTGTATAGGACCTGTGAGATTTATACTTTATGGTGTATTTCAAGAATTTGCTTCAAGATTTAGAGCTCTGTTTTTTTTTTGGAGATGGAGTCTCACTCTGTCACCCAGGCTGGAGTGCAGTGGCGCAATCTTGGCTCACTGCAAGCTCTGTCTCACGGGTTCATGCCATTCTCCTGCCTCAGCCTCCTCAGTAGCTGGGACTACAGGCACCCGCCACTGAGCCCGGCTAATTTTTTGTATTTTTAGTAGAGATGGGGTTTCACCATGGTCTCAATCTCCCAACCTCGTGATCTGCCCACTTTGGCCTCCCACAGTGCTGAGATTACAGGTGTGAGCTACCACGCCTGGCCAAGATTTAGAATTCCTTTTAGCAGTTCTGGTAGTGCTGGCCTGGTAATGGCAAATTTTCTCAGCATTTGTTTGTCTGGAAAAGACTGTATCATTCATTTATGAAGCTTAGTTTTGCTAGATACAAAATTCTTGGCTGATAATTGTTTGTTTAAGGAGGCTAAAAATAGGACCCCAATCCCTTCTAGCTTGTAGGTTTTCTGCTGACAAATATGCTGTTACTCTGATAGGTTTTCCCTTATAGGCTACTTGATGCCTTTGCCTCACAGCTCTTAAGATCCTTTCCTCTTTGTCTTGACTTTAGATAACGTGATGACTGTGTGCCTTGGCTATGATCTTTTTGCCATGAATTTCCCAGGTGTTCTTTGAGCTTCTTGTATTTGGATGTCTAGCTCTCTAGGAATGCCAGGGAGGTTTTCCTCAATTATTCCCTCAAACATGTTTTCTGGATTTTAGATTTCTCTTCTTCCTTGGGAACACCAATTATTCATAGGTTTGGATGCTTAACATAGTCCCAAACTTCTTGGAGCCTTTGTTCATTTTTTAAAATCCCTTTTTCTTTGTCTTTGATGGGTTGTGTTAATTCAAAAGCCTTGTCTTTGAGCTCTGAAGTCCTTTCTTCTGCTTACTTGATTGTATTGCTGAGACTTTCCTGAGCATTTTGCATTTCTCTGTGTCCTTGATTTCCAGAAATTGTGATTGTTTTTTGTCATGCTATCTATTTCACTGAGGAGTTTTCCTTTCATATCCTGTATCATGTTTTTCATTTTTTTAAGTTGGATTTCACCTTTCTTGGTGCCTCCTTGATATGCTTAGTAATTGACCTTCTGAATTCTTTTTCTGGCAATTCAGAGATTTATTCTTGGTTTGCATCCATTGCTGGTAAGCTTGTGTGATCTCATGGGGGTGTTAAAGAACTTTGTTTTTTCATATTACCAGAATTGTTTTTCTGGTTCCTTCTCATTTGGATAGACTACGTCCGAGGGAAGATCTGGGACTCAAGGGCTGCTGTTCAGATTCTTTGTCCAACAAGGTGCTTTCTTTATGTAGTATTCTGCTTTTCCTAGGAATGGGGCTTCCTGAGAGCCAAACTGTAGTGATTGTTTTTGCTCTTCTGGGTCTAGCCATTCAGCAGAGCTATCAGGCTCTGGGCTGGTACTGGGGAGTGTGAGCGAAGAATCCTGTGATCTGATTTGTCCTCAGGCCTTTTGGCCGTGGATAACAGCACCTGCTCCTGTGAAGGTAGCAGGGGAGTGAAGTGGACTCTGTGAGGGTCCTTGTTTGTACTTCTTTTTTTTTTTTTTGAGACGGAGTCTCACTCTGTCACCTAGGCTGGAGTGCACTTGCGTGATCTCGGCTCACTGCAAGCTCTGCCTCCCAGGTTCACGCCATTCTCCTGCCTCAGCCTCCCGAGTAGCTGGGACTACAGGCGCCCACCACCACACCTGGCTAATTTTTGGTATTTTTAGTAGAGACTGAGTTTCACTGTGTTAGCCAGGATGGTCTCGATCTCCTGACCTCGTGATCCATCTGCCTCGGCCTCCCAAAGTGCTGAGATTACAGGCGTGAGCCACTGCTGGCTGGTTGTACTTTTGTTTAGTGCACTGGTTTTGTGTTGGTTGGCCTCCAGCCAGGAGGTGGAACTTTCAAGAGCACATCAGCTGTGGTACTATAGAGAGGAAGCAAACTTGCCTTAGGGTCTCCTGGTTATGTATTCAGGTTTCACAGGCAGTGGGCAGGGCCATAGAGCTCCGAAGAGATTTTGTCCTTTGTCTTCAGAAACCAGGGTAGGTAGAAAAAGACCACTAGGTGACATAGAGTTGTTCAAGGCCTTGGGAGCCCACCCCTTGTATCGGTGTACCCTGCATGTGGAGCATAGAGTCAGGAGATTATTTTGGAGCTTTAAGATTTAGTCACTGCCTTGCTGGGTTTTGGACTTGTGAGGGTCTGTAGCCTCTTTCTTTTGGCTGATTTGTCCCCGGTGGAACAGAAATAACTACCCAATGCCTGTACCTTCATTGGATCTTGGACATAACTAACATGCTTTTTATTTTACAGGCTCATAGGTGGAAGGAACTTGTTGTCTCAAATGAGTCTTTGGACTTTTGAGTAAATGCTGGAATGAGTTAAAACTTCAGGGATTATTGGGAAGGCATGAATGTATTTTGCAATGTGAAAAGGACATGGAATTTGGGATGAGCCAGTGTGGAGTGATATAGTTTGGATGTTGTCCCAACCTAAATCTCATATTGAAATGTAGTCCCCAGTGTCGGAGTTGGGGCCTGGTGGAAGGTGATTGGATGAATGGGGGTGGATTTCCCTCTTGGTACTATTCTCACAATAGTGAGTGAGTTCTCATGAGATTTGGCTGTTTAAAACTGTGGCACGGTGGCTGGGCATGGTGGCTCACGGCTGTGATCCCAGCATTTTGGGAGGCTGAGGCGGGCAGATCACGAGGTCAGGAGATCGAGACCATCTGGCTAATGTGGTGAAACCCTGAGTCTACTAAAAATACAAAAAATTAGCCAGGTGTGGTGGCATGCGCCTGTAGTCCCAGCTACTTGGGAGGCTGAGGCAAGACAATGGCGTGAACCTGGAAGGTGGAGCTTGCCAAGATGGCGGCACTGCATTCCAGCCTGGGAGACAGAGCAAGACTCTGTCTCAAAAAACAAAAAACAAACTGGCGTGGTGGCTTACGCCTGTAATCTCAGCACTTTTGGAGGCTGAAGTAGGCAGATTACCTGAGGTCAGGAGCTTGACCAACCTGGCCAATATTGTGAAACCCCATCTCTACTAAAAAAATAACAAAAATTAGCCAGGCGTGATTAGCCAGGCGTCATGGCGGGTGCCTGTAGTCCTAGCTACTTGAGAGGCTGAGGCAGGAGAATCGCTTGAACCAGTAGGCAGAGTTTGCAGTGAGCTGAGATTGTGCCAATGCGCTCCAGCCTGGGCAATAAAATGAGACACTATCTCAAAAACAAAAAACAAAAGATCTGTGTAGCACTTCCTTCCTCTTCTTTTCCTCCTGCTCCAGCAATGTGGAGATGCCTTCTCTGGCTTTGCCTTCCACCATGAGCAAAAGCTCCCTGAGACTTCCCCAGGAGCAGATGCTGCTATGCTTCCTGTACAGCCGTAAGAACTGTGAACCAATACTTGATCTTAGGTATTTCTTTATAGCTATATGAGAATGGCCTAATATGTAGCCCAAAAAAGGATGAAGATAGGGAGATCCCTCTAGCTTTCCCTGTTCTCTGTCTCATTTCCAAATCCTCTACTTCTCAGTGCCTGGGTTACAGAAAAAATAGCAAGTTACATATAAAAGAAATTGTAGCTTCTTTTGAAGCTTTACAAAGTTTAATACTTCCTATCAGTCTTCCTGTTTCTTGTGTTGCCAAAGAACAGAATATAAAAGCAAGAAAATAAACACATACACAAAAAACATAAAGCAAGAGGGAAATAGTTTGAGGGCTACTGTTGTTTTACTGCTTGTGTTGATTTCACTCTTTATACACGACCCAACTGTGCAGGACCCGCAACTCATGCATGCTATAGGCAGCACAGAGAACAGCAAATAAACCAAAAAGAGCATCCCATTTCACTCCTTAGTAGCAACTCACTAGAATTCCTCCCACTGTAAATGAGAATCCCAAAATGCAGGGAAGAAATAGTACCTTTTTTCTTCTTACAGATCCAGTTAGTCAATATTTAACCATTCAGCTAAGAATCATACATGCATGACTCATTCCAGTAGTAGCTTCTTTCACACAGTGCTTTGTTAGAGGGAGTGTGGAAAGGGGAGAATGTTTGAGTCGAGCTGTTAAAACAAAGCACATGTGCCAGCTAGTCAGAAGGAGGCACTTTCCCCAGGGCACGATTTCAAACAGGGGCAAGAGAAGGTAAAAATCTTAAGTTCACTTTCCCATTAAAAACCGAGATTATGATTTTGATCCTGCTGTTCAGTGTTCTTTCTCTGTCTCCTTTTAACAATTGAAAAATTCCCAGTCTGAGGCCTCAGAAATAATGACACACATCTACAACCATCTGATCTTTGACAAACCTGACAAAAACAAGCAATGGGGAAAAGATTCCCTATTTAATAAATGGTGTTAGGAAAACTAGCCATATGCAGAAATCTAAAACTGGACCCCTTAATTTACACTTTATTAAAAAAATTAACACAAGAGGCTGGGCAGTGGCTCACGCCTGTAATCCCAGCACTTTGGGAGGCCGAGGAGGCGGGTGGATCACGAGGTCAGGAGATCGAGACCACCCTGGCTAACATGGTGAAACCCCGTCTCAACTAAAAATACAAAAAATTAGCCGGGTGTGGTGGCAGTCGCCTGTAGTCTCAGTTACTTAGGAGGCTGAGGCAGGATAATGGCATGAACCCGGGAGGCGGAGGTTGTAGTGAGCCAAGACCCTGCCACTGCATTCCAGCCTGGGAGACAGAGTGAGACTCCGTCTTAAAAACATACAAGCAGACAAAAAACACAAGATGGATTACAGACTTACACGTAAGACCTGGAACCATAAAAACCCTAGAAGAAAAACCTAGGCAATACCATTCAGGACATAAGCATGGGCAAAGACTTCATGACTAAAAAACCAAAAGCAATGGCAACAAAAGCAAAATCGACAAATGGGATCTAATTAAACTAAAGAGCTTCTGCACAGCAAAAGAAACTATCATCAGAGTCAACAGGCAACCTACAGAGTGGAAGAAAATTTTTGCAATCTATCCATCTGACAAAGGGCTAATATCCAGAATCTACAAAGAACTTAAATTTAAAAGATAAAAACAACCCCATCAAAAAGTGGGGGAAGGATATGATCAGACACTTCTCAAAAGAAAACATTTATGTGGCCAAAAAACATGAAAAAAAGCTCATCATCACTGGTCATTAGAGAAATGCAAATCAAAACCACAATGAGATACTACCTCACGCCAGTCAGAATGGCGATCATTAAAAAGTCAGGGGCCGGGTGCGATGTCTCATGTCTATAATCCCAGGACTTTGGGAGGCCGAGGCAGGTGGATCAGGAGGTCTGGAGTTCAAGACCACCCTGACTACGATGGTGAAACACTGTCTCTACTAAAAATACAAAAATTAGCTGGGCATGGTGGCGGGCGCCAGTAATCCCATCTACTAGGGAGGCTGAGGCAGGGAATTGCTTGAACCCAGGAGGTGGAGGTTGCAGTGAGCTGAGATTGCCCCATGGCACTCCAGCCTGGGCGACAGAGCGAGATTCCGTTTAAAAAAAAAAATGTCAGGAAACAACCAGATGCTGGGGAAGATGTGGAGAAATAGGAATGCTTTTACACTGTTGGTGGGGGTGTAAATTAGTTCAACCATTGTGGAAGACAGTGTGGCAATTACTCAAGATCTATTACCAGAACCAGGTCAAGGATTTGACCCAGCAATCCCATTACTGGGTATATACCCAAAGGATTATAAATTATTCTACTTAAAGACACATGCACATGCATGTTTATGGCAGCACTGTTCACTATAGCAAAGACTTGGAACCAATCCAATGCCCATCAATGATAGACTGGATAAAGACAATGTGGCACATATACATCATGGAATTATATGCAGCCATGAAAAGGATGAGTTCATGTCCTTTGCAGGGACATGGATGAAGCAGGAAACCAACATTCTCAGCAAACTAAAACAGGAACAGAAAACCGTCTGACACAGTGCATGTTCTCACTTATAAGTGGGAGTTGAACAATGAGAACACACGGATACAGGGAGGGGAATATCAGACACTGGGGCCTGTCGGTGGGGTTGGGGGCTAGGGGAGGGATAGAATTAGGAGATATACCTAATGTAGATGACGGGTTGATGGTGCAGCAAACCACTGTGGCACTTGTATACCTATGTCACAAACCTGCACGTTCTGGCCAGGCACAGTGGCTCACGCCTGTGATCTCAGCACTGTGAGAGGCTAAGGTGGGTGCACTGTGGGAGGCTAAGGTGGGTGGATCACCTGAGGTCAGGAGTTTGAGACCAGCCTGACCAAAATGGTGAAACCCCGTCTCTACTAAAAATACAAAAAATTAGCCGGGCGTGGTGGCAGGTGCCTGTAATCCCAGCTACTTGGGAGCCTGAGGCAGGAGAATCCCTTGAACCAGGGAGGTGGATGTTGCAGTGAGCCGAGGTCATACCATTGCATGCCAGCCTGGGCAACAAGAGTGAAACTCCATCTCAAAAAAAAAGAAAACCCAAAACCAAACCAAACAAACAAAAAATCCTGCATGTTCTGTACATGTATCCCAGAACTTAAAGTATATTAAAAAAAAAAAAAAAAAAAAAAAGAACCTTTCTGCCTCCGTGTAGCAGAGGCACATAGCCCAACCACACATTAAGACTCCTACACAGTGAGACTGCTCAAAAGGCCCACAGATGCTCTGATGTTGCTTCCTTCCTCATAGCAATGGGTACCAGGAATGCTTTGCTCTAATTCTGGGGGGTTACACAATTGGGGCAAACCACTCAAGTTCCCAGTGTCTGAATTTAACTTATGAAATGAACAAGAAGCAGCTTATCCACAGGGGCTTCAGGGAACGAATTAAGGTATATAAAGACCTTATTCGATGAAAGATAATAAAATTATGATCATAAATAATTTGACTACAAATTTCTACATTATCCTCCCAATGCATGGGACCCAGAGTACTTCATGTACATGAGTCTATTTAAACTGCACAGATTCCTGATGAGACAGAAAAAAGAATGATCTCTAGACTCACATTCTGCAATGGGAAACTGAGGCCTCAGATAAACTGAGTTTGCATTCTTGTTGCTTAACTCCCAGTGGAATGCATTTGTTATGAATTCATATTGCACTTTAGGTAAAATCAGGGAGAAAGCTTGATTTATGATCTAGATTTGTCTCCTGAGAGCACTGTTGGTATTTTCATTACTTGGTAATTTACATAAGAGGAAAAGAGTGCTGATACTTGCTCTACAATGTCATAACATATGAATAATATGGAGAAAACAGACATTGAAAGAAAAAAAGATGACAAAGAATAATTCAACAAAACACTTTGGATATGACTGATATGTTTCTGTCCAATTCAGACAGTAACACACATGCACAAAGCCTTTTTGGGGAGAGTCAGTGAAGAAAAAAAGGTACAGATTATATCTTTATATATAATGAAAATTACTCTCCAAATGGCAGTTTAACTTATCTTGATGGAATATTACCAGTATTTTACAAAATGCCTATAAATTGTGCAGCTGGCTTTTATCACACTGACCTATTTTAAATATTTCAGAAGTTATACTCTCCTTCTAATTGGACTTGATACAACTAGTTAGAAAAGAATACATAGTTCACTTTGGGGAAATATAATAACTTCTGGGCAATTTGGGTGTCATTTAGTACATTGTACCTTGGATGGGGTAATTTTCTAAATGCTATCCTAGAATTAATGCATGTTTGAAAGAGAGTAATTTACCCCTTTCTTAGTGGTAGGTTTAGGTTCAGGCTCATTCTTTTTTTTTTTTTTTTGAGAGACGGAGTCTGGCTGTGTTGCCACTGGAATACAGTGGCACGATCTCATCTCACTGCAAGCTCCACCTCCTGGGTTCACGCCATTCTTCTGCCTCAGCCTCCCGAGTAGCTGGGACTACAGGCACCCGCGACCACGCCTGGCTAGTTTTTTGTATTTTTAGTAGAGATGGGGTTTCACCGTGTTAGCCAGGATGGTCTCAATCTCCTGACCTCATGATCCACCCACCACAGCCTCCCAAAGTGATGGGATTACAGGCGTGAGCCACTGTGCCCAGCCGGTTCAGGCTCATTCTTTACAATAAAATTCATTGGTTAATCTAATTAAAGCAAGCAACAGTCACTTGAATTTTCATGTTTGATGAGTCCTGGTCCTCAACACATAGGAGTAAGTCCTCTATGGGGGCTGCAAGATCCCAATAGCTCTGGTCAGTGCCATTTACAAAGTTTGGATTTAAGATTTTGTTTAATCCCACTGCTTTCCTGAGCAAGTTGTGGAATTTTAGAGTGAATAGAGCTGTTGTTTTATCTTTTGAGGAGGTTTGAGTCTTCTCTACCTTTTCTTTTCTTCTACTGTATGGGATCTGGTGACTAGAATGTTTTAAATCCTCAATATATATGACATCCCTGTCTAACTTTGAATGAAGAGAGGTTGCTTGAAAACGTGTGTTGCATACATTCTTTGATTGTCTATCTGTGAGTCAAGGGAGAGGACATTGACTTGAGACATGGGATTATGATCCAGAAGTTTGGCTGTCTTGACATATGTTGTGTGGGTCCTTGAAGAGGATGTGTATTCAGTTGTCAGTAAAATGTTCTACAAATGCCATTTAGATCCTGTTGGCTGATTGTGTTGTTGAGTTCTTCTGTATCTTTGATGGTTTTTACATGGTTGTTCTATCTACTTTTATTTATCTATTTATTTTTTTGAGACAGAGTCTCTCTCTGTCGCCCAGGCTGGAGTGCAGTGGCGCGATCTCATGTCACTGCAACCTCTGCCTCCCGAGTTCACGCCATTCTCCTGCCTCAGCCTCCCAAGTAGCTGGGACTACAGTCCCACCGAGTAGCTGGGACTACACCACGCCCGGCTAATTTTTTGTATTTTTTTAGAAGAGACGGGGTTTCACTGTGTTAGCCAGTATGGTCTCGATCTCCTGACCTCGTGATCTGCCTGCCTCAGCCTCCCAAAGTGATGGGATTACAGGTGTAAACCACTGTGCCTGGCCCCTGTTCTATCCATTTTTGAGAGATGGTTGTTGTATTCTCTAACTACAAATGTAGATTTGTCTGTTCTCCTTTTACTTCTGTCTGCTTTACCTCAATTATTTTGCAGCTCTGTGGTTTGATGTCTTCTTGGAGTATTGATCTATTTATCATTACATAATAATGTCTGTCTGTGTCTGTTAATTTTCTTTGTCCGGAGGTCTACATTTTCTGATATTAATATAGCCACTTCTTTTTTCTTTTGATTGTTTTGCCTAATATCTCTTTTTCCATACTTTTACTTTCAACCTGCCTAGATGATTGCATTTGATGTGAGTTTTTTTTTTTGTGGAGAGCATATAGTTGGGTCATATTTTTAATCTACTCTGCCAATCTGTGTCTTTTAGTTGGTGTATTTAGATAATTTACATTAAGTATAATATTTGTATGTTGGGGTTTAAGTCTGAAATTTTATTTTTTGTTTTATTTCTTTTTTTTGGTTTTCTTTTTCCTGCATTCTTGTGGGTTACCTGAACTTTTTAAAAAATTATATTTTGGTTTATCTTTAGTGTTTTTGAGTGTATTTATTTGTATTTTTAAGTAGTCTGCAGGTGTTAATTTGCATTGACATAATTTATCATGGATTACTACTGTTAGTGTTTTACCAGTTTGAGTAATTCATGGAAATCTTAGCTCTCTTTATGTTTCTATACTCTTCTCCACTTATAATATAATTGAAATATTTTCTCTATATACATTGAGAATCACATCAGTGTTATAATTATTGCTTTATTTATCAGACGTAATTTAGAAAACCCCAAAGGAGAAAAAAAATCTTTTAACCCATATTTTTGCTTACCATGTTTTCTTCTTTACTGATGTTTCAAGGTTCCTTTTTTATTGTTTTCTTTCTGTTTAAAAACCTTTAAATATTCTGTTAAGATAGACCTGCTTCCAACAAATTCTTAGTTTTTCTTAATCTGAGAATTCTTTGATTTTTCCTTCACCCCGATGGATATTTTTGCTGGATATAAGATTAGGAATTGACAATTTTTTTTTTCAGCATTTGAAAAATGTTGTGTATTTCCTTTTGGTCTCCATAATGAGATTTCTGCTGTCATTTGAAGTGTTTTACCCCTATTAAGTAAAGTGTTATTTCTCTCTCACTGTTTTCAAAACTTCTCTTTGTTTTTAGTTTTCAGAAGTTTGACTATGATGTATATGTGTTTAGATGTATCCTGTTTGCAGTTAATACCGTTTCTTAAATATGTAGGTTTATATTCTTGGCCAAATTTGGGAAATTTTCATCATTAGTTTCAGTTTCATTTTTTTTTTAGTTTAATAGTTCCTGGAGCCTCTGTTCCTTTATTTTGTTTTCCTATATTATCTCTATTGTTCAGATTTGATAATTTCTATTGTCTATCTTCAAGTTCACTGATTCTTTTCTCCTCTTGATTCTGCTGTTGAGCAGTAGAACACTTACTATCTAAAAGTTTTATTTTCTGTATTGCTAGGCTGCCTCTTTCCTGATCTTTTGGCTAGAGAGAGATAGCAGGCTTTTCTTGGTGTGATTTTTTTTTGTCTGTGGGGAGCTGACACATTTGTCTGTGCCCATTGGCATTTCTGGGTTGCTAGCTTCTCAGTACCCAATCTAGGTATGTATGAGGCAAGAAGAAAACTCAGGAAACTCACCACCGAGTCATTCCTCAGGTATGAGGTCTCTATCTTGTCTACCTGCTTCTCTCCATCTTTCAGGTCCTCATGTTTGTTTTATGACACCCAGGATCTTTAGTTGTACTTAGCGGGAGGATGAGGGGAAAATATGTTTGTTCTGTCTTTCCTTGGATCATAGACTTTTCAAACTGGGAAGAACTTATTAGTCAACTTGGGCTACCATAACAAAATACCATAGGTTGGGTAGCTTAAATAACAGAAATTTATTTTCTCACGACTTTGGAGCCCAAGATCAGGGTGACAACATGCTCATGTTCTGTTGAGGCCTCTCTTCTTGGCTTGCAGATGGCTGTCTTTTAGCTGTGTCTTCACATAGTGAAGAGAGAATGAGAACAAGCTCTCTGGGGTTTCTTCTTACAAAGGCACCAATCTCATCATGAGGTTCCTTCTCTCATGGCCTCATCTAGTCCAAATTACCCACTAATGCCCTCATTTCCAAATACCATCATGTTTGTGCTTAGGAAGTCAGTATAAAAATTTGGGGGAAAAACAAATATTCAATTCATAACAGAACTTCAGAGAGATTACAGATGGACTTCTGAGGCCCATGGACATTAATTGGGATCTTTCAACTACCCACTTAATACTTGGCAAAAACTATTAATAGAATAAAGGCAGGGTGTCCTAATTTTTAGCCTGTTGTTATTCATGTTGTACTATATTACATCATGACTAACTACTGAAAAATTATTTTTGAAACATGAGAACTCCATCATGATAATTCTACCTCCATACCCCCAAAAAAGAGCCTATCAAAAAACCGGAGACTAATTCCTAACACAATGTTCTTTGTTATAAGACTAGTTTTTCTTTTCTTTCTTTTCTTTTTTTTTTTTGAGATGGAGTCTCACTCTGTCACCCAAGCTGGAGTGCAGTGGCACCATCTTGGCTCACTGCAACCACTGCTGCCAGTTTCAAGCGATTCTCCTGCCTCAGCCTCCTGAGTAGCTGGGATTACAGATGCCTTGCCACTGTGCCCAGCTAATATTTTGGTAGTTTTTAGTAGAGATGGGGTTTCACCATCTTGGCCAGGCTGGGCTTGAACTCCTGACCTCATGATCCACCTGCCTCGGCCTCCCAAAGTGCTGGGATTACAGGCATAAACCACTGTGCCCAGCCTAGAAGACTAGTTTTTCAAATATGTATCTGTTAATACAGAATGATATAATTTTTTTAAGTTCATGTGTGATTTTCCTCAACTTGTTAATATTTTGAAGTGACTGGGGCATATTTTTTCACAATTAAAGAGAAAATCGAGGCATTACATAAAAACCATAAGAAAAGAGTTTCAAGTCTTGTAAATGTGTCTTTTTTTTTTTTTTTTTTTGAGATGGAATCTAGCTCTGTCACCCAGGCTGGAGTGCAGTGGGTACGATCTTGGCTCACAGCAACCTCCACCTCCCAGGTTCAAGTGATTCTCCTGCTTCAGCCTCCTGAGTAGCTGGGATTACAGGCATGTGCCACCACACCAGCTAGTTTTTCTATTTTTAGTAGAGATGGGGTTTCTCCATGTTGGTCAGGCTGGTCTCGAACTCCTGACCTCAGGTGATCTGCCCGCCTCAGCCTCCCAAAGTGCTGGGATTACAGGTGTGAGCCACTGTACCTGGCTCGTAAATGTGTCTTTGAGTGCAAATAATAGCTAGTTTAGTGGCTTTAGGAATTACTGTGTTTCCTAAAACATGAAGCTTTTGGTAAAGCTGTGAGTGAGATGAAGAAGGTGTAAAGATACTACCTTCTGTGTTAAAGTTGCTTATTGAAAAAGGCTGTACACTGGATTACATTTTAAATTTTGATGCAATTAGTCTCTTAAGGACCCAGATCTCAAGGGCAAAGAGAAATTCCCAAGATCCAAGAGTGTGAATAACCACGATGTTGGATGCCATGATATTAAACTAGTATTAAGTCAGAAATGGTGAATAGTCAGAGATTTTACCCTACTTGTAAGCTAACAAGTTAGTCTGCCATACATAGGAGCTATATCTATCTATCTATCTCTATCTCTGTCTCTATATCTCATAAGGCACTTGAGCCAGAGACACAAATGGTTTATTATTCATAGCATAGTAGTCAGAGTAGCATCTTGCGTCAGTTACCCACATTTTAATTTCCCCCAGGGAGATGTGAATGAGGGCCAGATTCTGCCTGTGCATGCTTTGGGTTTTCATTATAGAAGACAAACCCTGAACTTAGGAGACTCTAGCTTTTATTAGGGTTGCTGGTGATCTGCCCGTTCTTCCCTCTGGAGAGCTATTCCTCATAACCCTGGAACTAAGTAACTATCCTCTGGGAAGGAAGCAAACTTTACTATTCTGGAATGCCTTTGGAGAAGGAGATGTTCTCTATTTTAGGGTTGCTATTCAATTATCCTTGAACAAAACTTGTCTGTGCCCTTTGCTCAGAAAGTCTGCACCATGTAGAAAGTAAGGAATCCAGGGAGAATTATCTCCCAATAAATGCCAGTGGATGTTTAACTGTGCTAGTATTTTTATTTGGATTGGGATTGTTTGTGTTAATGCTGTGGTTACAAAGTTGTGCAGGTTCTGAGTGATCTGTTCCAACTTTTTTTCGCCCATAAACTCTCTAATTCTTAATGTATAATTTTGCAGAAAATAAAGTTTATCAGAAAAGCATACCTACATTATAGCAGCAATGTCTGTTACCTCCAAATCTGGAAAGAAACCAAATAAGTGGATTTATCTTTTCCCTCCTCTGACTCGAGGTATTAGAATGAGGATGAATACAAGGAAGGGAATGGCCCAGGAGGTTCACATGTATTGCAGAGACACTGTAAGACCTGAGGATGCCCATTCATGCAGAGGCAGATTCACAGTAAAGATAAAAAGCTTAAGCTTCAGAGACTATGACTTGCCCAGGCCCTTTCTAATGCTGTGAGAGAGGCCTTAGCACAATGTTTGCACATCATCATGTGTTTTTGTAAAATTTGCAAAAGGAAACTATTTTCACTTCGATCAGTTAAAAGAGCTGCTTTTTTCATTCTGGCTTCCCCTTGTGCTGGCAATAGAGTGGCCAACACTAGTTTTTGGGAGCTAGCTAAGGGAATGTTGAGCTGCAGATATAGTTAGATTCGATTTAGTAGGATATATTGAAGTGGCTCACAATTCCATCCATGAATATTGAAATTGTTATTAGCCCTCCCAGTGTAGAAATTGCCTCCAAGAACATTACTTTCTGCTTGCAAGCTCAACTGGAGTCATTTTAAGCAATTGCAGAGCCAGAGGCTGTATAATGATATGAAAGTGTCCTGTTGTACCTGGCAGTGGAAATCTGTGGGTGCTAGAGCAGAAACAAGGTTTGAAAAGTTTGGAACCAGAAGTTAGAACATGGAAAAAGATTCAAATATGATAGTTTACATATGAAAGAAAAATGGCTGCCCGGCGTGGTGGCTCACGCCTGTAATCCCAGCACTCTGGGAGGCCAAGGCAGGCGGATCACGAGGTCAGGAGATTGAGACCATCCTGGCTAACACGGTGAAACCCCGTCTCTACTGAAAATACAAAAAGTTAGCTGGGCGTTGTGGTGGGTGCCTGTAGTCCCAGCTACTCGGGAGGCTGAGGCAGGAGAATGGCGTGAACCCAGGAGGCGGAGCTTGCTGTGCACGGAGATTGCGCCACTGCACTCCAGCCTGGGCAAGCGAGACTCCGTTTCAAAAAAAAAAAAAAAAAAAAAGAAAAATGGCAGAGAACCCCAAATGTGATAATTTCCAAACCGTATATGACCGCATCAAGAAAACATTGTGATGATTAAAGAAATTCAGCTGGGTGTGGTGGCTCACGCCTGTAATCCCAGCACTTTGGGGAGCCAAGGCCCTTAGGCAGATCACGAGGTCAGGAGTTCGAAACCAGCCTGGCCAAGACGGTGAAACCCGGTCTCTACTAAAAACACAAAAATTAGCCAGGTGTGGTGGTGAGCACCTGTAGTCCCAGCTACTTAGGAGGCTGTGGTAGAAGAATCACTTGAACCTGGGAGGTGGAAATTGCAGTGAGCCGAGATCACACCACTGCACTCCAACCTGGGCAACAGAGTGAGACTCTATCTCAAAAAAACAAAAAAAAAAAAGAAGAAGAAATTCTCAGCAATACAACTATTGACAATGTAAGCATCTTTTGGTAAATATGCTACTAGACACTAAATTATCTCTAGTCTTCCCACTAAAAATGATTTTACAAAAATTGTCATGTTAAGGAGTAAATGAAAGATTGTGTCCATAAATATAGGAAAAAAGTATTCTAGAAATGTGTAGGCAGTTAGCTAACTATTCTTCTGGAATACAATTTTGTGGGTTTTGCTATCCTTTTAATGCTCATAATGTTTTGTTTTCCTTTTTCATTCTGAATAAAAATGTATGTACAATTTGGACCATAACTTTGTATTCCTTTTCTTACAGAAAACCCAGCAAATTATATAAATTGTGGGTCTCATAAAATCCAGATCTTTTTTTTTTTTTTTTTTACAGAGTCTTGCTCTGTTGCCCAGGCTGGAGTGCAGTGGTGCAATCTCGGCTCACTGCAAGCTCTGCATCCTGGGTGCACGCCATTCTCCTGCCACAGCCTCCCGAGTAGCTGGGACTATAGGTGCCCACCACCATGCCCAGCTAATTTTTTGTATTTTTAGTAGAGACCGGTTTTCACCGTGTTAGCCAGGATGGTCTCGATCTCCTGACCTCGTGATCTGCCCACCTTGGCCTCCCAAAGTGCTGGGATTACAGGTGTGAGCCACTGTGCCTGGACTTTTTTTTTTTCTTTTTCTTTTTGAGATAGAGTCATGCTTTGTCACCCAGGCTGGAGTACAATGGTGTGATCTTGGCTCACTGCAAACTCCGCCTCCTGGGTTCAAGCAGTTTTCCTGCCTCAGCCTCCTGAGTAGCTGGGATTACAGGTGCATGCCACCAAGCCCAGCTAATTTTTTTTTTTTTTTTGTATTTTTAGTAGAGATGGGGTTTCACCATATTGGCCAGGTTGGTCTCGAACTCCTGGCCTCAAGTAATCCACCTGCCTCAGCTTCCCAAAGTGCTGGGATTACAGGTGTGAGCCCAGATCTATTCTTGATCCTATGGGATGTGCCACCTTACCGTCACTACCTTTCCCACATGGATGGAGCAAATACTCTCAGAAGAAAAGCAGAGCCCACGTGTTTTTCCAGAGCCCATACGTAGCATCAGCTGACCTTCTTTTCTTATACTCACTCCATCCTGCTGTGACGCAGTCTATGACTGAACATGAGATGTCCAACTCTCTAATTGTAGCTGAGAAGAGAAAACAAACAAGTATTAGGCACAGTGGTAGAAGGGAGGTAATCCCACTATATCAGAGAAAAATTATTGGGATAGAGCAGCTCAATCTGAGCATAGTATCACGAGGAGAAATGGCAACACAAAGATGAAAACATACTCCAGCTGCAATAAACACAAGTATGAACAAAAATAAAAAGTAACAGTAATCCAGTCTGGGAGCCACCATGAAAATGACCCAGAACAAAAGAAAATTCCTCGCAAGTGCTCTGTGTTATTTAGCAACTTCATAAAGGTGACAATCACATGGTGTCTCAGGGAAGAGATGACAGATAGTAATGAGGATGCTGCAGAGTAAATAAGACACATTAAGGATCAGACCAACACATGACAGAACCAACAAGGTGATTTGAAAATCAGGGAACAGATAGCATAGGTGAAAATAAACATGCTAATATACAAAAAAGGCTTTAGAGAAACATAATGAATGCAGGTCAAAAATATGATACTGAAGTAATTGAATATAAAGTAATAGACAATGGTGAATAGACAAAGACAATCCAATGTAAAGATAACTGATGGCCTTGAAATACATAATCCAACAGATGGAATTGAAAAAGTATTCAGAGGTAGATATAATAGAAGAAAATTCCCTGAAACAAAGAAGTGAATAAGTATATTGGAAAAGGCTACTGCATCTTAGGCGAAAGTAAAAAGCAGTTGACATCAAGCCATATGCTGATTAGGTTGAATTTGAGGGATAAAGAGAGACTTCTTTAGGCATGGAGGCAGAAAAAGGAAAAACTTAACGTGTTGCCCTCAAGGTTTTTCAGTGTAACAGTAACATACTGGAAACAAAGTGATTTCATATTATAATATTCAGATGAGTCGTTTTTCAAGTATAAAGGAAACATGCATTCTCAATATTGTTTCAAATACTTCAGGCAATGAAGCGCTCATGAACCCTTTTCCAAAAACAACAAAACAAAATTGATGAAATTAGAGAAATACAACAAAATCAACCCTCCTGTGGTAGGAAGGATACTGTTCATCCCCTCCCCTCTGTAAAGATATCCACATTCTAATCCTGAGAACCAGTGAATATATTACCTTATATGGCAGAGGGGACTTTGCAGATGCAACTAAGAATCTTGAGATGAGGAGACTACTATGGATTATCCTGGTGGTCCCAGTGTAGTTACAAGCGTCCTTATCAGCAAAAGTAGGAGACAGGAGGGTCAGAATCAGAGAGATACTTGAAGATACTACACTGCTGGCTTTGAGGATGGAGGAAGGGGCCATGAACAAAGGAATGCAGGCAGCCTGTAGGAGTGATGCAGGGCAGGCGAGCTCCAAAGTGGAACTTAGCCCACAAGGGTTCTTGGCTTTGCTCAGGAAAGAATTGAAGGGCAAGCCATAAATAGAAGAAAACAGCTTTAGTGAAGAGGCAGTGTTACAGCTCGGTGACTGTTCCTGCAGAGCAGGGCTGCCCTGTAGGCAGAGAGTAGCAGCTCAGGGAGTTTTGCAGTCATATTTATACCCACTTTTAATTACATGTAGATTAAGGAGTGGTTTGTGCAGAACTTTCTAGGGAAGGGGTAGTAACTTTTGGGTCATTGGGTCATTGCTATGGAAAGGGGCAGTAACTTTGGTTGCTGCCATGGCAACAGTAAATTGACATGGCACACCTGTGGGTATGTATGATTGGAAAGCTTCTGCCCCCCCCCGCCCCCATTTTAGCTAGTCTTCAATCTGGTCTGGTGTCTGAGTCCACCTCCTATCTCACAAGCTGGAAAAGGCAAGGAAATGGATTATCTTCCAGAGCCCTCGGAAGGAATGTGACCCTGCCAACAACTTGATTTTAGCTCAGTAAAATCTACTTTGCAATTATGACATACAGAACCATAAGATAACAAATTTGTGTTGTTTTAAGCACTAAGTTTGGGGTAATTTGTTATAGTAGCAATAGGAAACTAATATGCCACCAAGCCAACCAACCAAAGAAAAACAAAAGACAGAAATCACCCAGAATTCAGGAATAGGGACACCCTGGTAAAAGGTATTGACGGGGAACACTGAATGCTTTTAAATGTTAAATTCAGACAAGTTAACTCTAGGAATTATTTCAGTGTCAACAATAATTATATAGTCTGTTGATATATTAGTTGAGATATTAGTCAAGGTGCAGTTAGGATTCTATAAAAAGAAACCTAAAAGTAAATTGGCACGAATGAAGTAGAAATATATTTCATTCCTACATCACAGTCTGCATAGATAATCCAGGACTTGTTTGGATGCTAAGGGTACTGGGGACCCAGATGTCTATGACTTTGCTGTCCTGCCATCGTCAGCATGTGGCTTTCATCTTATGTACCCACACGGATGTTTTAGCTGCCACTGTTGTGTCTGTGTTTTAGCCTGGAGAAAGGTGGGATGGGGACAGAGGCAAGGGTACAGTCCTTCTCTTTAAAGGCACAATCCAGAAATTGCATCAATTCCTTCTCCAACATTTCCTTGCCCAGATTTGGTCAGATGGCTACACCAAATGACAAAGGAGGCAGGGAAATGTAATCTTTATCAGGGGAGTCTTATGCTCAGCCAAAACTTGTATTATAACTGGAAAAAGGAGAAAATAGAGATTGACGAAGACCAAGCAGTTTCTGCCATACTTGATAATGTAAAAATAATGAAATAACCTGAGTCAAAGAGTGGGGAGGGTGGGGGGAGGTGATGTGATCTGCTTCTTTCCTCATGTTTTTCTAGCAGGTAGCCAGTGCGCTGGAAGCATCTTAAGTTGAAATGTAGTTAAAATAATTTCAACTTATAGCTTTTCATGATCACCTTTTGACCTAAGAGTGATATTTTAGGAAATACTTACAGTGGAGAAATATTCCTTTAATATTTAGGAATCGCTTCAATTTTGCTTCAGTTTTTTGTGTAGTTAAATAAAATTAAAGAATTTCTTAAGTTAAAATAGCATGTATATAATGATTCAGTGTTAATGAAAGTTGATCTACCTTTCTGAATGTATGAATAGACAGTTAACTAGAATAATATTCACATAATGTTGATTCTGGCTATTTTTGGGAAGTAGGATTTTAGATAACTTTTTTTTCCTTTGTTAGACTTTTCTATGTATGTCACTTTAATTTTTATAATGAGCACACATCATTTTTAACAAAATGATAAAAGCTTTGTTCTTAACAAAGCTACAGTCATTACTAATGTGAGGAGGCAGAGATTTTTTAAAAATATTATAAGTATTATGGAATATCTTTAATTAATGCAAAAGCTTGAGATTCTAAAACAATCTCTTTAGCAACTCTTTTTAATGTAAGAATTATGTTTGCTATTTTACATATCTCTTTTCTGTTTTCCTGTCATGGTTAGCAGTAAACCTCTCATATTCAAGAGTGAATATTTTTAGATAGCAAAATTAAGGATGTATTTTCACTCCAAGTTCTTGCATGGGCCAGGATCTCCAAGAAGCAGAGGAGGTGGTGATAGTTTTGAAGAGAAAAAGATCCAGATTGCTTTCCAGATTATGGAAAGAAAGAGACAAACCTGTGGGTTATCTGTCTGGGATTGATAAAAGAATGTACCAGACATATCAAAATACCATCCCCTCAGAGCCACACACAGCCTGTACTGCCTGAAATGGTGTTTTCCAGCACGCAACATATCTTCCTGGCCATAGCTTACTGGATTAGGAGTCAGCATCTTTATCTAGGGCAGCCACTATTTCATCTGGTTGGTGACCACCTATATGGCTTGGCTTAATGATATGATGCATAAACCTCTGGGGCATGCTCCTGTCCCTGATTGGGCTCTAGGGAAGCTGACTCTGAGGGAGATCAGTGTATAGGAAGTTTATCAGGAGTGCTGTTGAGATCAACATCTATGCAAGAAGAGAGGAGGGAAAGGAGGGCAAGAGAGTGGCAGGAAGGGATAGGAGCAGGAGTGGGCAGAGGGAGAAATTGAATGGTGATGTAGTCTCAATTCAGGGCTAAGCAGATACCACAGTGGGTCCTACAGCTGAGATGACCCTTCAGAGGTGTCCTGAGTTGGGACAAAAGGACTGGGCCTTTATCTTCTTTCTCAGTCAGTTCCAGCTGCCCTGGAAGGGGATATGACCTTGGATGAGACAGCTCTCTTCAGCTGAGGCAACCTCTCTGTAGGGGGCTGACAGCTGGGGGCTATCTGCCAGCAGCACTCCCAGGGGCTAGCGCAGAAATATCTTCATTTCTGAAAGGGATCTGGGTGGCACAGCTCAGTGCCTGCTGCAGCTCTTTTCATCTTTTGGCTATAGTTTGAATCTCTGTTTTGGGATTTAAAGTAGGTAATAAAGTGTGCATTGTCATTGTCCTTGGAAGAGAGTAAAAGTCACGTGAAGAAGGGGCCATCGAGGCCATCATGAGGCATACAGAGTTCATGTCATGAAACAGAAGCTGTGAGTACACAAGGAAGCTGCTTGAAGCAGGAAGCTGGTTTAATGCACAAGAGCAGAGGTGTGTCACCAAGCACTCCAATGACATAGCTGGAATTAGGGTGTATGAGATCTTGTGGCTGAGCCCTTAGAGATACCTCAAGCTCCAGTGTGTTTATTTTATATAGATGATATTTTCTTTATGGTTCTACATATATTCTTCCTTCAGATGGTAGGTTAAATATCTGAAATTCTGTGGTTGACTTACGTATACATAATCCCATGCGAGAATACAAGGAACTCAGGATCAAGATACACAGGCCATACTGTTTTTTGGGCCATTTATCTGTCTCTCTGTTGTTGTAATAACATGGCCCCAGGCAATGCAGGATGATAAAAAGTTTAGGTCTGTATTCAATGGCCTTTTATCACATTGATCCAACTCCGTTTCTATGTTCTTGCTCTGTGGCACTCATTCCTAAATTGTGCATACGTTTACATTGTATGCTTGAACAAAAAATTCCTACAACAGATACTTAGTTAATAAATACCCTGAGAGTATTTAGTTAAATAAATGAGATGCAGCATTATTTGTTATTGACCTTCATAACAGTATGAAGAATATAAACATTATTGTGTATCTATTACATGCCAAACACTAAGCAAAGGCCTAAACAAAAACAAAATACATATGTTATTCCAATGAACATGTCAACACCATTATGGTAGGGAAGTTTTTTTTTTTTTTTTTTTTTTTTTTCTAAATCCTCTTTTTATAAATGAGGAAAGTGAAGCTTAGGCGATTTAAGCATCTCACTAAAGGTTACAAGGTTAGTAAGTGGTAGAACCAGCACTTCAACTAGGCAGCTTAACTCAAGACTGTGTGCTTAACTATACACTCCTCTGCATTGTAGATCTAAAGGATTGTAATCCTTATGTCAGCAGTGCTGGGCTTTTGATGGGGTCATGGGTGGTGGTATGGCAAGCTCTGTTCTCCTCATCCAGGGGCTGTTCTGTCTGAAATTGAACCTTTGAAGTTTCCTCTTCATGTTCTTCTCTCAGCTGTCCTCTTTTAAGGGGCAGAAATTTTATAGGACACCAGACACTTGAATTAATTCTCACCAAGATGTTATTGTATTGTTGAAACAATTTAATCCTATAAAACCACCCTCAGATATTGGATGTCTGGGAGTCTAGGGCACACTGAAGAGAGGTGACAAAGTTGAAGGCCACCAGAAACAAATTCACCTTGGAGGCATTTTCCCCACCATTGCCTCTATTTAAGGAAAAGCTTGGCTGGGCGCAGTGGCTCACGCCTGTAATCCCAGCACTCTGGGAGGCCGAGGCGGGCGGATCACAATGTCAGGAGATCAAGACCATTCTGGCTAACACGGTGAAACCCCGTCTCTACTAAAAATACAAAAAAATTAGGTGGGCGTGGCGGCATGCGCCTGTAGTGCCAGCTACCAGGGAGGCTGAGGCAGGAGAATGGCATGAACCTGGGAAGTGGAGCTTACAGTGAGCTGAGGTGGCACCGCTGCACTCCAGCCTGGGAGTCAGAGTGAGACTCCGTCTCAAAAAAAAAAAAAAAAGAAAAGCTTGTGCATAGTCCACCTTTTTGAGAACACAGAAGATAAATCCAGGTGAATTTGAAAAGTTGGATGCATTCCAAATGAGGTTTATTTTGCTTATTTGGTAAATCAACATATTATAATTGGTAAAATATGCTCACACACAATTTTGGGAGAATGGTGGTGGTTCTGAGCTGTATTTCAACTCCTTCCTGTCAGTGTTCTTTTGTTGCTGAAAGCAAGACCCTTCAGGTGGTGGCAGCAGTGTAGTTTGTTACTTTAAATGCTAAGGTCTGTGCTAGGCAGTTGCCTAGCAACCCTTGTCTCTTTTGTATTCCTTTGTAAGAAGGTTTTTTGTTTTTTGTATTGTACAATGCAAAATTTTGTATTTGTATTTATTGACGATTTAAAATGAGATCCTTATGTGTGTGTTAGAATACAACAAATTCTATATAAGTCCATCAAACCTCCTGAGTAATAATTATGAGACAGGAAAGCCTTATTTGGTGAAACTACAAGCACTAACGGGCCCACAATTATTTCAAAATCCTGCTGGAAAGCATAAAGGTCCCAAAGAATGTGCTGCATCTAATGGAACTGCATGTTTCTTATGAAATGTTGCTTTTTAAATACATATACTATTAGTGCTTTCATGGGCTAAATGTACTTTTATTGAAGATAAGTTGCTTAGTAGTCAAAGCTATAGCAATAAAAAAGATACAAAACAATATAAAACATGTAGAATATCTTTCATTATTTTCTCCCAGAACTTATGAACACAGTGACTTGCTATTTGTTTTGTTTTGTTTTTAACTCTGAATGAGGAAACCCTTAGGTTTCTATGTGATTTACATTCCAAGTTTCATTTTTTAAATTGGCTTTTCTTGGTTCTCAAGGGTTCCACAGGGTGATATCTAGAAGGCTTGAGAACTGAACTTCCTTAAGTATTCATGTTGGAAGCTGTGATCTTTTTAAAGCCTGGAAAAATGAGATTCTGATCTGCAGAGATAATCTTATGGCAAATATTTAGCTGCCCCAAACATAGAATCTAAGTTTGTGTAAAAGTGAAACCTAAATATAGAGTTGAAATGGAGTTTAAGGTCTTCACCAGAACAAAAGATTCCTAATTAAGTAAAGTCAGGATCAAATAGAAGAATATTTTTAGAAGTTAATGTGATCCTCTCAGTAACATGGAGCTAGTATTAAACAGTGCTCAGAAACGTTCACATTCTGTTACGTTTGACGGGTTGTTGGTATATGATATGACTAATTATAGAAACAGCCATGTTAAGCACATTCTCTAACTGGTCTACCCAAATGTTCTGGGGCGGAAGTAAGAAACAATAGATCATTCCTTTGCCAATGGCTCATTTGGAACAACCTCTCCTCTGCAATTTGAGAATGTTATTTACTATGCATTCTAAAAATAAGATAGGACTTGAATAATAAAGCAGTGGAGGGAAGCCTTCTTTGGCAGTACTGCCCTAGATAGCTTGCCCAGTAGGGGCTGTTTTGCTAGGGGTCAGCCACATGGAGATTCAGGAAGGTCCCAGGTGACAAGAAAAAGGAAGCTAAATTAACCGATGTTCAGAAAAGACCTGAGGTTGTTTATTCCATTATCCTCTAACCCAGTGACCAACACCTCCATGATTTTGGCAAACCGAGTTTATGTGTATGTATGCACGTGTGGTGACCTCTTGCTTTTCATTCATTTCCTGTTTGCAGTTTTTATATTTTAAATGTTTTTTCTGTCTTCATCCTACTGTAGATAATCATCCTAAGTTTTGCAGATAGGAAAATGTGTGTATGTGAGAGGTGACAACGTGCTAGCAGCCCTTGCTCTCAGCGCCTCCTTGCCCTTGGTGTCCACTCTGGCGCGCTTGAGGAGCCCTCCAGCCCGCCACTGCACTGTGGGAGCCCCTCTCTTGGCTAGCAGAGGCTGGCGCCGGCTTCCCCTGCTTGCCTGGAGGTGTAGAGGGAGAGGCGTGGGCGGGAACCCGGGCTGCGCCTGGCGCGCTCGGGGCCAGCGAGTTCTGGGTGGGCGCGGGCTGGGCGGGCCGGGCACTCGGAGCAGCCCCGAGCAGTGAGGTCCTTAGCACCCAGGCCAGCAGCTGCAGAGGGTGTTCCAGGTCCCCCAGCACTGCCAGCCCACCCACGCTGCGCTCAAATTCTCACTGGGCCTCAACCGCCTCCCTGTGGGGCAGGGCTTGGGACCTGCAGCCCGCCATACTGGTGCGCCCCCCTTGCCCCCATGCCAAAGCGTTCCCCCCGGCCCCGCCCGGCCTGCAAAACCACAAACCCACCAGGAGGAATGCAGCTCCAGACGCTCAGCCTTAAGAGCTGTAACACTCCCCCTGAAGGTCTGCAGCTTCACTGCTGAAGCCAGCGAGACCACGAACCCTCTAGAAGGAAGAAACTCCGAACACGTCCGAACATCTGAAGGAACAAACTCCAGACACACCATCTTTAGGAACTGTAACACTCACCCTGAGGGTCCGCGTCTTCATTCTTGAAGTCAGTGAGAGGAAGAACCCACCAATTCCGGACACACAGGGGCATGGCTGAAGAAAGATAAGAATGTGAGGTTAGTGGGTGATTCATAGCAGTGTCCACCCGTTTATTTATCCTTTTGAGTTGACTTACGAACATAGCATGTCTTTGAAAAATTGTATTCATAGGCGGTATGGGTGAGGAAAGATTCTCAATTTGAGAATTATCTGATTTTTATTTCTTCATACTTTAGGAGGGAGAGACGTGGAATGAGGCAGCTCTCTTCACGGAGTCAGTTGTGCTTAAATATCTAAATCTTTTGGATATGGAGAACTACTTGACTTATTAGATACAATGCCCTATTATGAGAGCCATGGATAAATAAGTGTGACATTGGAATCAAGTTCCCTTTCCTCTCTGTTCTTGAACAGAAAAAAAACAAAAAAACAAAAAAACTGAGAGATACTTGACGTCTTCCTGGTCAAACATGCCTCAACAGTAGTTCCTGAATTTCATGAGCTCATTGGCTCTTGCCTGACTCACAGGTGGACCTCAGCCCACTTTTAAAGCTTTCTGCTTTTTATGTATTTCTTAGAGTTCTCAGAAGAAGTCTTCCGTGTTCTCACAGATAAGCCCTTTTGCTCCTTTCTGCTCCTGGGCTACTCCATTCCACGCAGTTGCTGCCAAATGCCTTCCATGTGAGGAGACATTGCTGCTTTGCTCTGGAACTCTGTTTATCTAGGCTGATAGTCTCCTGGGGCCAGTGTGCTGCTTGGAAATCCCTTCCTCTGGTGTCGATTCCCTAGGAGGCTCTAGTCACAAATTCTCTTAGTCCTCATACCGCTGCATCATTGTAGCAGTCTGCTCAGAACAGAAGGGTTGCAGTAGACAACTGTTTTTGCTCATCCAGTTCTCATTTTCTTCATCTCATTGTTTTTTTTCCCTGTGGGGAGCTATGCCTCCCTCTTCCATGTGGTCTAGTGGGATTGTCAATAGCAGTGTCTTACATACATGGCCTGTGGGTGTCCCTCATGCCCCAAACTAGGGCTAGCTGACTCAGTCTCTAGGAAATTTGCACCTTGATGGGAGGGACACATTGTTGGAAGGAAGTTGTTATTCCAATGGAATTGCCTCAAGAAGATTGTCTGTGTGTTTTTAACAGTGATCCGTTGGGCCACTCTGATTTCTGTCCTTCCTGGGTTTAATGGATTAGCTTTTCTTCTATGGCTGAAACATCCAGAGTTAGTTTGGATTGCTTAAAACCAGGGAACTGTTACTGATACTGAAAAGGAATGGTTACTTCCCTGATCACTTAGGGTTAGTTGTGGCAGATTGCTCAGTTTTTAAGGAGTTAGAAGACTTAATGAGATGCTCTTTTTTTGTTATAATGATAACTTCTGTCTTTCCAGAGAATCTGCTGGTTTCCGAGGTGACTGGGGTGGAATGGGTTCAGGTGACAGCCCTCCAAGCCCACACCCTGTTACTAAGGCTCTCTTGTACTGTGATTCTCTACTGAGGGCACAAGGTCCAGTGGGGCAAATAATTGCCTGGAGATACAAGTAATTTGAGAAAGTATATTGAATATTACATGAGTTACAAGTTGGAAAAATTTCACATAAACCATGTGGTAAGCATATACCATGCTTCTCCCACAACTTCTCCTCTCTTATTCAACTCCATTTCACAAATTAAAAACATTATAGGATCTGAAGATATAAATGTATTCTGTATGTTAACTATTCTTGAAGCATTCACCATTCAGCAGCAGAAAGAACCAGCTTAACTCACTTTAATAAAAGTGCATGATTAGAGGCAAGTGCAGAATGTCTTGGGAGTTCAGGGAATATTCATTCTTCTTGTGTTTGGTTCATTAAGGAAGACTTACTGGAGGAGGTGACTTCTGGATTGGAATTTGAAGATCAATAGGAATCTACTGGGCTGAAGCGCTCCTTGCCCTGCTCAGGATCTGACACCCTATGCCTAACAGTGTGGACTCCTATCACTAGTGTGAGGGGTAGATGGGCATTCTGCTTTGTGTCACTTGATGACTTTTACACTGAATAGTCCAAGAAGGGAATGAAGGGATGCGATCCAAAAGTAGGGAAGGGGTTGGAAGGGAAATGAAGGGAGGGAAAAGCAGGAGAAGGGTGGGGATTAGAGAAGAAAATGAAGGGAGTGAAGAGGAGTGGAGGAGAGGAAAAGAAGGGAATGAGAAGAGGAAAATTGTGTTTTAGCTTTTCAGTTCTTTCATTTTTAGCTGGTGCATATTATTCCATTGCATGAAAAGCCCACAGTTTATCCATTCTTCTAATGAGGAAAAGGTAGGTTATTTCTGTGTTGCTCTTAAACATGTGGATCAGCTTTTAACGTACATGCAGTTATGAGAACACTGGAAGATAACTATCATTAAACTTTAAACTGTGGTCTCTTTTGCATATTTTCCATATGTGAATCTACCACATTTTTTCTCTTGCTTGGGAACAGCCTTGAATTTTAAAACAAATTCATTAGGTTATTTAATCTTATAAATCTATATTTGAACATTCTTTGGATATCTCCTCATGTTAGACTGGATGGATTAGGCAAACATGTATTTAAAAAAAATGATATTGGATGTATACTTTAACAACTAAAATAAAAACTTCTACACTCTAAGTTTAGATTTTGCTTGCAGTTCTAATTCTTATTGGAACTTGTATATTTCATTTAAAACTACATGAGGCTCTTGGGAAAAGTATTTTTAAAGCATGGCTCAGAGAGGTGGATGAGGACTGAGAGTGAAATAGCTAAAATTAAACATTCCTGGGGAGGTTTTTAAATGTCATATAGAAATTTCTTCATTTTTAATGGACATATTTTTCAAAAATAGGATATTTTGAAGGATGCTAAACTTTTGTGTGAAAGTATACATTTCATTAAAAGGATATTATCTTATTTTGAAATTAAGCTAGGTCTTCCCCAGTTTCAGCAAAGCCTTTGGGGCTCTGTGTATTTCTTTGTTCACTCTCCCTTACTCATCTCTCTCTCCTCCATTCACTCAGCAAATATTTGTTGATCACCTACTATGTGCAAAGCACTGTTGTAGTTACTGGGATTATAGCACTAAACAAAAGAAACAAAAATCATGGCTCTCAGGAACTTACGTGCTACTGGGAGAGATAAAGAATAAGCAAGAAAACAGCTGTATATGTTTAAGTAAGATGTATACATTAGATTGTGATAAATGTAATGGAGTAAAGCAAAGAAGGGGGATAGGTAGTGTTGGGGTGTAGTGGGACAACTTTAGATATGGTAGTGACATCTGTAATGCGATGGTGACTTGGGAAGGAAATTCTGGGCCAAGGTAGCAAGCGAAAGGAATGTGAGATACAAATGTCCCTGACAGGTTTAAGGAGGAGCAAGGAGGTGATTGTGACTCACAGAGAAATGGAAGGAAGGGTAGCAGGAGACAAGTCACAGTGTTAATGGGGATGGAAGCGCAGGGCATATAGGGCCTTGTAGATCACAATAGGGACACTGGGACATTGCAATTTGCATTGAGTGAGACGGAAAGGGAAAGCCATCATCCCGACTTTCTTGTACTTGATCTTTCTCACTTCTAACGATCTATGGTTTGAATGCGTGTATACCTCCAAAATTCATATGTTGGAACTTAAACCTCAAGGTGATGGTACTGAGATCTTTGAGCGGTGATTAGGCCATAAAAGATAATGCATTTTGTAAAATGTCTTTTAGTATCTCACAGGAAGACTATATGATTTTATCTTCTTCATGCTTACTGTGATGAATCTGTTAATATGTATTGACTATTTTGTCATTCTTGGAATGAAGCTATTTTGTTGTAGTGTGTAATTCTTTCACTATACTCTCTAACATTCTTAGTTTATATTTTCGTTGTGTTTTTTTCTAATATTTATAAATGAAATTTGCATGGTATTTCTTTTTGGTGCATTTCTTTTCAGGTTTTGATATATGATTTGCTGGCTTTTAAAAATTAAGTGTTTTTTTCTCCATTTTCTTTGATAATGTATTGTTTTTATAAAAATGATTACTGTTTCTTATAAGTAATTCAAGTTTGAAAGAAAAAGAAAAGAGAAACATTCTAAATTCTATCATTCAAAAATAACTGTCATTACTATTAGATGGACATACCAGATATTTTTTGATGTGTGTGTATTGTTTTTCTGTGTGTGTGTGTATGAAAAACTGTTCCTGGAACATAGTAAGTGCTCAAGTAATGACATTTGTTGATTGAACAAGTAGAACATTAGATGGAATGAATTTTGCAAACATGGAGTCAAACTAAATTCTATTTTTATTTTTAAATTTTGTTAATATTTATTTTAAATAAAAAGTAACAAAATTAATTTTACCAAAATGAAAATAAATAACTGAAATAACTGAAATTGTGGCAATTTAGAAATTTAGGTGAAGTTTTGTTTGTGTAAAGTATTAATTTCTGAAAGATCCCTATATTGTTCAAGAAAAACAAGGGCATGATGAAAGGAGGGTTTGATTTATTACATTTACTTTTACTTACTTTTTACTCAACTTATAGCTGGAATTATAACATTTAAATAATTTCTTTTTACCTCATTTTTAAAATTAGCTTTATGTTGTTTTAAGTTATATTTATTTTGTTTAATTTCTATTCTTTTTTTTTTTTTTTTTGAGACGGAGTCTCGCTCTGTCGCCCAGGCTGGAGTGCAGTGGCTGGATCTCAGCTCACTGCAAGCTCTGCCTCCCGGGTTTACGCCATTCTCCTGCCTCAGCTTCCCAAGTAGCTGGGACTACAGGCGCCCGCCATCACGCCCGGCTAGTTTTTTGTATTTTTTAGTAGAGACGGGGTTTCACCGTGTTAGCCAGGATGGTCTCAATCTCCTGACCTCGTGATCCGCCCCTCTCGGCCTCCCAAAGTGCTGGGATTACAGGCTTGAGCCACCACGCCTGGCCAATTTCTATTATTTACTCATAATTTCCAGTTTGCTTTAGCTGTATTACCATAATTTAATATTTTCAATACTTACCCGTCATCCTTTTAACAAGTCTTCTTTATTCATCTCAGTTGCCTTGTTTGCCCTGTTCAGGGGAATTTGCAAGAAAGTCTTGTGGGTGCTGAACTCCCTGAGTTCTTTTATGTTGAGAACATTATAATTAATCCGCCTCTTTCTGGATAGGTTCTTGATTTTCACATTCCCTCAGAACTTTGCATATATTGTTAATATCTTCTGGTAGTGAATATTTCTGTGGAGTGGTCTAAGGCCATCCTGTTTTTAAGTTTTATTTTATTTTATTTTATTATTAGGCCATCCCGTTTTAAAGTTTATCTCATTTTATTATTTTCTAACGATATTTTAGAGGTTCTGTAAGAGAGGAGGACCCCCTGTATCCACATTTTTACCCAGCCCTCTATTCCCCAAAGCCTTTCCCACTCTCTGTGATCACAAACGGGAAACAATAAGGCTATCTTTCTGCTTCTGGTCTTATTAGGGTAGACAGATACCCTGTCATGATACTGTCGTCTTGCAGTCACTCAGTCCACTTCTCTGTGAATTGAGGCTATTAGTGTGAGTTAAAATTGAATTTCAGAAAAACAATGAATCCTGTTTTAGTATAAGTGTGCCCAAATGGAACTGGACATCTTGTGATTTTATTAGCAAAATCTGGCAACCTTAGGTACTACTTGTTTTCTGGCCTTTGGTGGGGTGTGAGTGGGTGAAGCGAACTTGCCTGGGGCCTTGCAATGTTCCCTCTCTCCTGGCTTACTGTTCTCTCAGACGATCTCATTTCATTAATTTTCTCATCTGTTTTCAACACTGCTGAGTCCTTGTTCCTTGCTGGGGATAATTAAGTCTAGGTGGAAGTAATAAATATACCTTCTTTCTCTGTGCTTCACCTGGCTTGTGGAGACGGTAGCTGCCTTCCTCCCACCTCACTGGGAGCCTAGAGAAAGTTGGCCAGGGCTTCTTCCCCTCAGAATTAGTTTGTTCAAGTCTTTCCAGGGAATGTCTTCTTCTCAGTCACTCAGTTCGCTTCTCTGTGAATTGGGGCTATTAGTGTGACTTCTCAACCTATCTTGCATCTGACTCCCTCGCACCTCTTGTGATATGGACTAAAGGTCCTACTGCATCATGCCACACCGTACCACCATTTTGCCTCTTCTGGAAGTTTATGGCGGAAATTTGAGTTCTTGCTTGTTTGACTTGTTTGTGTATGTGTTTATTCAAACACATACACGGAAATTCTTGTTTGGAATTTCATGTTTTTGTTTTATTTATTTATTTATTTTAAATGTTTTGAGGGTTTTGACATCTTTAGAGAGAAAATATACGTACTTTAAAATTATCTTACTTTTTCTTCTATCAGTTATCATTTACCTTTCTCTTTCTTAAATTTGTGTATGTGTTTTATCTTTTTTTACGGATCTTTAGTAGTGCAGTGGTATATTTAGTTTATTTATCCCCCCATCCCACCCCCACCTTGTATTTATCAATCACGTCTTTTTTGTTTTCCAATTCATTAATTACTATTTTTTTAATTAAAAGTGTTTCCTCAAGTTGCAGTATCATTTAGCAACGTAACATGCACACTGCTTAAGTGTGGAGCCTAATGAATTTTTACCTTCACGTTTACCCTTACAATAATCACCTAGGTCAAGTTATAGAGCTCTTCATTACTTCCAGAAAGTTCCTTTGTGCCTTTTTTCTATTAATACCATTGAACCCCACCCTAAAAGATAATCCCTCTGCTGATTTCTATGGCCATAAATTAGCATGGACCGTTCTTAAGCTTCTAATAAGTGGAATTACGTTATATTATAATGTGGGTGGGGGTGTCTGGCTTCTTTTGCTCAACTTTTTTTTTTTTTTTTGAGACCAAGTCTCAGTTACTGAGGTTGGAGTGCAGTGGTGCGATCTTGTTTCATTGCAACCTCCACCTCCTGGGTTCAAGCAATTCTCCTGCCTCAGCCTCCTGAGTAACTGGGCCTACAGGGGTGTGCTACCATGCCTGGCTAATTTTTTTTTGTATTTTAGTAGAGATGTGGTTTCACCATGTTGCCCAGGCTGGTCTCAAACTTCTGAGCTCAGGCGATCCACCCACCAAGGCCTCCCAAAGTGCCAGGATAACAGAGATGAGCCACTGCACCTGGCCCAACAAATATTTTTTAATTCATTCATATTATTGAGTGTATCCATTCATTTAAAATTGATTTAAATTCTGTTTTTATGCATACTTTTTAATTTTTCCAACTCAGATGTCCCGGTTGTTTTATTCATATCTGTTTAGTAACATGTAAGTGTTTCAGGCCATAGATTTTCTTTGCCTGCTCTGTTAGTTTTCCACTTAGGTTTTAGTAAGTGTTTCCTTCATGCTAATGGTTTCTAATTCCTGTGCTGTTGCACTTTGATTCCCACTTTGACCCACAAGTTGTATAGAGGAATCTGTCTCAAAAATTTCCAAGGATCTGGGTTTTTAATTCCTACCTCTGTTTTGGATTTCTAATTTTATTGCACTGATTATAATCAGAAAATTTGTTTTGTGCTATTTCTATTAAAAATTATATTAATATTTCCTTTACTATGTATTATAATACTCACTCATTCTAAATGTTCCACTTTAGAGAGCACTTTTTGTCTTTTTAAAAGAGTTCATGGAATATTTACAAAGATTGATTACAGGATAGACCACAAAAGCTGAACACTACAATTCTCAAAGTTAATATTGTATTTTTTCCCCTCAATCCATAGACATTATTCCATTGTCTTCTGGCATTTAATATTGCTGAAAAGTATGAGTTTAGCTTGATTTTTTCTTCTTTTGTAGATTGTTTCTTCTGTTTAATTACTTATAGACTTCTTTGACATTCAATAGCTTGACTATGTTTCTACTTCAATGGTTTGCTAATAGTTTTACTTCTATAGTGTGAGCCCTTTCAATCTGTGCATTCCTATCTTCTTTTATTTCAGAAAAATGGTTTTCTATTATCACTTTAGATTTTTTTTTCCTTTTCACGGACACTACTTTTTTCTCTAGGACTGCAATTCAGATATTAGATGTCCATTATCTTTATTTCAAGCCTATCATCTTTATCTCTAATCAGTTTTATACATTTTACTTTTCCTTTTGCATTCTGTTTTTCCTCTACCCAGTCCTTCATATCACTATTTTTGCTAATTTTGACTTCTTATTGCTACCATTGTGGTTTTCACAATGTAATGTTTTTATTAATCTTATTTTTTTCTTTTCTTCTATTGTCTTACCTCTTAATTGATCTCATGAATCTGAATCTCTTCTTCTATGTCAATTTTTGTAAAGTCTGTATCCTCTCTGATTTTTCCAATACTTTGAGAAGTTCTAATCTATAAACGAGTTATGTATTACGAGCCATTGTTCTTGGAATAACTGTTCTTCCAATATATAGTCTTTATCTCCTATTTGTTTAGTGGCGTCTTTTTTTTTTTTTTCTCTTCCACCTCCTCCTCTTTTTTTTTCTTTATGTTTTTGTTTTGGTATGAACTGTGCACAGGTGCCGTGTTTGAAACTTCCTCTTATTAATTCTGTGTGTTTGAACGCAGGCACTTCTCTTCTGTCTGGCCTATTATTTACTCAAGAAGTGGAGAGTGGAATTGTCTTTCCCTTGAACGTATTCCTCTCCATATAGATTTGCAAACTTTAAAATTGTGCTACCAGACTCTAAGGTGGAAAGTTACACTCTGTTTAGTCCTTCATGAGTTTGAGGGACAGAGGGACAAAATAAGGAGTCTTATTGTAGGTGTAGTGTCTTCACATTCTTTCTAATTACATATGATGGCCCATCACCCATCATCCCTCAGCTTCTGTGCATTTCCCACTTTAGGTCTGTGGTTCACTCTGGCAGGAGTCTGGGTGAGTGAGAACCCTGGGACTCACATTCAAGACCTTTTGTTTGCTGATTAGAGTTCATTTAATTTAGCCAAGCAGATGTATAGGCTTCCACTTATTGTCTCTCCTCATCTCAAGGATTTTTGATGAATAGTGAGACAGAAAAAAATAAGCATGATTTCATTTCCCTGTCTTGCAGTTACTCCTCTTAGCATGTACAGTTGTTCAATAAATATTTGATGAGTTGATCCTTGTAGCTCGTCCTACTGACTGTTCACAACTCCTGCTGCCATTTTCACATCCATAGAATTTTGGTGTGGGCATTTTAGGACTCTTGCTTTTTGTAAGGGAAATTTACATTCTTCCTACGGGGCGTGGAGTCAGATGTTGGTTTCCACGCATCTTTCTTTAACTGGGCCTGAATTTTGGCATGAATAGATATTCATTATGGTGTCTTTTATGTCATTTTCACCATTCTCTAGTTTCACCATGGGTGATGATTATCTGGCTCTGTTTTTGGTGGTTGTTACTCATTTCAGTGAGTTTCTGGCAGAGGAACTAAGTAAATGTGCATTCATTTTGTCACCTTTTAGCAAAAATTCTCAAGTTCTTATTTTAAGACAAAATATAAACAATGAGACAACTGTTCCTGTGGAACATATTTATGAAACTGTTTGAGATAGCTTTCACCTCCATTTCCAAGACTCCTTGTTGCTAGTACTAGGGTGTGCTGTTTGGATTTCTGACGCTCCGGAATTCATGATGTCCTCAACTTATGACTAATCCACAGGGTTTGACTCATGTTCTTTCGACTTTTGGGACCCATGTTTCTGTGGACCCATGATTGTACTCTCAGCCTTTCTACCCAAGTTTCTGAACATCTTGAGTTTAACTAATTTCCAAGTTGTTACTGATCTTGCTTTTAATTTCTCACCCTCCAGTTTCCAGCTTTGTATTCCCAAGTCCACCATCACTCATGGTCTAGCTTTATAGCTTGTTTGTAATAAGAAATTCAGCACTCTGCATTTACTACTTTAAGTTCCTTTGAAGTTAACCCAATCTTGTTTTCCTACATTTGAAAGAAAATGACTTATATGAATGGAGGTTGTTAAAAACAGATGAAACTGAGCTACAGAGATCCTGTGGCATTTCAGTTTAATCGATTTTATTGCACCAAAATGTCCAGAATGGTGAAAGAACAACATAGACACGACTCTCTGTAACCCTCACTATCCCATTTGTACAACATCTTGCTTAGAACAAAGCAAGGAGTGGAGCACACTGGAGTTACGTCTAATGCAGTCTTATTTGTATTCAGAGCAAAGCTGTGGAATATATAGGGTGAAATAGAGGGTTGTGGCTCAGTGCCTGGATTTTCTTCAAGGATTTGCCAATGCCTTAATCAGTGATCATAAGTCAACCATTAACTTGGCTATTCAGTGCTTCTGATTATCTGTTTATGGAATTGGAAACTTTATCATGATTTTTGTAGCCTAATAGATGTTGTGATGATTGATGAGACAATGTAAGCTCACCAGATGTCCTCATCTATGAAGAAAGCCTGGGGTTCTACATACTTGGCTAGGATTTGTAATTGTTCACTTTAGTCTTGGATCAGGATTTCAGTAGCCTGCTGGTAATCAGTCCAAAAGGAAGTTTCAACTTTTTGCAGATTGAGAGAATGGTAGGGAAATAAACATTTCAAGGTTTAAGTTATGGTTTCCTTTCAAGGTAGCATATTTTGGCCAGACTAGGTTACTTTAAGTAACATAAAATATTCTTTACCCTTTTTTTTTCATTGTTTTACAATGCTCTTTGTAGATTTTTTTTTCAATTAAAATTTTTACATCACTAAGCAGTGATAGTTTTAATTCGGAATTTCAAATGAAGTCTGAAATTATAGTCACCAAAAAGAATTTTTTTTTGACAGAGTCTCACTCCGTCACCCAGGCTGGAGTGCAGTGGTGTGATTTTGGCTCACTGCAACCTCCGCCTCTTGAGTTCCAGGGATTCTCCTGCCTCAGCTTCCTGAGTAGCTGGGATTATAGGCATGCACCACCATGCCCAGTTAATTTTTGTATTTTTAGTACAGACAGGGGTTTTGCCATGTTGGCCAGGCTGGTCTTGAACTCCTGACCTCAAGTGATCTGCCTGCCTTGGTCTCCCAAAGTGGTAGGATTACAGACCTGAGCCACCAAGCTTGGCTGGTCATTAGAAATGGAAGCAACTTGATGTTTTTCTCTTTGTGTATGTTTTGTTGTTAAATTGTGCTTTTTATTTTTATTTTAGGAATTACAGTCCTGTGCTTGGTATTCCCTGGAATGCTTAGGATCACCCTTGGCTGCTCCTTATTGTCACTCAGACCTTAGCGAGCCCCTCCTTGATGATCCATGAAAAATAGCTACCAGTCACTCCCTTTCGCTTTCTCTATTTCAATTCTGTGCATAGTGCTTATGGTCATCGAGTATTTCCCTTCCCTTCTTCTTTCTTCCCTTCTCCACTCCACCACACCTTCTGTCTGGTTTTAGATACTGGTCTTGTTTAGATATCTGTTCACAGCTACTCGTAAGATTATGTGAACTCCAAGGTATTAATAGTAGGTACCTCATCTGTCTGTGTCACCTCTATTTCCAGCATCTAGATCAAAACTCAAAGTAGGTACGTGATCAAACATTAAATGAATGAATTAATAAAGTGTTAAGTTTGGTTAAGTTAAGTACGTTAAGTTTGGTTCAAAGCTACCTTCCTTTGTATTTTAAATTTGGCTTAATGGTTTTTGCATACATAGTGAGCTGTAACCTAACTTGATGTGTAAACAGACTGTAAGCTCCTCTTCTGTAACAAGTAGCCAAGTTTCAGCCAATTACAGGCAGCCAACTGTTCGCACCAGTTTCAAATAAGGCAAACACCGGGCTATAAATAATCTGGGTATTTCTGTACCTTGCTTCCGTTTCCCATAGGTCACCTTCTTTTGTCTGTCCCTTAATGTTATTGGATCATGTGGTAGCCCTGTAGTTGCTCTGAACTTCTGGTTCTAGTGGCTGCCTGATTCACGAATTGTTTTTTGCTCTATTAAACTCTGTAAATTTAATTTGTCTACAGTTTTTCTTTTAATGGAACAAATGAATTGGAAGTTTCCTAATAGTCTATTGAACACAATATTGAAGTAATTATAATTAGTGAACATTCCATAAAGCATCATTTAACGTTTGAATGAATGTCCGAATGACTGAACTGCTACATCCTCAGAAGATGTACTTCAGTACAGTCCCTTGTGTAAGTGTTTAACACATCCCTTCTGATTGAGTGTGTTTGCTTTTTCCAAACTCATGGCTCTTCCTTTGATCCCATTTTTATGTCTATCCTGAGCTCAACCCCTGACCTCATTTTTGAATTTTACCTGGGCAAATATGATTACTTCAAAAATTGGTGTGATTATATGACAGGAAGGACTAACCCCACACAATGTTTAGTTACTAAAGTATTTGTTGAGTTTTGGATTGCATTATATTCTTTTAGCACTTTACATATTCAGGAAATAAGTTCATGCTTACTATATTCTAGGTACTGGAATATATAGATGAGAATGCAAAGTTCTTAGTTTTGAGTGGTTAATATATTGTTGGGAAAGATAAAAACACATAATCTGATGAATTCAAAAAGATATCATAGGACAGATGGATTGTTCTTGAAAAGTTACATAGAAATTTTCCAGGAAGGTAAGAACAAGAAGAATATTCTCAACAAGTGCCCAGTAGCCTCTTAGGCATCAAGCTCTACTCAACTCCTAGTCACTTCTACACTGATACTTACCCTTTACCAAGTAGGTGTAAGCAGTGAGGAGGCTACTTAGCATTGTCTGGCAAATGCTACACATTTAATAAATGTTCAGTGACTAGATGAGTAACTTTGCCCTTTGGGTAACAAAAATCCATCAAAAGTTTCCTTGTGGGCATACATGAGTAATTTTTTTTTTTTTTTTGAGATGGAGTCTTGATCTGTTGCCAGGCTGGAGTGCAGTGGTGGGATCTCGGCTCACTGCAACTTCTGCCTCCTGGGTTCGAGCGATTCTCCTGCCTCAGCTTCCCAAGTAGCTGGGACTACAGGCACGTGCCACCACGTCCAGCTAATGTTTGTATTTTTGGTAGAGACGGGGTTTCACCATGTTGGCCAGGATGGTCTCAATCTCTTGACCTTATGATCCCCTGAAAGTGTTTTAAAGGAGGCTCACACTGACAGCAGTGTGGAAAAATATACAGGTGGGGAGAGCCTCGTGACTATGGGGCCTGCTGGGGATAAACAGGAAAGAGCCCATTGTTCTTGCTGTCCTCAGAGCCCCTCAGCGACAGCACGTATGGCACATATGCAAAACGTGTGTGTGTGTGTGTGTGTGTGTGTGTGTGTATGTGTGCTGGGGGATACGTTCAGGAAAAAACAAAGTAGAGATGTTTAAAGGAAGAGGCAAGGGCTATTCTATTCATGGACAATTGGGCACTGTGGATATTCTTTCTAAGTTGCTCAGAAGTGTTCTGAAGCAAACATTCTATGAATTTGAATCATTGGATTGTTATTGTTACTCTTTGAAGTTACAACTTCCGAAATGAAATCTTTTGCTGTTTTTCCCTAGGACCTGATATTTGTCAAGCTTGGCTCCTGCTTTAGGGTAATTTGGCTTATTTTAAATTTTTTTTTTCTTAAAAAAAGCATTGCAATCCTTCAATAAGGATTTGTCTGTGATGGAAAAGTCTCTCCCCCAGCATTTCTCCTACATTGACGGAGATTGAACTCTCGGTAGAATCCATTTGTCAAGGCAGGTTGGAGAAGGGAGTCCTGCTCTGTGGGCTGCCACTAACATGCCTCTCAGGCTAAGATTCTGTGGTGGCCACTAGTATACAGCATTGTGGTCCTTCCTGAATCTCAGTAGGTGAAAAACTACCCCAGAGATGTACCACCTGCATTATTATTAATGTTTTTCATTAAATACAAACTTTAAATTTACTTAAAAAAGGCCTTTTCCAAACAATCACATTCATGGAATCACAGACTTTGTGTGCTGGTTGTTCCCTCCCCCTGCCCCAACACCCCAATGCACATAAGATGAATTTATATCTCATAAAATATGTTTATTCTTGTATCAAATACAATTAGCTTGTGTCTCTGCAATGGTACAGGACCTCCACACTGGGAAACCCTGACATAGTGTATTTAAGCTTGCTGGGACACACATGTCTTAGTGCGTTTATGTTGCTATAAAGAAATATCCCAAGCTGGATAATTTAGAAAGAAAACAGGTTGATTTGGCTCATGTTCTGCAGGCTGTGCAAAATGCATAGTGCCAGCATCCGCTCTGGCATGGGACTCAGGAAAAGTCTACTCTTGACATGTGCAGATCACATGTCAAGAGAGGAGGCAAGAGAGAGAGGAGGGAGAGGCCAGGTTCTTTTTAGCAATGAGTTTTCCTGGGAACTAAAAGAGCAAGAACTCATTCATGACTTGGAGAACACCACCAAACCATTCATGAAGGATCCACCCGCATGACCCAACACAGACCTTAATGCACAGCAGTGCTGGCTAAAATCCAGAAGTGCATGAAGAATAGTGGAGGGGCCTGTACCTCCATCCACTGACTGCAGGCTCAGTCAGCTGGCTCACTGAGGAGAAGTAAGAAGGTCTTAGCAAATGAAGAATGAAGAACACACATTTTTCTTCCCAAATAGTTGACAGTAAGCCCAGAAAAAGGAAGTTAAGCCCTAGCTTTGGTGTGGCAAAAGAAGAAATGATACCAGAGGCTTAGAGATCTTCTGTGTCCTTTTTGCCCAGACAATGCACAGCCAGGAGGTAGAGCCACAGCCCCACATGAAGTGCAAGAATCAAAGGGGTCAAGGAAGGAATCATGGTGGATAAGAGAATTGCGTTTTCTCTGGAACCTTGGCCCCCAGTCTGATCTTGGCTGCTTGGGGAGTGACCAGATCTCCTGATAGCTTGGGCTTGCTTGCTCATATTGGCTGAAAGGCAGGGATATATAGGTTTATAGCTCATATATAGGTTTATAGCTCATGGATAGGTTTATAGCTCATGAAGCATCAGGATTCTCATTGACCAAGACATTGCTCTGTTATATTTATTCAGTAATGGAGAAACTAAGGGAAAAATGATGACTGCTTTTCACAGCAACTTTAGGGGGAATTCAGGATGACAGAAATGTAGTTACAGTGGCACTTCGATTAATAAAACCCATGAGAAACATGCCCTTTTACAAGGAAATCATCATGTTAGAGAAAATACAAAAGAAAAACGACTATAAATCACAAAGTTGCCTGTACGTGCTTTTACTTGACTTCAAAAAAAAAAACCCGACAAATAAAAAATCCAAGCAATCAACCAAAAACCTGTTTCACAGCTTGTGTTGTCTCCTCACAGTGTGAGGTGAATAAAAAATTATTTGAGCAAAATTTCTTTGTGCCACCAATCTCACCTTTCTGTTACTTGCCAGCATTCTGCCCAGTCAACCCCAGCACTCACTCCCTCCTTAATCCAGTGGTCATTCTGTCTCCAGCCTTCAATGTTTAAGACCTTCTTTCATTTTTCTTCCTCACCAAAACTGAGAAAAATCTGGAACCCCAAACTATTTATCACTGATTGCTAACTGATGGTGTCTTAGCATATCTGTGAGTATGGCCCTTGGACAGTTTTTCAGATGTCAGTGGGCAGGTGCTTTGTCACCAAAAGGAAAAGGTTATGCATCAAATAAGATTGTAAAGTTCTGGGTTGAGTAACTTGAATGGGTTTCATTACTGCAGGACTTCTCAGAAACTTTAACGTGTGTATGTAAATTAGGAATCATAAGAAGGGTATGGAGTGTTCAGTGTTTTCCAAACTTTGACCATGGTAACAATTTTTTTTTTTTTTAGCATCTTGAGGAACTAATATTTGTCTTACACACTCTGAGAAATGCTGTTTCAGCTAAAACTCCTCTACGTGTATCTAAGCAACCTGTTAACATTTTACATCTGTAGTGGGCTGAACAGTGGCCCCCAAAAGATATGTCCACATCATAACCCCTAGTAATTGTGAATATGACCTCAATTCAAAATAGGGTTTTACAGACATAATGAGATTAACAAATTCAAGATGAGATCACTCTGGCTTCAGGATGGGCCCTAAATTCAATGATTGTTCGTATATGAGATGAGAAAGGAGGAGACAGAGACATACAGAAAGAAGACCATATGAAGAAGGAGGCAGATAAGAGTTATGCTACCAGAAGCCAAGGAACACCAGGAGTCACCAGAAACTGGAAGAGGTGGAAAGAGATTCTCTCTGAGAGCCTTTGGAGGGGACATGGCCCTACTGACACTCTGATTTTGGACTTCTGGTCTTCAGAATTGTGAAAGAACACATTTCTCTTGTTTTAAACTCCCTGGTTTGTGGCAACATTGTCAGCTCTAGGAAACTAAATACAACACTATCTGTAATTGTGGAGTATGCTGACTCAGGCTTTGGCCTTTCATTACTGTAAAAATACTAGGCATCTGTGAGCAGAGGGCAGAAATTTTTGAGGTCAGAGCCTGATTCTACTTTTGATCACTGAAAATAAAATCTGTTTAATTGGAGGTGATTGGCTGAGGAGTGTAGTACATTATAAGAAATAGCCATGATTCTCTCCAAAGACAGTTCTCTTCCTTTTTGGTCCTTTTCTGGTATTTTCCTCTTTTAGTGAATGGTGACTGCATCCATTCTGTCTCTTTCACTTTCCACACTTGATCAACCACAAATCCTGATAATGTTAACTTCCAAATACCATTTCCATCCATCCTCTCATCTGCCACTTACTGTTGCATCTGAGTCCAGGCTTCTTTACCTCTTGCTTGGGCTACTGGGATCCCCTGACTGGCCTCCCTGTATTTACTCTTGCTCCTCTCCAAAACATTTTACATGCAGCCAGAGCATGTTACATTTCTCGCACCTCCCCTGCTACCACTTAAAATACTACCATGATTTATTACTTCTTTTAGATAAAGGAGAACATCCTTAATACGGGCTACAAAGCTTGCCATGTTATGGTCTCCACCGACTCCACACACCTGCTTCTTCACAGTCTGCTTCCCTCTGCTCTCTTATTTGTAGCCACAGTAAGTTTCTTTCAGTTCCTCAAAGGCACTTTGCTCAACTTGCTATAGGGCCTTTGCTTATCCTATTTCCTTTGTCTGAAACGTCTTTCTCTCCTTCGCTGTCACATAGCTAATTTTCACTCTTTTTTCAGATTCCGGCTCAGTCATCAGTTGCTCAAAGAAATCTTCCTTGGATTTGATGATGATTAATTCTCCCTATAATATGGTTCTTTCCTGAACAGTTATCACAGTTGCACTGTTACATTTATTTGTGTGATTATTGCCTAGTAAACCACATGTGCATGAGAGGAGGGACCATGTCTGTTTTTGCCAATTGGCACAGAGTAAAAGTTCAGTAAGTGTTGCTGAATGAATGAATGAATGAAAAACTAAATGACTGAATGAACAAAATCAATGAAGTAATGAAGAGAATGAACAAAGGTTGTTCCGACTGAAGATGTTGAAAGTTTAGTCCTTACGAGATTTGAGAATTATAAAATCTTACTTCCTCCAGAACCTGAAAGCATCAGTCATGGTTTTCAGTTACAAGCAAAAGAAACCGACTCTTATTAATTGAAGCAGAAAGGGGATTTGCTGAAATATGGTGGTGACTCACAGAATCTCTGATAAGGCTGGAAATCCAGGCTTGGAGATTCTGTAGCCAACACCATGTTCACATTATGCATCAGAACAGAGCCTGTGAAGATATTGTTATTAGGTTGGTACAAAAGTAATTGCGGTTTTGGCCATTGCTTTCAATGGCCAAAACCGCAAATACTTTTGTACCAACCTAATACTACCATACCAATGTTGAACAGTGGGTGCTACTGATAGACTCATACCTGCTGCTGCCTCTGGAAGCCAATTGCAGCTTCCATGCCTGCTATTACTGTCACAAGAATAGCTTCTTTGCAACCCCTGCTTCTTCAAACCCGCAACCTCCTTCCCAATGTCTGAGGGAGAATCTGGGGAAGTGAGTGTCTGGCATTTTGAGTTTCACTCGTGAGTAGTGAGGTCAGTCTTACAAGGTTGGGAAATCTCCAGCCATAGTAACAGTGTGCAGATGTTGGAGAACACAAAGAATAGTGGTTGTTCACTGTAGCCCACTAGGCTGTACAATGTTAACATATTGTCTTTTCTCCTTATTAACATTAAACAATAGAAAACGTACCTGTCTAGTAATGTTAGCACCCCTCATCCAGGTGGGTATGTGGTCAAGGCACAACAGTTACTACATCTAACCCCAGAACCAGCATCTCTGGTTCCATCATATCATGCTTTGATATTCTGGACTAAATTCTAAAGCTTACTTCTACCACAGCACCATATATAAAAGAGTAGGAGAAAGGAAGAGGAAATAAGAGAAAAGAGTCTCATAAATAAATATCGGAGGCTGTAAGCCTACAAAGCTGTATTCCTTATTTCTAGAACTAACCCCAAGGCCATAATTGATACTTTTTCTTTATCTTCAGCCACCTCAGCTGGTCAGCATCCTTTATCAGCATTTTCCATCTCTATCTCTGAGGGTTCTAAAACCTATCTGTGTGGGTTGCTGTTGTCTTCTAGTAGATTTTACCACTGAATATGGAACTATAATAAAGTCACTCAGGGAAACTGTCCCCATACTGAAACAATAACACTGCTTACACTTGATAGTCAGGATCACTCATCCTACTCAGCACCCTAATACTCTTTTTTTTGCCTTTTCTCCTGATGAGCCTCAAATGAGATTTTGCAGCTTCCAATTCAATGGTGCTATTGTTGGGTTCCTGAGGAACACTCCCTCTGAATCCTCTGAGCTCATGTGGACGACAGGGGGAAGCAGACATTTTGAGATGACTTGTTAAGAGTAATAGAGGTGTTCCTGCCTTCTACCTCTTGGTTTGAATATATCCATATATTTTGACTAGCGGAGAAGCAACCAACCATGCATATCGGTTTCTGGTTCAGAGTATGTTTGTATCTTGTTGGAGAGCACCTCAATCTCACAAACTGGTATCTAAACTGAGTCTTCAATAGGCCATCCCACTGTTTTGTGAGGTCAGCTTCTTCTGGGTGGGGTGGCATACATAGTAAAACTGGAGGATTGCCGGAATCCAGATGTTCGAGGTTGCAGTGAGCTATGATCACCCCACTGCACTCCAGCCTGAACAACAGAGTGAGACCCTATCTCAATTCCTCAATGCCCATGAGGAATCTCATGGGAAATATCATGGGCATTGGCCCACTGTCATGTTTATTTCACTGCAAAGTGAGTTCCTCAATTAGAAGCAATAGTATGTATGTGTTATATAACGATGGTGACTCTAGCATTTGGTAAGTCCAGGGATAAAGAAGCTACCAGAGACATTGTGATCAAGGGTAGTAAATAAATCTAAATCCAAAATAAGCGAGGCAAAGTAATCACAAATACCTTCCCCCTCCATGATAGAATGAATACAAGGAAATCAAAGCTGCCAGGTATCTGGCTGTTTCCCTGTGATAGGGTACCATAGACAGGACTTAGTGTTGGTCTGTGTTACTAGCAAGTAGGACCCACAGATATACAACAGTGTTAGCCTTGGTGAGAGGAAGTCTATGCTGTTGCATAACCTCCATTCCTATCTTCATAGTCATCCCGTTCATGAACCTCATTAGCAACCATGGGTTGGCAGGGTAAAGAGACTAACAAATAACTGTTTATAGAAGGCTTCCTTCCCAGTGGGAGCTTTTTGGTCATCATTCATATGGAACAAAAAATATCACTTCATGGTGGGTCCACTGTGATGAATCCATGTACATACAGCTCTTTCTCAAATATCTTTTTCCAAAATCCTCCAAGGAACTTGATCCTTTCAAGTTTTTGTTCTCTTTCTCTCTTTTTTAAAAAGAGACAAGGTTTCACACTCTTGCCCAAACTCACTGTAGCCTTAAACTCCTGGGTTTAGGCAATCTTCCTGCCTCAGTTTCCCAAGTAGATAGGACTGCAGGCCCACACCACCATGCCTGGCTAATTTTGGTTTTTATAAAATTTAAAAAAATTATTTTAGAGATGTAGTCTTACTATGCTGCCCAGGTTAGTCTTGAACTCCCGACCTCAAGTGATCCTCCTGCATTGACCTCCCAAAATACTGGGATTGACCTCCCAAAGTACTGGGATTACAGGCTTGAGCCCCAGTGCCCAGATCCTTTCAAGTTCTTGACAACCTAGTGGAACTATTAATCATTGCCCGTGAATTGATATAAATTCTTATTTTAGGTTTTCTCTGCTTCTCAGCAAGTGGCCCAGAGGAAGAACTGCCTAAAGGTCCACCCGCTACAGCAGTCTACGTCTGGTGCCAACAGGTTAGACAGAAGTATCTGTAAGTCAGGCTTAAAATATCCTGTTGGTCAACTAGTCATAGCAAAGTTCTCAGCAAACTTTAAAAGTCTGTAGATGGAGAGGTCATAACATAGCCTGTAGGAGTAAGGCTTCTTCAGTGGATACACCATGAGTGTGAACTACTGACTTAATGCCTTCAGGACATTCTCAAGCCTGATTTCATAAATACCATGTCCACTTGAAAATGGAGTGCTCCTAGGAACACCTGTATTTATGGATTGTAGAAATCAAATAACACCTAGTTTACATATCTCCTGATTTCCTATGATAAGTCATCCAGTCTCTCCCAGGGCTTAATAGCAAGTCAAGAGCTGTTTCTTGAAATGAGAATAGTTATTACAAAGAGTGCATGATTTTACTATGAAATCCTTGAGGCCACTTTTCCCATTGGGGGTAACTGTAAGGTCCTTACAATGATCTATTCTTCTGCAGACAATTCAAGCACCGTTGGATCCTCTAGGTCAGAATTCCAGTGAGGCCCTAGACTCTACTCGCTGCATTCTTTGGGAGCTTCCAGCGTCATAGAATCAGAGTACAGGTCCTTTATTCTTCCCTCCTTTTTCCGCTTTGCTTTTCTACTTTCCTTCCTTCTTGCACTCATTTATTGAGTTCCCTTTACTCCATCCAGTCTGTCCTGCCTGACTACAGAAAGACCCTGCCTCTCACTTCTCGAATGTAATGCAATCCCTGCCCTTTTCTCCCTATACCCCAAGACTCTCAGCTATAACTTTTATAATTCTGGCACTTTTGACATTATAATAGTTAGCACTTAATTCATTTTTTAGTAATGCAACTGTTCGTTGTTCTGGAGTCCTGGAACACATCACTAACTCACCTACATCACTTGACCTTTGTCAGAAACTTTCTAAGTAGAAGAAATGTGTTGAAGCCACATGTCCTCTTTGTTAAATGGAAGCATCACATATTAAGCTGAATTGCCTTAGAATCTGGGTTACTGCTGAAACTGGGTGTTGGGACCCGTAATAACTGCAGGGAACCAGGATTTCAGCCTTATTCTTATTTGAGAGATGTTCCCTCTGAGAGCAGGACATATGTTTCTTCCTATCATAAACTCTGCCTCAGAAACAGCTCTATGGTCGTTTGGTCTATTACACCAACAGGCTGTATCACCGGAGGAAGGGCACAGTCTAGCATCTCATCCCAGCTGGTGCTAAAGGCCTAGAGACATTGACTTGCTGTTGCTCCCTGGGCAGCTTTAGATTCATGGCTTCACTCTTCATGGGTTTGCAAGGTTATTGTACTTTATTCCTCTTCCTTAAAAGTCCCTCCTCTTTCTTAATTTCTGTTCAGACAAAATGCAATCCCCCATTACACATCATTTGCAAATACTTATGGACTACTTTTATGTGCCTCCCATTTCTTATGAGCCACTTAGCTACCCTTGTTTCTCTCTCTGAGAATTAGTGTTCCTCTTACTACTCCTTGTCACGCACTCCCTTCACTTCAGACATGACTTTGTGACATTCCGAAGCCCAAAATCTGGTGTGTCATCCTCAGAGAAATCTCAGTAGATTCACACTATTTCTTTGCTCAGGGGAATAACAGAATTTTGTACATGTACCCAAACAGTGGCGTTTGTTTTCCTTCATGGCCTAGCTCGTAATATAAACTTCTTTATAATCTGCTCTTCTTGTTTGCCCCTTGGTGCTTTTTATCATTGTTAGTTTCCTATTTCCTCCAGTCCCTTGGGCATGGTGAATGTCTCAGTTGAATGAGTTAGCATTTTTACATTGAATTTTATACAGCTGTGTCTTACCTGTGTTCCCAAGCTTATTTTATATAAATATACTTGCATTATTTTACCTTTGCTTACTAGTATTTGCAACATCTCTCAGAAACATCCAGGAAATCTCATTAAGTTACTAATCACTCTATCTCCCAGGTCTTTATTAAGATATAAAGATTCAACACTTCAGTACTCCACCCATCATTTCAGTTTCACAGAAGTCTTTGAGGCAAAATGAGAAAGGACCCTGTGGATGCATCTGCTAGTTTTATTAATGCCTTACCTTGTGTGTCATCTGGATCTGCTAATTCATGCATGCTCCTTAGATTTTTCTGTGTCTTCCTTTGCTTTTACTTTTCCACAAGAAATTATTTTTATAAGATGATCCCTATTTATTAATTGTCCGTATTTACAGTCTTTCAGTGTTAAAGATGGACGCTCCCCCATCCATCTCCATAAATTGTCAAATTGTTGTGGAGGGTAGGGCAACATTCATGGAGTTCTTACTATGTTTTAATATGTTAATATTATTTTATTCAGGGCCTGGCACGGTGGCTCATGCCTGTAATCCCAGCACTTTGGGAGGCTGAGGCAGGCGGATCATGAGGTCAAGAGATCGAGACCATCCTGGCCAACATGGTGAAACCCAGTCGCTACTAAAAATACAAAAATTACCTGGGCATGGTGGTGTGCACCATGCAGTTCCAGCTACTAGGGAGGCTGAGGCAGCTTGAACCCAGGAGGTGGAGGTTGCCGTGAGCCAAGATCCCACCACTGCACTCCAGCCTGGGCAACAAAGTAAGACTTGGCTTAAAAAAAAAATAATTTTATTCAACAGGCAGCACCCCCACTTAGGTTTTGTAGATTTTGAAGGTGAGATGCAAAGAGGCTAAGTACTTTTATTCTTGGCCCAGATGGGATTCGTTGCAGGTCTAGGCAACACCTGCTGCACCACTGACTCTGGAGGACCAATCCGTCAGCCAGTCAGCAACACTGTTCTGTGGCCCATTGGTTCTTTACAAGTGATTTTGGTTTACTTGGTGAAAACCCAGAGAAAACATCCAGTGAGGAAAATAGTCAGCACGTCACTGAGGATGAAGTGACCATACAGTACTGGTAGAAGGGTTTCAGGAATCTCATGGGGAAGGTGACACTTAAAAGGCTACTTTAAGGCTGGGCGTGGTGGCTCATGCCTGTAATCCCAGTACTTGGTAGGCCAAGGCAGGTGCATCACTTGAGGCCGGGAGTTTGAGACCAGCCTGGCCAACATTGCAAAACCCTGTCTCTACTAAAAGTACAAAAATTAGCCAGGTGTGGTGGTGAGCACCTGTAATCCCAGCTACTTGAGAGGTTGAGGCAGGAGAATTGCATGAATCCAGGAGGTGGAGGTTGCCTTGGTAGGCTGAGGCAGGCAGATCACGAAGTCATGAGATTGAGACCATCCTGGCTAACATGGTGAAACCCCGTCTCTACTAAAAATACAAAAAATTAGTGGGACATGGTGGCGGGTGCCTGTAGTCCCAGCTACTCGTGAGGCTGAGGCAAGAGAATGGCATGAACCCGGGAGGCGGAGCTTGCACTGAGCTGAGATCACGCCACTGCACTCCAACCTGGGGAACAGAGCGAGACTCCATCTCAAAAAAAAAAAAAAAAAAAAAAAAAAAAAAAAAAATAGGCTGGTCTAAAAAGCACCTGTGTGGCCACCTCCTCCCTTTGTGACCTCTCTTCAAGACCTCCTGCCATTCTCCTACAGTGTGCCACAGACTTTCCGATTGTGCCTGCCTCTCCATGTTTGCTATAGGAAACTTTGAATCTTTTTAGAGCAGTACCACCTTGGAAGCATGGTATTCTTTTAAAGATCATGCATCTCTTTTCCCACCTCTGTCTCTGGTGTGGCACAAATTTAGAAAGACACAACTATTTCATTCTCAGGATAAAGCTAACACAGAACAGTCCAAAGGAAGACACAGAGAACAGTCAAGGTAATATGTAGAAGATTGCTTTAGTAAAATGGAGGAAGGGTTTTGCCCAAATGGGTTCAGTGCTATCCGTGTGGCTACAGCTGCTTTGTGAGATTATCTCGGTCACATGCTCTTGCATCAGGACCTTGTCCATGGCAACCCCTGAACTTACTCTCTCAGTCGTGCCCACCCTTCTGCTATAAACCCTTCCCTTCTCATCCACACTTGGTGCTGTGAATCCTGCCTTGCCTTGGGTCTGGAACTTGTTGCCTTGGGTCTCAGCATTGAATCAATCCTTCCAACTTCCATGCCCCACTGCAACTGCTTGATAACTGACCCAGCCTAGGTCAGACTCCGGGTTATCCTGCTAACTCAGAAGAGGCATCAGATGAATTGACGGTTGATCCCTTGAAACAAGGAGGCACCAAAGGCTGAATGCTGGAAACACTGTATTCTGTAACAGCCGTCTTCAAGTTTGTCTAGATTAAATTACAGTCGCTAAACTAATCAACACACACTTTGAGCACTCAGTATCGTGAAGTTCTGTTCTGAGCATTTAAAGTGATACAGGTGTCCCCAGTAGAGTTAGTGGATTTAGCAAATAAAAGCACAGGTGACCCAGTTTATGTGAATTTTAGAGAAACAACTTCTTAGTGTGTGTTCTAAATAACTGCAGGAAAACTTTTTTTAGATTGTATAGAAACTGTGGGTGCGAAATGGACAACTCAGCTGACAACCTCTACCCTGAATGGACTTGAAATTGAAATATTGCACAGGACAAACTTATGCTAAAAAATTGTTGTTTATCTGAAATTCACATTTAACTGGACAACTAGTTGAATTTTATTTGGCAACCCTAGACCCTAAGGAACATGCCTTAACTCAAGTAGTAAATAGCCTCATTGGGAGGATGGAGTCACCTGTGCAGCCTATATTGGTACTCGGCAGCTCATCACAAGGGCCAGGAAAATGCCATAGAACAATGAGCTCAGAAATAGAAAACTTTGGCCAGGCGCTGTGGCTCATGCCTGTAATCCCAGCACTTTGGGAGGCCAAGGCAGGTGGATCATGAGGTCGGCACTGCAAGACCAGCCTGGCTAACATGGTGAAACCCCATCTCTACTAAAAATACAAAAAATTAGCCAGGTGGCGGGCATCTGCAATCCTAGCTACTCGGGAGGCCGAGGCAGGAGAATCACTTGAACCCTGGGGGTGGAGGTTGCAGTAAGCCGAGATTGCGCCATTGCACTCTAGCCTGGGCAATGAGCAAAACAATGTCTAAAAAAAAAAAAGAAAAAAAGAAGAAAGAAAGAAAGAAAAATTCAGCTATGTTCAAAGAATCAATAGGCAGAGTTAAAGTGTGCATGGGAGTGGTGGCTTACACCTGTAATTCCAGCATTTTGGGAGGCTGAGACAGGAAGATCACTTGAGGCCAGGAGTTTTGAGACCAGCCTGGGCAACATAGCAGGGCCCCATCTCTCTAAAAAGAAAAAAAGTGTGCACGGGGAAGGGATTGAATTTCAGGTGACTAGCCAGGCGTGGTGTCTTGTGCCTGTAATCCCAGCACTTTGGGTGGCTAAGGCGGGATGATCACCGGAGGTCAGGAGTTCGAGACCAGCCTGGCCAACATGGTGAAATCCGTCTCCATTAAAAATACAAGATTAGCCAGGCATGGTGGAGCACAACTGTAATCCTGGCTACTCAGGAGGCTGAGGCAGGAGAATTGCTTAAATCCAGAGGTGGAGGCTGCAGTGAGCTGAGATTATGTCACTGCACTCCAGCCTAGGTGACACAGTGAGACTCTGTCTCAAAAAAAAAAAAAAAAAATTTCAGGTGGCTGAAGGTATAAAAGCTCAAGACATTGTCAGGGGCTAAGTAGTCCCAGGTAGAAGAGTAAATTGGGAATGAATGGAAGGGAAAACTAGTTTTGAACTCTGTTATCTCTGTGTGTGTGTGTGTTTTTTTTTTGGGGGGGGGGTCAATGTGGAGACATTAAAATTTTTCACCATGGGGGCCGGGCACAGTGGCTCATGCTTGTAATCCCAGCACTTTGGGAGGCCGAGGAGGGCGGATCATGAGGTCAGGAGATCAAGACCATCCTGGCTAACACGGTGAAACCCCATCTCTACTAAAGATACAAAAAATTAGCAAGATTCCATCTCAAAAAAAAAAAAAAAAAGTTACCATGGGGTAGAAACACTGTGTCATATTTTTAGAAGATCATCATTTCCATGAGAGAAACCTGAGGACAGAGAGAGAGGTTAAATAATTTGCCTAGCACCAGACTTGTCTTATTGAGACAGAAGAAAGGCCATGTGGATACAGTCAACTTCAAGCAACTAAGAATTATACAGATGTTCCTTGACTTATGACGGGAGTCTGTCCTGAATTACCTGCCGTTAAGTTGAAAAGATCATAATTTGAAAATGCATTTAATACACGTAACCTACTGAACTTCACAGCCTAGCTTAGCCTGCTTTAAGTGTGCTCAGAACACTTACATTAGCCTACAGTTGTGCAAAATCATTTAATGCAAAGCCTATTTTGTAACAAAGTGTTGAATATCTCATGTAATATGTTGAATAATATATTGAAAGTGTATCACTTTTGGGCCAGGTGTGGTGACTCACACCTATAATCCTAGTACTTTGGGAGAATGAGGCGGGTAGATCATGAGATCAGGAGATCGAGACCATCCTGGCTAACACGGTGAAACCCTGTCTCTACTAAAAGTACAAAAAAGATTAGCCAGGCATGGTGGCGGGCATCTGTAGTCTCAGCTACTTGGGAAGCTGAGGGAGGAGAATGGTGTGAACCTGGAAAGCGGAGCTTGCAGTAAGCTGAGATCCTGCCAGTGTGCTCCAGCCTGAGTGATAGAGCAAGACTCTATCTCAAAAAAAAGAAAAGAAAAAGTATATCACTTTTACTCCATCATTAAGTTGAAAATTTGCAAGTCGAGGACTGTCTATGAAATCATGACTTTAGGACTGATTTTTTCTTTGTGCATCTTTACTAGATTGTGTAGAAAGTGTGTAAGTGGCAGAGATGTACAACTAACAGCCTCTACCTTGGGTTAACTGTTCTCTTGGCCTCTTGAGATATTTGTAGTTTAGGAAGCATAAAATTTAATATCTACTAAGGATATTTCTCCTAGTACAGGTTCACCTGCTTTACCTTGGCCCAAACACTGGGGTTATCAGGGAGCGCCATAGCCACCTTTATTGCTGCAAGGATCTGGCTTAGTTTAATCTACTAAATTGTTGTCATGGGCAGCATAGACCCACCCTTTGCCCATTTCTCTCTCTTTTTCAAGAGACATGTAGTGCAATAAGAATGTGAGTTTTTATCTAAGAGCTGCCACCTTTAGAACTGTTTCTAATCTGTGAAGTTCATAGTGATTATGCTATTTCTGCCTAAATGTGAGGGCAAGATTTCAAGGAAGCCCCATTCTGTGTGGATAGTCTTAGTGCTTATGTGTAGGCAAACCCTAAAATCACATGTCAAGTTAACATCAGGAAAACATGAGCAAATCTTCAGCCTTGTACTTTTGTGGGTGACTGAAATTGCTTTTATGTAAGTGTTTATAATTTTGTTTTTAATCTGCAGGCTTATGTTTTCTACTTTCTGCATTAACTAATACATTCCTGTTTTCTGGAATGTACTAGGCCAGAATACACCTATGAGTGGAGCTGTAGTAGAGACTTAGGAATTAGAAGGGATGTTCAACTGAATGACTTTTAGGTTCCCTTTCATTTATGAGAATTTGTTATTCTACTTCCTTGGTGACTCAGAATAAAATTATATACTGATTTTCCTACTAGGAAACTGTAGTCGATAGAAAAAAGGAGCACAAATATTGATTGCTCATCCATCCTACCTTTTGTTTAGGTTTAAACGAGTGATATATTACTGAAATTTGTCTTTTGATAATGACGATTTAATTCTTTAGCAACTATTTATACAGTACTGGCCAGTGAAAAATTTCAGATGGTTCTCCATGTTTTAGGCTATCAGAGCAATACATTGGTCTGAAACATAACACCCTCAAAGCCTAAGAAAAGAATGAGGTGCACAATACAAGAGTCATTCCGATTAAGATATGGTAGAGATTTTTTTTTTTTTTTTTTGAGACGAAGTCTGTAGCCACTGCACCCAGCTAATTTTTTTATATTTTCAGTAGACACGGTGTTTCACCATGTTGGCCAGGCTGGTCCTGAACTCCTGACCTCAGGTAATCCACTCGCTTCAGCCTCCCAGCGTGCTAGGATTACAGGCATGAGCCACGATGCCTGGCCTAGAAGGCATTCTTAAATAGTGGATGACAGTTCTCATAACTCAGAATCAGATAGGAAACTTTCCAAAAATATGGACTGCTAGACTCTACTTTGGAAATTTGGGATATGACATTGGAATCCTTTTCTAACTCAGAAGAAGCTGGGCTCTGGCCTTCTACCTGCCTGAGAAAAGCTGAGCACTCTCTTCTTGGACCAGTGTATGTGCAAATGGGTTGGGATTATCCTGGGAAGCAATCATTTATCAGAGTTCCAAACATGATTTGGGGCAATCCCTGCCCACACCCTTCAATTCATTTCAGTTCATCTAGTATCCCTCCTTTGCTGTGCCAAACCCTATGCATTTTACACCCAGGTTGTCCAGACATTCTTTCTCTTCTCCCCATGCATCAGTAAAATCCTGTCACTATCACAAAACACAGACCTTCCTGCCTGTGGCACTTGCCTTCCTGAAACCCCCTACTACTCTAACCTTAAGATAGGATCCTGGGGCCGTGCGCGGTGGCTCATGCCTGTAATCCCAGCACTTTGGGAGGCCGAGGCAGGCGGATCACCTGAGGTCAGGAGTTCAAGACCAGCCTGGTCAACATACTGAAACCCCGTCTCTAGTAAAAATACAAAAAATTAACTGGGCATGGTGGCGGGTGCCTGTAATCCCAGCTACTTGGGAGGCTGAGGCAGGAGAATCACTTGAACCCAGGAGGCGGAGGTTGCGGTGAGCTGAGATTGTGCCATTGCACTCCAGCCTGGGCAACGAGAGCAAAACTCCATCTCAAAAAAAAAAAAAAAAAAAGGATCCTGCAGATGAAGATCATCTATCAATGCATGATGCCAAATTGAGAGGTGTATCTATAAATACATGTATTTCAATACCTTTATAAATCTGAGGAATAGTATGCCATTTCATTTTCTACATTGACTAGTAGATTTTTTTTGCATTGTTGGCAGATTGAAATAAGTGAGTAAATATTTTTGCCTTTAGCATGGACCTTCCTCAAATCACAAACCACAAAATGCACAGTTCATGTCGTGCACTCTGTTTCCAAAGGGAGAGACAATTACCTGCCCAGTCTAACATATTTTAACTTAGGAAGGCATAGGAAGGTTTATGTTGACTTGTTTGTTTTTCTTTTGGTGCAGGTTTCACTCCATCCTTAGTAATTGCTTTTGGAAAAGACACTTAACAGAAAAGCAAACTGTTACACCTGGAAGATTGATTATACCTTTTCTTCCATTTCTCTGTCCTTATCAATTTTCTATGACATTTGTGAAAGTCAGTATATTGTTCATTTTTTATAAGGACATGAAGAAAATGCTCAGCCATGAGAACTTTTAAAAAACAAACAGGGGGCCGGGCGCGGTGGCTCAGGTCTGTAATCCTAGCACTTTGAGAGGCTGAGTCGTGCGGATCACGAGGTCAGGAGTTCAAGACCATCCTGTCTAACACAGTGAAACCCTGTCTCTACTAAAGATACAAAAAATTAGCCGGGTGTGGTGGCGGGCACCTGTAGTCCCAGCTACTTGGGAGGCTGAGGCAGGAGAATGGCGTGAACCTGGGAGGCGGAGCTTGCAATGAGCCGAGATCGTGCCACTGCACTCCAGCCTGGGCGACAGAGCGAGACTCCATCTCAAAAAAAAAAAAGGTTGTAGCAATGAATACTTCCATCAGCAAAGTTTCAAAGTGTCTCTTTCCCACACACTCATACTATCAAACACTTTGGACCTTGTCATTCCAGTAGGTGATAACTTGTTATATCATTTAATTTGTGTTTCTCATTATGAAAGAGTTTGAACATCTCTTCCTATGTTTAAAAACTTTTAATTTCATTTTCTCTATATTCACTCTTCAATCACAGCCATTTTTCTACATTTTCTGTCATATTTTTAACATTTATTTTTAGGCACCCTTTAAAGAGTAAAGAACATAGCCCTTTGACTCTAATGTTCTTGCAGATTCTTTTTCCTTGCCATTTTGTAAAGAGTGTTTTTAATATTAATGATGTTCTTCCCCAGCCTCACCTGGCCTGCTATGCACGCTGTTTTTTTTGTTTTTTTTTTTTGAGATGGAGTCTCACCCTGTCGCCCAGGCTGGAGTGCAGTGGCCGGATCTCGGCTCACTGCAAGCTCCGCCTCCCAGGTTCACGCCATTCTCCTGCCTCAGCCTCCTGAGTAGCTGGGACTACAGGTGCCTGCCACAGCACCCGGCAAATCTTTTTGTAATTTTAGTAGAGATGGGATTTCACTGTGTTAGCCAGGATGGTCTTGATCTCCTGACCTCATGATCCGACTATCTCGGCCTCTGAAAGTACTGGGATTACAGGCGTGAGCCACCGCGCCCGGCCCCATGCAGGTATTTTAAAAGTTTTTATGTCATCAAATTTATCAGCATTTTCTTGCGTGGAGTTTGGATTTTGTTTTCTGTGGAAATACCTTCTTCCTTCCAAAATTATCTAGAAAAACTTTCATTTGTCTTCTATTTTTCATTCTCTATTTTAACTCTAATTTGCCTAAAATTGGAAGCATTGGTGAAAGTATTTTTCTCAAATGGCAACTTGTTTGACTATAGTATACATATACATTAAAAAGTCCATCTTTTCTTCCTTGTTTTCAGGATATTTATCACCTCAAATTTATGTATATTTTTGTGTCTATCTTTGGAGTGTCCTGACCCATTTATTCATCTATTCATGTGCCAATACCTCCTGTTTCAGTTATTGTAACTTTTAAATATGCTTTAGTATCTGGTAGGATTGGTGATCCCTCATTACTTTTCTTTTTCAGAATTGTCTTCTTTAAAAAAACTCTTGTTGGTATTTTTATGTAGTCCCAGAATTTTGAGACATTGGTTTATTTCCAAGTTGGTTTATTTCCAAGTTTTAACCATTACAAGCAATAGTTTTAAGATTTACCATCAAGATAATTTTGGGTTTTTTGCAAATAATCTTTCATTGCATTCTGCTTTATTTCTTTATAAAAGAATCTTAGATGTGGAATTATTGGGTAAAAATAATTAACTTTCTAAAAGCCTCTTGATGCATATTGTCACACTAACTTTCCAGAAAACTAGAATACATACTAACAATATGTATTAGTTGTCTTTTGCTGTGTAAAAAAATTACTCCCAAATTGAGCTTAAAATAATAAGCATTTATTAATCCCAGTTTCTATGGGTCAGGTATCTGGCCATGGCTTAACTCAATTCCTCTGGTTCAGGGTCTCTCATAGGACTACAATCAAGGTGTCTGCCCGTGGTGAATTATCTCAAGGCTCCACTGAGGCAGGATTTGCTTCTGAGCTCTTTCAGGTCACTGTTGGCATACCTCAGGTCCTCACTGGTTCTTGGCCGGAGATACCTGTTCCTTGCCACATTGGTTTCTTCGTAGGTCGGCTTAGAACATGGCAGCTGCTTCTCTCAGAGGGAGCAGGAGAGACAGTAGGAGAGAGGAAGCAACATGAAAGTCACTTTTTTTTTTTTTGTAGGTAACTTTGGAAGTGACATCTCCCACTTTTGCTCTATTTTGTTAGTTAGTAGCAAGTTACTAAGTCCAGCTCACTCGTGAGGGTAGTGGATTACACAAGGCATGAATTCAAGGAGGCAGGAATCACTGGGGACAATCTGAGAGGCCACCTACCACGGAGCTCTGGTTTCATTGCATTGTCACCAGCATGGAGTGTTTGTGTTGTTAAAACCTTTCAGCTTGATATGTAAAAATCATTGTATTTTACTGTAATTTCATTTTCTATTTCTTTTACTACTAAGGAAGAAAAGACAATTTATTATTTATTGATTATTTTTAATTATTATATATATTTTTTGAGATGGAGTCTTGCTGTGTTGCCCAGGCTGGAGTGTACTGGCCTGATCTTGGCTCACTGCAAGCTCCACCTCCCAAGTTCACGCCATTCTCCTGCCTCAGCCTCCCGAGTAGCTGGGACTGCAGGTGCCGGCCACCATGCCCAGCTAATTTTTTTGTATTTTTAGTAGAGATGGGGTTTCACTGTGTGAGCCAGGATGGTCTCAGTCTCCTGACTTCATGATTGACCTGCCTTGGCCTCCCAGAGTCCTGGGATTACAGGCACCAGCCACCGCGCCTGGCCGATTATTTATAATTTTATTCTGTAAATTGACTGTTTTCCCCCTTTTTCCTCTTTAAGGATCTTAGTTTCCCCATCTCCATACATTTGTAATGCCAACTTAATTTGGAATTGTGACCCTTCTGTGGAAGAAAGAGTTGCCCTGTTAACTTCAAGGAGCTGAGGGAAATTTATATCTCATTTTGCACTATGGTTCAATGCTAGTACTTTTTTCTTAATAAAAAGATTGAGCTATTAACTGCAGATACCATTGGTTGATACTACTGAAACTACCAAAAAAAATAATGAAAACTTTGACATTTATTTCCCTAGCTGCTACTGTATTTGTAATAACATATTGACATTTAATGTTTTAACACTTGTTACAGATGATCTACTAATTTGCAGGCTAATCATTATCATCTAACTTTTTCAATGCAAAATTGGTTAAAACTAATTAAAGTGCTATGCTAAGAATTTGCAGAACTATAAAAGCTTTATCTATTAAAAGGTTCCAACGAGGCCAACTCTCAGATAATAGAAAACTTGAGTTTTGCCTTGAAGATCAAGAATTGAATAGCAACAAGTAACATCACCTGCAATTGCAGGAAGCTTATTATTTCCTAAGACAATAAAGAAATATTATACAAGAAAGAGAACATCAGGCATGCATCAGTCAATATGTGACCCTGGGCAAATGATTTAAGCCTGTCGATTTGTTCATCTACAAAAAGGAGACCTATGGCTTTGTTACATATTTCAAAATGCCATAATCATTAATGAAGTAATATCTGGAAGACATAAAATTTATGGGAATATTTCTTTTTATGACTCTTGGTAAATTTTCTGCTTTGGAATTCAGCCCCTTCCGTTGCTAGACAGCTTTAATTATAGGACAAATCTTCCCTTACTTTAAGCTAAAGTCTGTCTTTTGCTAACTTATCTCCATTCATTGTTGTTTTATACTTTGAAACCACTCTAAGTTTAATTCTTCTACTACATTATTAGTACTTAAAATACTTGAAATAAACTCCTTAGTTCCCCTAGAAGATTTGTAAAGAATCTGCCCTAAGCAGTATTCAGTCTAAAATAAAATTTGCCTTTTTATTTAGGAAAACCTACTAGAAAACCTATTTTGTTTAGGAAAACCTATTTGAGAACCTAGGGGAATTGTCATTTCCTTAGGTCAGATCATAATCACTAAAACCCTTCAATAAAACTCAGCTACATGTAGTGCTTTAGAATAAAATGACAATTACACACAGATACTTGGTCATTATTCTGTGTTTGCTTAAATATAGAGCAAAATATGGGGCTGACAAAATATAGAAGCATTCTGATAGCTGAGCTCATGCTGCATTTGTAAGATCAGTTAGACTCACAGGAAAGGCCTGTTCTGGCAGAAAGATGACTCTAAGTGGGCTGGAGGGCAACAGGGAGCTGGAGGAGGATCTGCTTTACATTTAAGGTTGGACCGTGTGTTGGATGAGAATGGAGAGAAATTTTCTTTCTAGTGCTATTCCATAGTAAATGCTCAACATATTTATTTGATCTTTTAGTAGGATGATATTTTGCTTTAGTCTTTTGTCTGGGGTTGATGAACGTACAGAACCTACTATTTTGTTATTGGTCATCTTAAATCTTTCTTCATGAAATTCAATGTATTTTATCAATTCATATTTTTGAAGTATGTATTATGGGCTATACATTGTACTGGGCACTGGAGATGTTAAAGTGAATTAGACAAGGTCTCCTTGCTGAGGGAGTTTGTGTTATAGATGAGTGAAAAATAAGAAAATGAGGAAGATGTTTTCTCCAGAGGTACAGAGATCAGTCCTTCCCATGGAGGTGGATCACAAGGCAGAAAGGGGGTCCCTCGAGGCTTCTCAAAGGGAGGCTGAGGCTGACTGTTGAAGGCTGAGTGAGGGATGGGAAGGGCATTCCTGGCACAGGACAAAGTATATGCAAAGGCACTGAGGAAAGAATCTACAAGGCCTACTTAGGAAACCACTGGTGGTTGGAAGCAGCTTGAATTAGGAAGCACAAGAGGAGCAGTGATAGGAGATAAATCTAGAGAAGGAACAAAAGGCCATATATCAACCACATGCAAAGCCCTTCAAAAGAAATTGTATTATGTACTCTCCTTGCTTCCCATTTTCCCCACCTTAGACTAATTTTCTCATCTTCTACTACAAAACTTATTCCACTCACTGTCATTTCCTGATTTATTTTCTTCCGGGCACTACGTCTAAGCACTTCTCCCTGTATACACACAACCCTGTCCTTATCACCCAACACCAGGCCTTTCATTTTGGCTTGGACTCCTGGTTATGGGTTCAGTAAGGCCAGGCTATTTAACTATACTGCTGCTTGTCAGGGGGTTTATGAAATTCTTAATTGGGATTTATGTAAATCAGTATAAGTTAACTTCTAAAACCTTTATAAAACTTTATTTTTTAAAGACTAAATCACAGGTTAAAAGTTTAATGACGTCAACACAACTCAAACTAGCTTTAAAAAAGAATATATAGTTCATGTTACTGAAAATTCCAAATGTAGATCATTGTCTGTCATTGCTAGCTCTGGGGCTCAACAAATATGAGCAGAACTTTGGCTGTGACTCCCTCCTTGTGTTTTAATTCTTCTTTATTATGTGCTGGCTCTATTAGCTGGCTCTGTCTATGGGGTGGCCTCTGGCAGCTCCAGATTGGTGGTGTCCATAGAGTTAGGATTCTCAGTATAGGGAGTGCTTCTCCTTCTCAACATTTCTACCTGATGCTTCGGATTTGAGTGTTATTGGCCTGGGTGTACCATGTATCCATTCCTGAATAAATTATCATGGCTAGAAGGATGAAACCCAGATAAGCAACCGCATGCCTATATCAGGAGTGGGGTGGGAGCTTTGAGGCAGCCAAAGTCCAAACCACGTGCACAAAAATATGGAAGGAATGGTTTCCCCTCATCACTAGGATGTCCTACCAGGAGATGGAGAAAGGAGTGTTTGTCAGCAAAAGCAAAATGTACCTAACATGAAGATTTTAAAATTGATCATTCATTCAATGAAATTTATTGAGTGTCCGGGATTTCAAGGTATCATGATAAATAAGTGTGGTTACTTACTGTCCTCAGGATGGTCACAGTCTTCAAGTAAAAAATGATAGGTTAAGGTATCATATTAATCAACAAGCAACACTTAACTTTGAATCCACATTGTTTAATCTCATCTTCAGTGTTACAAGAGACTGTGAAGACTTTGATAAAATCATTATGCATTACAGAGACTGGAAATTTCAGACCTGAAAAAATATATCAATTAAATCACTTTTATTGCATTAGAATGATTGTATTAAAAATATTTTGAATACAGTACCAGGGACTATGAAAAAAGACTGTGACATATTTATTAGAGGAGAGTCAGTGGGTGAAAACCAGCTGTTTTCGTATTACTTGGGTAAAAAGGTTGGAAAAGCCGAGACTTCAGAAGCTTTTAAAAGGATAAAAGACATGAGTTTGGCAATCTTGGGTGCAGAAATTTTCCATGAAAAGGATGGTTAAGGATGATCATAATCTTTAGGAAGAGAGATGATCGTAAGTGAAAAGTAACACAGACAAGATACAAGATAAGTGGGCCGGGTGCGGTGGCTCACCCCTGTCATCCCAGCACTTTGGGAGGCCGAGGGGAGGCAGATCATGAGGTCAGGAGTTCGAGACCATCCTGGCTAACACGGTGAAACCCCATCTCTACCAAAAAAAAAAAAAAAAATACAAAAAAATTAGCCAGGTGTGGTGGTGGGTGCCTGTTGTCCCAGTTACTTGGGAGGCTGAGGCAGGAGAATGGTGTGAACCCGGGAGGCAGAGCTTGCAGTGAGCCGAGATCATGCCACTGCACTCCAGCCTGGGTGACAGAACGAGACTCCATCTCAAAAAAAAAAAAAAAAAAAAAAAAAAAAAAAAAGACACAAGATAAGAAAGAATATAAGTCTTACTAGATGATGACACTTTTTAAAAAGTCAACACTCCATTGGGATTCTCATTGGAATGTCAAGACACTCACCTTAAATATACTATAGTTCTGAAGATGTCATGCACATCTTTATAACCAACAATCCTAAACAATGTGGCATCTTACATTTACCCACCCGTTTGTCTCCAGGTCCAATCAGACTTTCCAGATGAGTGCCAAATCTAAGTGTCTCACTCAGGGTCGTGCATTTTATCTTCCTTCTTTCCTTCCTTCTTTCCTTCCTTCCTTCCCTCCCTCCCTCCCTCCCTCCCTCCCTCCCTCCCTCCTTCCTTCTTTCCTTCCTTCTTTTTTTGAGACAGAGTCTCACTCTGTTGCCCACACTGGAATGCAGTGGTATGATCTTGGCTCACTGCAACCTCTGTCTCCTGGGTTCAAGCAATTCTCACGCCTCAGCTTCTAGAGTAGCTGGGTACAGGTATGTGCCACCACGACTGGCTAATTTTTGTATTTTTAGTACAGACAGGGTTTCGCGATGTTGGCCAGGCTTGTCTCAAACTCCTTACTTCAGATGATTCGCCAGCCTCGGCTTCCCAAAGTGCTAGGGCTATAGGCATGAGCCATCGTTACTGGCCAGGTCTTATTCTTTTAATAGTTTAAATAAAATTCTATCCTGACATTATAAAAGCATATGTGGTAACTTGCATTTAAACCTTCCTTTTTTGGGAAGGTGGGTACGGGGATTTGAGGATCTGCTAGGGAAAAATTAAGAAGAAAAATGCAGAAATGTGGTGCTCTGGAATAGTACAAATATTCTGGTTAAGAATCTCAGTATAGGAAACATAACCTACTCTCTCTGACTTGAATTATTTATTAGAAACACAAGTCCTTTTTTCTTCTATGTTTTTTAATTAAGTTGACAGAACAATGATTAAAAAATATGTGAATAGCCTAACAGTGAATACAGTGTATTTACCACCTAGTTTGATAGATTGAAAAGTTGTTAGAAATTTTGAAGGCTTTTTATTTATCTTTACTAATTCTGTACCTTTCCCTTCCTTCTTACATACGTTAGTTTTCCATGTTTTTGAACCTTATATGAAAGGAACCAAACTGAGCTTTTAATTTTCTTCCAATATGCTTTTAAGTTTTGCTTAACATTATATTATTGAGATTTATCCTTGCTCTTACACATAACTGTATTCCATTCTTATTTATTTATTTATTTATTTATTTATCTATCTATGGCCCAGGCTGGAGTGCAGTGGCCCAATCTTGGTTCACTGCAAGCTCCGCCTCCTGGGTTCATGTCATTCTCCTGCCTCAGCCTCCCGAATAGCTGGGACTACAGGTGCCCGCCACCACACCTGGCTAATTTTTTGTATTTTTAGTGGAGACGGGGTTTCACTGTATTAGCCAGGATGTCTCGATTTCCTGACCTCGTGATCTGCCTGCCTTGGCCTCCCAAAGTGCTGGGATTACAGGCATGAGCCACTATGCCTGGCCTTCATTCATTTGTATTTGTGTAGTATTCCATTATGTGAATACGCCACCATTTGTGGATTCATTCTACTGTTGATGGGGTGTGTGTGTGTTTATAGTTACTGAACAGTGATAGGTATATTCTTATCCATGTTTCCTGGATTGAGTGGAATTGAAGGGTCATAGATATGCATCTCAATAGATAAATTCCAAATTATTTTGTGAGGTGGTTTTACTACCAGCAGCAGTGTAGAAGAATCCCAGTTGTGGCCAGGCGCATTGACTCATGCTTGTAATTGCAGCACTTTGGGAGGCTGAGGCGGGCAGATCACAAGGTCAGGAGTTTGAGATCAGCCTGACCAATATGGTGGAACCCCTTCTCTACTAAAAGTACCAAAAAACTTAGCCGGGAATGGTGGGGCACTTCTGTAATCCCAGCTACTCAGGAGGCTGAGGCAGGAGAATTGCTTGAATCTGAGAGGTGGAGGTTGCGGTGAGCTGAGATGGCACCAAAAAAAGGATCCCAGTTGCTGCATGTCGTTTCAACTCTTGATAGCCAGATGTAAATTATTTTGAGCCTGGTAAACTTACAATGGTGATTTGTCGTGCTTTATTTTGTATTTATTGATCACTAATAAAGTTGAATATCTTTTTAGTTATTACCCTTTCAAGTTTCTGTTCAAATCTTTGGGCCATTTTCCATTGGATTTTTTCTCTCTTTTATTTTTAGTATTTCTTCATATATTGAATTAATCTGCACCTTTTCATAACTTGCCTGTTCACTTTCTTCTGTAAGAGTCTTTTGTTGAATGAAAGATCATGATTATAATGTTCTTAAACTTATCCATATTTCCTTTATTGTTTGAACTTCTTGCATTAGAAATTCTTTTTGATTCCAATGGTCACATATAAAGAATGTGACCTATTCTTTTTATATAGGTTTTATAGTTTTGCTTTATTTTACATTTCCCCCATACATTTCACATCAGTTTCTTTGGAATTGACTTTGCATTATGTGAGAGTTCCGTCCTTCCTCCTCAATATGAGTAACAACTATTGTAGGATCATTTTTTATATTTTTTATAAAAAGCACTCTTTCCACACTGACTGGTAGTGCCATATTTGTCAAACATCTAGATTACATCTATGTGAGTGAGGACCTTTTTTGGAGTGCTCTTTATTCTGTACCTTTTGTCTGTTTTCCGTTCTGCCAGGAGCATACTGTATTTACTGCTATAGATTCAAAATACTTTTTGTTATCTGCTATGGCATTTCTCATTTTATTTTCTTCTTCAACGTATCTATTCTATTTTGGGCCATTTGAAAGTAAGTTGCAGGTATTGTGACATGTTACCCAAGAAGATCCCAGGGTATGTAATTATCACAGTAATGAAATTTTGTATTAATAGAACACTATTATTTACTGTATATTCTATTTTCAAATTTCAACAGTTGTTCTAATAATGTCTTTTATAGCAACATTCTTTCCCTGTTTCCAGATCCAATCTTGGGTCACACACTACATTTAGTTGCCACATCTCATTAGTTTCCTTTAATCTGGAACACTTCCTCAGTTTTTTTGTCTTTTTTTTTTTTGAGACAGAGTCTCACTCTGTCGCCTAGGCTGCAGTGCAGTGAGGCAATCTTGGCTCACTGCAACCTCCGCCTCCCGGGTTTAAGTGATTCTCCTGTCTCAGCCTCCCAAGTAGCTGGGGCTACAGGCGCCTGCCACCACACCCTGCTAATTTTTTGTATTTTTAGTAGAGATGGGGTTTCACTATGTTGGGCAGGATGGTCTTGATCTCTTGATCTCATGATCCACCCGCCTCGGCCTCCCAAAGTGCTGGGATTACAGGCATGAGCCACTGCACCTGGCCTTGTCTTTCATAATAGTGACATCTCAGAAACTACAGGGCAGTTGTTTCTGTGAAATGCCCTTCAATGTCGATACAGTTGCCTTTTTTTTTTTTTTGGAGACACAGTCTTGCTTTGTCACCAGGCTGGAGTGCAGTGGTGCGATCAGCTCACTACAACCTCTGCCTCCCGGGTTCAAGCAATTCTCCTGCCTCAGCCTCCTGAGTAGCTGGGACTAGAGGCATGCGCCACCACACCCAGCTACTTTTTGTATTTTTAGTAGAGACAGGGTTTCACCATGTTGGCCAGGATGGTCTTGATCTCCTGACCTCGCTATCCGCCCACCTTGGCCTCCCAAAGTGCTGGGATTACAGGCGTGAGCCACCGCGCCCGGCCCAGTTGCATTTTTAATCAGAATATTAGGTAAGTTACATCATTCCTTTCTCAGTGCATAATATCAAAATGTCAGTTTCTCTTGTTATTGAGGCTACTACTTTTGTTAACCTGGTTAAGATGGTGTCAGACAGTTTTCTCCACTGTAAAGTTTTTCATTTTTTCCTACACAATTAATAATCATTGGAAAGAAATATGTAGACTATGTAAATATTTTGTAATTTATCAAAATTTTATGCAATAATTTTAACATCCATTGATGATTCTTGCCGAAATCAACTATTTTTACTATGGTTTCTGATCAATTATATTTTAACTATTATGTCATTCCGTCTACATTTATCATTGCCAAAAGTAGATACAAGTTTTATTTGGTTCTTTAACAAATATTCTTGATCATTTAGAAATAACTTTACCTTTTCACTTGTCTTCATGTTTTTTATTTCATACTATATAATAAATTTAGCTAGTATTTTATATGTCTTTGTTAATTCCAACATCTGATCTACTTGGGTCTAATTTTCTATTTGTTATTTCCTTATATGTTTTATTGTTTTTGACTATGGACTCAATTTTTTGGGTACTTTATCTAAGGCAATTATTTGCCTTTCTCTGGGCACTTCTGGAAACTACCAACCAAATACTACTTTACATAAAATTCTTTGGTGAGGGTTTATAGGCCATTAGGGAAGTGTGAATTTGGGTTATAAAATTCTGTGAAGGCTGGCTTGTAGTTAAGGACTTTTAGGGGCAAATTTTTTCCTTACCAGGCAGCACTGAAATTCAGCAGGCGCTGTTTTTTTGTGTGTGTGTTTGGAGTGAGGAGGTATGTAGGTTTGTTTCAAATTCACCCTTTCCCTGAGGCTGTAGCTGTTGGATAGTCAGCTTCATGTGGTGGGGTCTTCTGTGGGATTCCTTGCCCTTGAAGGGCTCTGGCTTTATCTTCTGCCCCCAGTCCCCAGAGGCCGTGACAAATGAAGCTCAGGTTCACCAGTGTTGACATGCCTCAGGACAAAATCTGGCTCTAGTGAGTTGCTCATCTTTCTGAATTCCTGTTTCCACTTAATTTTTGGCTTCTGGATATTTCTTATCATTTTTGTTATCCATTTGATATATCTTAAAATAAGCTTTCAGTAATTTAACTAGCCTCTTAATTGTTTTTAGAGAAAAAACAATTAAGGGTTTTTCCTATGACTGGTACCTACCTTATGAGTACCAATCAGAGGACTCTTTTTTTTTTTTTTTGTCGAAGTCTTGCTGTGTCACCCAGGCTGGAGTGCAGTGGTACGATCTTGGCTCACTGCAACCTCCACCTCCCGGGTTCAAGAGATTCTCCTGCCTTAGCCTCTTGAGTAGCTGGGACTACAGGTGCACTCCCGGCTAATTTTTGTATTTTTAGTAGAGATGGGGTTTTACACTGTTGGAAATGGAGTCCTCAATGGTCTCTATCTTTATATTGAGATCCAGGAACCACTTTGCCTTTAATAAACTCACACAAGGGTGAACATATTCACATATACCAGTGGGGTAGATCTGCATGTGTCAGAATAAACATCTTCTCCTAGAATAATGCATAAGGCCCACTAGTTTAATACTTAATGAGGTTATTTCAGGCAGTTGTAGTAAAAAAATACGGAGTTTCACAGGTGGTTTATTTGATCACAGATAATTTTCCAACTTTTTGGCTGAGTTGATCAAACAGTAAATACAATGTGTGGCAGGGAATTAAATGAGATCTTATGGTCTAAACAAATGTAAAGGATTATTTTAGCTTTTCTTCTAAATGTTTGTTTGAAATCACTTTCATATAGTAGGCATTTCATAAATATTGAATGAATGAGCAATGAATGAATGAACAAATGAACGACTGTTGTTCAACTGCTCAAACCCAGTTTATTGTACACAGGATAGCCTGCGGTTGGCCATCATTGAATGAGTAAGGTTTATACCTGGCCTCTTCCATGCTTACGAGCTTGCATAGACCTGATCATGGGGGAGGGGTGGAGAAGGAGGTTTTCAGCGAAACGTTGTAAATACTTGCCTCACTCCAGCCTGTAAATTGAATTTCCAACATAAATCCTATCCTAGGCATCTACAGTGCAGTATGATATGGAAAGGTACAATTGATGTAAATATAAGAGCTGACTATTTATCAAGCTATCTCGTTCTTTTTCCACCAAGAGGTAAACAGGCTGTAGCATTTGCTGTCATTGAAATACATTGAATTTTCAAGGACTGCTTCCTAAATTCTGGTTATTTTATTTGGAAACATTTTGCCTGAAATTCTGGCAGCTGCTGCTCTTAGCAGGGTGAACTATGAGGCTAGTCAGAGACTGGAACAGAATTATAAGGACCTTAAACTCTCAGAGGGAAGCCTCAACTTGCTCTGGATAGTGGCCCAAAGCAAGACAGAAAGTTTCCTGGGCAGGATAGATGATTAGAAAAAAGTCCTCTGACTGGGCACGGTGGCTCACGCCTGTAATCCCAGCATTTTGGGAGGCTGAGGCTGGCGAATCACGAGGTCAGGAGATAGAGATAGAGACCATCCTGGCTAACATGGTAAAACCCCGTCTCTACTAAAAATACAAAACTTAGCAGGGAGTGCACCTGTAGCCCCAGCTACTCAGGAGGCTAAGGCAGGAGAATCTCTTGAACCTGGGAGGTGGAGGTTGCAGTGAGCCAAGATTGTACCACTGCACTCCAGCCTGGGTGACAGAGCAAGACTCTGACAAAAAAAAAAAAGAGTCCTCTGATTGGTACCCATGAGGTAGGTACCAGTCATAGGAAAACCATAGGACTGAGTTTTCAACACACAGGCATGGCTTAAGTATGGCTGGATATAGCACCCGAATATGAATTGAAAAATACCTTAGGTTATAAATCAGGTCCATCTAAGGCACTTCCTAAAGAGGTTATACCTTCCACCTCATCTCCTACTCCCCTTTGAACAGAACAGAACAATTTGTAGTTCTTTATATTTTGATTCTTTGTACATCTTTAGTGCTAACTAAAGCCTTATTAATGCTTATTTATTCAAATATGTTTGCACAGTGGCCTTTTCTAAGGGATTCCTCCCATGTGATTTGCTAGAAAGGAACATAGAGAGTTGCAAGACCAGGTTTCCTACATTCTAGAAAACAAGTTTCACAGATTATGAAAATCTTGATGGTTAAATATTCATTCCTTCATTTCAGTTATAAATAAAAATATTATTACCACCTCCCTCCCATACATTAGTTACAACCGGTGGCTAAGTGAAGTTATCTACTTGCAGGTGGCCTGCAATTTATATAGTCTCTGGAAAGTCATTCCAACTAGATAGTTTATATTGAGTTTGGTCAAAAAATTGATGAAGAATTTATTATTCCAAAGCTATTTCATTTGTTCTTTACCTTTGCTAGTGACTAAACACTGAAGGAGTAATTATGTAAATTTTAACTAGCTATTTATGCTCAAATAGTTTTGGTTCAATAACCAAGAGTGTAATCTGCTCAGTACAGAAAACTCTATTAGATGTTGTGTTTTGACATCTGGTTGCTGAGCATGGTAGTGAAGTGTTCGTCAACTGCAACAGAACAGGTATAAGGAGCCTCACTTTTTGTAATGATCGGGCTCTCTGTCACTATCCACTGATCTGGAACATAAGTATTTGTGGGTGACTCATCAAATTTAGAGAAGAGCTTTGAACATGAGTATGTTTAAATTGCTTGAAAGTATCACCTGTATAGATAAAGTCTTGGCACAATTTAAATTCAAGAGACAACTTAACGTGGTTTTAAATTTCCCAAGAGATTGTCGAATTGTTCTCATAGACTGAAAAACTGGTAGCAGTAATAAGTGACCAGATGACATCCAATTAACTTATTCCATTTCTTTGATAAGACCAGATATTAATATTTGATATAGAGAAAGATTACCTTCAGCATTTGCATTGTCTGGTTTAATTTAGTTTGGTTGTTTGAACTACATAACCCCAGATTTTCTGTGTTTTTTGAGAGAGTACCGGTATAAATCTGAAATTTGTAGATGATTCATATATTTGGCAAAATGGTTAATCTAGAACATTTTAAACCAAATCCTGAGATGGAGAAGAAATTCTAAGATACCAAATTATACTCACAGAGAACAATGTGATATGAAGAAATTCTCAGTTAGAAAATCATACCCACAGAGCACAATGTGAGGTAGCAGCGTCAACTCAATAAATCTCAGGTGTGTGGAACAAATAGGGTTTGGGAAGGTGACTTATGTGGATTGTGGGTAAGAAATGAACCAAAATTTTAAAACAAAAACAGGTTAGCATGATTTTTCAGTATTTCCAGTGTCATAACTTGTGAGGGTTAGTGTTTATGAAGAGGGCACTGAATTTTAATCATAATACCAATAGTAGTAATAACTATAATAATTATAGCTACAGCTTTTATTCAGAACTTAGGCTGTACTCATTGCCTCTATCTATAATTCCCCATTGTAAATACTATTATTATCTATTAAAAAATTTTTATTTTCCTCTGGGATGTGATCCTGTTTGTGCAGCTTGGTTCTTTGTTTTGTTTTATTTTGTTTGTTGTTGTTGTTTTGAGACAGGATCTCATTCTGTTGAGTGCAATGGCACAGTCATAGTTCACTGTAACCTCAAACTCCTGGCCGCAAGTGATCCTGTTCCCTTGGCCTCCTGGGTTGCTGGGATAATAGGCGCAAGCCACTATGCCCAGCCTGTCGCATCTGTTTTGCAGTTGAAGAAATCGAAGTTCAGAGATGCTGTGTAACTTATTCTATTAGTAATAAATAATAAGTTAGCTAAGAATAAGGAATCGAGATTTCATTGGTTTAATTGGTGCTTTAAAAATTACTAGGTTATGGAATCAGTGGGCTTAAAAAAACATATTCCAGGACTAGAGAACAGAGTAAAAGTGGAGGAAACAATTGTTTTTTTTTTAGATGGCACACTGCAAAGGATGGCATTTTGGAAATAGTGTCATGGCATGCTTCTTATACATCAGGTGGGTGAGTCGGCAGGAGTAAGATGTCCAAGCCTGTCACTGATCAAGAAACTTATGGCAACCGACTCTTAACTGCCATGTCTCATTTCTTCTGTGCTGGGCTGGAACAGCTTTAAAGTAACATATTCTGGTTGCCCAGGCCACTAGTGGGATGGGGTGGGATTAACGACAAGAAAAGAATGGTGAAAAAATACAAGATATGCTTTTATGAACTGGCCTCTTCCTTCTTTCCTAATGTTTCCTTCTCCTCTATCCTCCCTTGCTCCCATTTGGGCTTCTAGTACAATCTGACCTACTTGTTTTCAAACATGCTGTTTCTTTTGTTTGGAGACTGACTGTCAATCTTGCAAACGGCTCCTTTTTTTAAAGTCAGTTGAAATGTGACTTCAGTGGCAAAGCTTCTCCTGACTCCCCATTAGGGAAGCTTCAGTGCTCAGACGGATGTTTACACAGCCCTTCACTGAAGCAATAGTGTTAGAATATTGTGATTGTTTGCTTGTTTCTTTGACTTCCGATCAGATTATATACTTATCTAAGACAAGGAGATTTTACTTTTTTTGTATCTTTGTGCCTCTAGTGCCTTACACATGGTACTCCATAATAAAAAATGTATTGAAGTTCAATAACTGAATAAATGAATAAATCAGTCATAGTTGAGAGAGAATAGTGTAGTGGCATAGTAAGGATATAAGTAAAGAAGGCATTCAGGTGACTATTTAAATATCTACAAGTGGAGCTCACTGGAGAGTGGTGGGTGAGAATGAAAGACAAGAGCAGCAAAGTGATATTATTGTGGGAATTGTCGACAGTCTACACAGTTAAACTGAAGTTATGAATTGTACATATTGCTCAGATTATAAAACAGGCAAAACAGAAAAATGTACCAGTGATAACACAATCCAACTCTCTGGATAGCTGCTTAGAATTTTAGTGTGCTAAAAGCAGAACATCTGATTAATATTTTACAATTTCAGCTCTCAAAAGGCACTGGAAGGAGCAAGGGGAAGGCTGATCAGGGCCTAGCATTAACATGGTGCTGGCAGGCATGGTGTGGAATAGATAGAAATTCCGGAAAGGGGAGACTTGGCTGTCTTTGCAATAAATGAGTACTTTTATTGTTCTAGCCATTAAAATTATGCACATATTTGTAAAAAGTGGAATGTAAAGAAATGTAGAAAGAGAAAAGAAATATAGCCCTAGATCTTCTTTGAGCCCAATTGCTACTAACATTTGTGGTATTTCTTCAAATCTTTAAAAATAATGAATGTATGTGTAATACCTGCATTTTTCACATATTTGGGATGTATGATTTGGTAAGGTATTTTTAAAAATTACTATTAATCCAAGAGTCTTTTCCCCATTTTATTGATTGATTGATTGGTTGATTGATTGAGAGAGTTTCGCTCTTGTCATGCAGGCTGGAGTGCAGTGGCTTGATTTCGGCTCACTGCAACCTCTGCCTCCCGGGTTCAAGTGATTCTCCTCCCTCAGCCTCCTGAGTAGCTGGGATTATAGGTGCCCAGCACCATGCCTGGCTAATTTTTTGTATTTTTAGTAGAGATGGGGTTTCACCATGTTGCTCAGGCTAGTCTCAAACACCTGACCTCAGGTGATCCATCCACCTCAGCCTCCCAAAGTGCTGGGATTACAGGAGGAGCCACCATGCCCAGCCTTCCATATTATTTTAGATTCCTTTATAATATCACTTTCTTAGATGTATAATGTTCCATCTATGTATATATCATAACTCAGAAATATTTATCTGTTAGATGCTTAACTTGTTTTCAATTTTTGTTATAATAAGTAATGCTGCAGTGAATAACTTTATTGAGGACGTAACTCATATCTTTTGTATATATTTTCTGGATGGATTTCTAGAGTGAAATTATAGGCAGAGTATGACTGGTATGACTTCATACCTTCACTAATTTCTTTCCAGAATTACACTTCCACTAGTGGGTTACAGAAGTGATGTTTTCATTTTATCCTGTCTTCTGTATAAATATATGTATACACATATGTTCGCATGTACATGTCTTAGTTTGTTTTCTGTTGCTATAACAGAATACTACAGACTGAGTAATCTATAAACAATAGAAGTTTATTTGGTTCACAGTTCTGGAGGCTAGGAGGTCCAAGATGGAGACGCCACATTTGGTGAGGGCCTTCTGCTGTGTCATAGCATAGTCAAAGGCATCACATGGTGAGAGAGAGTGTGCACGAGACAGAGAAGAAATTGGGCTGAACTAATTCTTTCGTTAGGAGCCCACTTTCGAGATAACTAACCCATTTCCACTGTAATGGCCTTAATCTATTTACAAGGGTGGAGCCCTCATGACCTAATCACCTCTTGAAGCCCTCCCACTTCTCAACACTATCAGAAAGGCGATTAAATTCCCTCCCTTCTTCCCTTCCCTTCCCTCCCCCCCCCCCCCTCCCCCTCCCCCTCCCCCCCCCCTCCCCCTCCCCCTCCCCCTTCCCCCCCCCCCTCCCCCTCCCCCCTCCCCCTCCCCCCTCCCCCTCCCCCCCCCCTCCCCCCTCCCCCCCCCCCCCCCCCCCCCCCCCTCCCCCTCCCCCTCCCCCTCCCCCTCCCCCTCCCCTCCCTTCCCTTCCGTTTCTTCTCTTCTTCTCCCATCCCCTCCCCTCCCCTCCCCTCCCCTTCCTTTCTTTTTTTTTATTTATTTATTGACAGGGTCTCGCTTTGTCACCCAGGCTGGAGTGCAGTGGTGTGATCTTGACTCACTTTGGCTTTGACTTCCTGGGCTCAAGTGATCCCTCCACTTCAGCCTTCCAAGTAACTGGGACTACAGGTGCATGCCACAATACTTGGCTAATTAAAAAAAAAAAAACAAAAAACTTGTAGAGGCAGGGTCTTATTATGTTGTTCAGGCTGGTCTTGAACTCCTGGGCTCAAGCTATTCTCCCACCTTGGCCTCCCGAAGTACTGGGATTACAGGCATGAGCCACTGGGCCTGGCCTGGCAATTAAGTTTCACATGAGTTTTGGAGGGGATATTGAAACCATGGCTGTATATGTACACATGTATATATAATTGTAAATGTATACCCAACATATATGTTTTGATTTGCATTTTCTTGAGTACTAAAGAGCATCTTTGATTGATTAGTGGGTACAAATATACAGTTTGATAAAAGAAATAAGACCTAGTGTTTGATTTTTCAGTAGGGGGATTATAGTTTATAATTGCATTAGTCCATTCTCACATTGCTGTAAAGAAGTACCTGAGACTGGGTAATTTATAAAGAAAAGAGGTTTAACTGGCGTATAGTTCTGCAGACAGTACAGGAAGCTTGGCAGCTTCTGCTTCTGGGGAGGCCTCAGGAAACTTCCAATCATGGAAGGAGTAGGTGCCTTACATGTCAGAAGCAGCAGCAAGAGTGAGGGGTGGGGGAGGTGCTACATACTTCTAAGTGACCACATCTTGTGAGCACTCACTCACTGTCTCTAGGACAGTACCAAGGGGAATGGTGCTAAACCGTTCATGAGAAACCACCCCCATGATTCAGTCATCTCCCTCCAGGCCCCACCTCCAACACTGGGGATTACAATTTGACATGAGATTAAGTGGGGAAACAGATCCAAACCATTTCAATAATAATGTATTGTATATTTCAAAAGAGCTGGAAGAGAATAATTCAACTGTTTCTAGCATAAAGAATAGACAAATATTTAAGGTAATGGATATCCCAATTACACTGGTTTGATCTTTACAAATTATGTGAATATTAAATTGTCACATGTATCCAAAAATATGTACATCTATTATGTATCAATAAAAAAGAGTTTGACTACTAAAGAGTTTAAAGACAACTAAGAGTTTAGAATACTTTACAGTCAGCAAATTGTCCCTTTAAGACTTTTGCCCAGGTTCTTTCCTATTTAGTTCTTACTTATTTTTCCTTTTCTTGACATATAACACTATCATTTTAACAACAGAGAGGCAAAAGACTTGCGCTTGCCTTGAAGTTAGCCCATCCATGTAGAATATTTGGAAATGAATTAAAATAATTACTGAAGGCTTCTAAAAATAAAGAAAGTTATCTTACTCAAAATGTACAGGGAATTTTTTTTCTTTTTCTTTTGAAATAATTCCAAATGCACACAAAAGTTTCAACAAAGTTACAATTATGTTTTCTGAACCATTTGCATTACTGCTGTGATGCACCAGTCATTTCTGAATACTTTGGCATGGAATTCTGACAAACAAGAACATTCTCCCAACCGGTGTGTAACCATGAAAATCAGGAAATTAATATTAATTTAATACTGCCATCTAATCATCAGACTCCCTTCAGTTGTCTCCATTTGTCTTAAGGATGCAGTCAAAGGTTATGTGTAGCATTGGTTTCATGTCTCTTCAGTCCCTTTCAATCTGGAGCAATGCCTCAGACTTTCCTTAACTTTTATGATTTTGACACATTTGCAGATAAATTACTCTGTAGAATATCTCCCAGTTTGGGTTTATCTGATGTTTCCTTTTGATTAGATTCAGCTCATTCACCTTTGACAGGAGTATCATACAAATAAGGCTGTGTTCACTGTGTTATCAAGTGGCAGTGATTCTAACATCCCATTACTGGTGATGTTACCTTTAATTATCTGAGAAAGGTGGTGTCTGCTGGTTTGCTGGGCTTCTCTACTGTCATTTTATAACTCTTCCCTTTGTAATTAATAAGTTTTATTCTTTTTTTTTTCTGGTGAGGAGTTTCATTGTGATTCTGTACAAACCTCTCTGCCTTTTTTTTTTGTAGAGATGGGATCTTGCTATGCTGCCCAGGCCGGTCTCAAAACTTTCTTCAAGTGATCCTCCTGCTTCTGCCTCCCAAATCCTCCCTCCTGGGATTATAGGCATGAATCACCACACCCAGCCACTGTAAACATCTCAATTTTTTTTTTTTTTTGAGACGGATTCTCGCTCTGTCGCCCAGGCTGGAGTGCCGTGGCGGGATCTCAGCTCACTGCAAGCTCCGCCTCCCGGGTTTACGCCATTCTCCTGCCTCAGCCTCCCGAGTAGCTGGGACTACAGGCGCCCGCCACCTCGCCCGGCTAGTTTTTTTGTATCTTTTTAGTAGAGACGGGGTTTCGCCGTGTTAGCCAGGATGGTCTCAATCTCCTGACCTTGTGATCCGCCCGTCTCGGCCTTCCAAAGTGCTGGGATTACAGGCTTAAGCCACCATGCCTGGCCAAACATCTCAATCTTAATCAGACTGTTATGTTATTCATTCATTTTTTTTATTGGTATGAAACTCATGAATATCTGTTTTATACAATGGGTTATAATATGATACTATGATTATTTACTTTCATGCTCAAATTGTCCCAGATTTGGTCATTGGAGACTCATTATGCTGGCTTCTGTATTCTTTTGACTTGTCCTCATTATTATTTAAGCCCTTCCCTTTTTCTAGCACACAAAGTTCCAGGTTAATCTTATACTTTTCCTGTCCCATTTCTGGAATTAGTCATTTCTCCAAGGAGCCCTGTTTACGTTTAATGGGGAGTGGCTTTTAGAAACCAAGATCTAAGCTTTAAACATGTTCATTGCTATCTAGATATAGTTGCTTCCAAGCCCTTTCAGTGACTGAAGCTAGAGTGTATATGTGTATGTAGACACACACACACACACACACACACGTACTTCTGTATTTATTTCTCTCTCTCTCTTTATTAAGATTCATGAGGCTGGGCACGGTGGCTCATGAATGAAATCCCAGCACTTTGGGAGGCCGAGGTGGGCGGATCACAAGGTCAATAGATGGAGACCATCCTGGCCAACATGGTGAAACCCCATCTTTACAAAAAATACAAAAATTAGTTGGGCATGATGGTGCGTGCCTGTAGTCCCAGCTACTTTGGAGGCTGAGGCAGGAGAATTGTTTGAACCTGGGAGGTGGAGGTTGCAGTGAACCGAGATGGCGCCACTGTACTCCAGCCTGGCGTCAAAGCAAGACTCTGCCTCAAAAAAAAAAAAAAAAAAAAAAAAAAAAAAAAAGATTCGTGAATTCTCAGTAACATCCCCAATTCTAATCAAACACTACAGTTTTTTTTTTTTTTTTTTTTTCTTCTAGCTATTTCTCTTTCTGGATTTGTAACTTCCTTTTCTAACAGTGAGGACTCTGGCTTCCGGACTCTGGCTTCCATTGTCTTCAAAAATACTTATTTCCTCAATCCTCTTATATGTAACCCATCTCCTGTCTCTCCTGCCAGCATCTTCCTCCCAGAAACACTGCTCGTCCTACTTGGGCTGTGACATCCTGGCTAGTGCTTCTGTCACTGCCACCTACCATCCGTCGCTTGATGGACACCCTCCTTAACCCATTCTAGCTCAGTTTTCCACCCAGGCCTCTGTTGCTACTTGCCCCATGTAGATACCTTTTTAACTCCACTGAGGCTTGGATGCTTCCTGCTGGCCACCCCACCACATCCATCCCCTGCAAGGACATACCCTGACCCTGCTTGGACCAGAGCCAGAGCCACTGCTATTGCTTCCACTCCTCTCTTTGCCTCCATCTGCACGAATGCCTGCCGTCCTCAGCCTAGCCTAGTTCCCTTTGGATAGAATTGCTCAGGGAGGAAGGAGGGCAGGTAGGAAGGACAGAAGCAGTGGAATTTCTCAACATCTGCTTTCTTCATCTTTCTCTCACATCCACATACCTGACAGCAACTAAAACAGAAAAAGAAAATCAATAAAGCAACTTTCCTCTCTCTCTTTGTAAACTACCTGCACAACTTTTTATCTTTCTTCTGTTAGATCTTTATTTGGAAAATCAATTTATATAATCTGAATTCTTTGGATTTCTTTACCTTACTTTGCTTCTACATAGAAAGGGAAGAAACTTCAGGAGATGACCTAGCAAGTAAGAATCCTCAGTCCTTAAAAGAACAAGATTGGAGTAGTGGCTGATGTATGTCTTTTATTTCTATCATGGTCAATTTTTCTGACATTTGTGTGATTGCTGGAGAAAGAGAAACTAACAGAGAGGAGAGAGAAAAAGGACTCAAGGGCATAGGCTGGGGAACGAGTAGAAAGGAATATGTTGGAAAAAAAGGAAGAGAGACTTTGAAGAAGGAGGATGTGGTCAACAGACATAATGATCCAGAGTAGTCATGTAAGACAAGAACAACAACAAATAAACAAACTGGGATTGTTGTCAATAAGAGTGTCTATTAAGCATTTATCAAATTTCATTCATTGTTTAGTGCTTTATATACTATCCCTACTTAATTCTCACATTAATTCTGTGAAATTGTATTATTATTATTCCCATTTACAGATTAGGAAGTGGAGACTTCCGGAGGCTAAGAGTTGTGCCTAAGATCACACCACTGGTATGAGATCAGATCCAGGTTTTTCTTCCTCTAAATTTGAACTATTTCACCACCATGATTCACTATTCATTGCATTATGAGGAACAAGGAGCTAGGTTACACAGGGAGCTGCTTTTGAAGTACTAAGATCTGCAGTATGATTTATTAAGCAGACATTAGATGGCCAACTACTAGGCATGTTATGAAAGGAATTCTTTTTTTTTTTTTTTTTTTTGAGACGGAGTCTCGCTCTGTCGCCCAGGTTGGAGTGCAGTGGCCGGATCTCAGCTCATTGCAAGCTGTGCCTCCCGGGTTTAGGCCATTCTCCTGTCTCAGCCTCCCGAGTAGGTGGGACTACAGGTGCTCGCCACCTCGCCCAGCTAGTTTTTTTTGTATTTTTTAGTAGAGACGGGGTTTCACTGTGTTAGCCAGGATTGTCTCGATCTCCTGACCTTGTGATCCGCCCGTCTCGGCCTCCCAAAGTGCTGGAATTACAGACTTGAGCCACTGCGCCCGGCCTGAAAGGAATTCTTAAACGGGAAGGGATAGGTAAGGTTCTTTTGGAACACTATAATTGGTCTTCCCAAAGAAGAGTTAAACTTTCAAACTTTTCTGTTAAAAAAAGGTGCCATATTGCCATTTCAGATATCTTTTTGTTTTGTTTTGTTTTGCATTGGAGACAGAGTCTTTCTCTGTCACCCAAACTGGAGTGCAGTGGCTCGATCACCTCTATTCTCCCCCTATCTTCCCAGTTTTCCACTAGGAAGCCCCCAAGCCCCCAGGATGCCACTAAAACCATCTATAACCTTCAGCCCAGCCTACTGGGTGGGCCCCCAGGAAATGGGAACAGTTTACACTTTTCAACTACTTTCAGGCCTAAAACTTTGTCTTACCTTCAGAAAGATTTGTTTTCACACTTTTTTTTTTTTTTTTTTGAGACGCAGTTTTGCTCTTGTTGCCCAGGCTGGAGTACAGTGGCGCCATCTCGACTCACCACAACTTCCGCCTCCCGGGTTCAAGCAGTTCTCCTGCCTCAACCTCCCAAGTAGCTGGGATTACAGATGCCCATCAGCAAGCCTAGCTAATTTTTTTTTTTTTTTTTTTTTTGGTATTTTTAGTTGAGACTGAGTTTCACCATGTTGGCGAGGCTGGTCTTGAACTCCTGAGCTCAAGTGATCCACCCACCTCAGCCTCCCAGGGTGCTGGGATTAAAGGCATGGACCATTATGTCCGGCCAAGACGTCTCATATTCTTTTAAATGATATAATGCATATCTCTGGCTATCATAGCTGAAGGTCTTTTGTATTTTTATATAAATTATATCTACACATGGATTTTAAGAGGTACAGATCATCAATGTTCAGTTAGTGGTTTAAGGGGAATGTTTAACATTAATGTACTACTGACGCTGGGACTATAAAATTCTGAATGAGGAAAAACAATCCATATTTATATTTCTAGATACATTTTAGTTTGGCCTATGCTTTACTAAATTTGCAGAAGATTGTTTCAAGCATCCTTGCATATTTCTGTGCTCATAACCTTTATAATTTAGATAATGGTGAGTGATCAGTGACCACACATTTACTAACACATGTGGCTGCAAAGACCTCTGTCTTCCTGTAAGTGGCAATTTAGTTAATTTGAAGCATATTCTGAATTCATTGCTCATCTACTGACTGTGGGCTCTGTTCAGCACAGGTCAAGAGAGTAACATAATACAAATATAAAAGACAATTATGGTACTATCCAAACCAATCAAATCAAGGCAGATAGCTAATTTCGACTTGCAAGTTCAACTGATGGTGTTTATGTGATCTGTCAAATACATTTAAAAGCTATCCAAGATCAGTCGTTCATAACGTATAGATAGTAAATTCTTGAGAGCACAGACTGTATGTTATTCGTCTTTTTGTCTACAGCAATTCCCAAAAATCCTGGCATAAAATAAGTGCTCAATAAGTGTAGGCATATACACGTTTGTGATTTGGAGTAGTGACTAATCTCACCTTGTGACTATCAACAATTGTGTGTTTTGATTTGTAATGTAAAATGAATCTACTAGGATATTTTTCCAGTGAATTTGATTTAGTCATGTGTTTAATGACTTTTTAGGGAAATTTAGTAAAACGTATCAATTTGTTATTTTAGCAGAGATATTAAATTTTAATTATATTACCAAATCCCAGTGTAAAACACTCTTAAGATGTCTAAAAAAGCCCTGGAGTGGTGGCTCATGCCTGTAATCCTAGCACTTTGGGAGGCTGAGGTGGTCAGGTCACCTGAGGTCGGGAGCTGTAGACCAGCCTGGCCAACATGGAGAAAGCCCGTCTCTACTAAAAATACAAAAAAATTAGCCAGGCGTGCTGGCACATGTCTGTAATCCCAGCTACTCGGGAGGCTGAGGCAGGAGAATCACTTGAACCTGGGAGGCGGAGGTTGTGGTGAGTCAAGATTGTGCTATTGCACTCCAGCCTGGGCAACAAGAGTGAAACTCCGTCTCAAAAAAAAAAAACCAAAAAAACCCAAAAAAGTCTGAAAACAAATCTTTCTGAAGGGAAGACAAAGTTTTAGGCCTGAAAGAAGTTGAAAAGTATAAACATTGTTCCCATTTCCTGGGGGCTCACCCAGTAGGCTAGGCTGAAGGTTATAGATGGTTTTAGTGGCATCCTGAGGGCTTCCTAGTGGAAAATTGGGAAGAAAGGGGGAGAGTAGAGGTGGGGGCCAGAGAAGGGGCAGGGTGCCAGGAGCAGCTGAATATGATCTTGTTAATCTCCTCTGTCTGTCTCTCCTCCAGTCTCCTGAAAAGAAACACCTACACCACATGAGTTTGTCATGCTCTCAACTCTATTTGGGGAGGGATTGGGTGAGGAGGAGCCTGGTATTTCTGGGGTTCCCAAGCAAAGAGAAGTACAGGGGCCCCTCTCCAGTCAGTGCAGCCCAGTTGTTGTGCAAATGAGGCCTGGATGGGCTGAGAACCCGACCAAGTGATCTCTCCCTGTGAGCCAGGCACCCTGGTTACTTCGGGCACAGAGAAGATGATCTGATTTCTTTGGGAAAAGGCGCCACTTACTCGCCCAGCTTTGACCCAGAGGGGAGTTCTTTTATTGCTGTGTGAAGGGCATTGGATAGAGAGACAGAACTAGGCAAAGGAGCCTGGTTCTCTCCTGAGGCCCTAATTGAGTGTCCAGGACTCTAGAGATTGAGGCCATAATGTTTTCCTTAAGGTAGCCCTAAACCCAACAGTGACCTAAGCTGAGTTTGTCCTGGATATCTGCCCAGCCTCAACTGGCCAACCTCTCCCCCAAGGAAACTCATTGTTTGAATTCTGGACCTCAGTCTGCCACTGCAAAATCCCTTCGACCCTCAGCGTTTGCATGAAAATTGCTATATTCACTCTTCCTCCAGTCCTGTATACCTAGGGTCATGCTCTTCCGTAAGATGGTGGGGTAAAGCTATATATATTTTATATTTATTATAAAATATTTCAACCATTCAAAGTATTTTAAGAAATTCATTACCAAATCTCACCTACTCATGGGTCAGGTCTATCTGTTTTGACATTATTTGCTTTAGATATTTTTTAACTTTTAGGTTTAGGGGTATATGTGCGGGTTTGTTAAATAGGTAAATTGCACGTCACAGAAGTTTTGTGTACAGATTATTTCATCACCCAGGTAACAAGTGTAGTACCTGCTATGTAGCTTTTTTATTCTTTCCCTCCTCCCCTCACTCACCCTCAAGTAGGCTCCTGTGTCTGTTGTTCCCTTCTTTGTGTCCATGTATACCCAATGCTTAGCTCCCACTTACAAGTGAGAACATGCAATATTTGGATTTCTGTTCTTGCATTGGTTCGCTTAGGATAATGGCCTCTGGCTCCATCCATGTTGCTGGAAAGGACAGGATCTTGTTCCCTTTTATGGATGCATAGTATTCCATGGCATATATGTACCACATTTTCTTTATCCAGTGTACCGCTCATGGGGATTTAGGTTGATTCTATGTCTTTGCTATTGTGAGTAGTGCTATAATGAACATATGCATGCCTGCGTCTTTATGATAGAATGGTTTATATTTATTTGGGTATCTACCCAATAATGGGATGTCTGGGTCGAATAGTACTTCTGTTTCAAATTCTTTGAGAACTTGCCACACTGCTTTCCACAATGGCTGAACTAATTTACATTCCCACCAGCAGTGTATAAGTGTTTCTCTTTCTGCACAACCTTGCCAGCATCTGTTACGTTTTGACTATTTAATAATAACCATTCTGACTGATGTGAGATGGTATCTCATTGTGGTTTCCATTGGCATTTCTCTATTGATTAGTGGTGTTCAACATTTTTCATATGCTTGTTGGCCTTGTGTATGTCTTCTTTCGAAAAGTGTCTGTTCATGTCCTTTGCCCATGTTTTAATGGGGTTATTTGTTTTCTGCTTGTTAAGTTCTTATAGATGCTGGATATTAGACTTTTGTCAGATGTGCAGTTTGCAAATATTTTCTCCCATTCTGTAGGCTATTTACTCTGTTGAGAGTTTCTTTTGCTGTGCAGAAGCTCTTTAGTTGAATTAGGTCCCACTTGTTAATTTTTGTTTTTTTACAATTGCTTTCGGTGTCTCTATCATGGAATCTTTGCCAGGGCCCATGTCCAGAGTAATATTTCCTAGGTTCTCTCCTGGGTTTTTATAGTTTTAGGCTTTAAGTATTTAATCTACCTTGAATTGACTTCTGTATATAGAATAAGAAAAGGGTCCAGTTTCAGTCTTCTTGATATGGCTAGCCAGTTATCCCAGCACTGTTTATTGAACAGGGAGTCCTTTCTCCATTGCTTGCGTTTGTCAACTTCGTCGAAGACCAGATGGTTGTAGGTGTACAGCTTTATTTCTGGGCTCTTTACTCTGTTCCATTGGTGCATGTGTCTGTTTTTGTACCAGTACCACGCTGTTTTCATTACTGTAGCTTTGTAGTACAGTTTGAAGTTGAGTAATGTGATGCCTCTAGCTTTGTTCTTTTTACATAGGATTTCCTTGGCTATTTGAGCTCTTTTTGGTTCCATGTGAATTTTAAAACAGTTTTTTCTAATTCTGTGAAGAATGTCATTGGTAGTTTGATAGGAATAACATTGAATCTGTAAATTGCTTTGGGCAGTATAGTCATTTTAACAATATTTATTCATCCTATACATGAGCATGGAATGTTTTTCCATTGGTTTGTTCATCTCTGATTTCTTTGAGCAGTGTTTTGTAATTCTCATTGTAGAGATCTTTTACCTTTCTGGCTAGCTGGTAAAATACCTAATATTCCCAAGTATTGTATTCTCTCTGTGGCTATTGTGAATTGGATTGTGTTGTTGGTTTGGCTCTCAGCTTGGACATTCATCGTTGGTGTATAGAAATTCTACTGACTTTTATATATTAATTTTATATCCTGGAACTTTGCTGAAGTGGTTAATCATGTCATGGAGCTTTTAGTCAGAGACAGTAAAGTTTTCTAGGTAAAGAATCATATCATCTGCAAACAGAGCTAGTTTGGCTTCCTCTGTTTCTATTTAAATGCCTTTCCTTTTTCTTGCCTGATTGCTCTGACTAGGACTTCCTGGTCTTGGACTTCCCAGCCCTCAGAACTGTTAGAAATAAATTTCTGTTGTTTAAAAGTTACCCAGTATATAGTATTTTGTTATAGTAGCCCAAACCACAGGTTTTTTTCCTGCAATTAAAACATACAGATAAAGTTAAAACTTCATGAGTATCTCCCACTGATTCTATTTCCATCTTTGTGGCCCTGAAGAAACAGTTATCCTGAATTAGTGATTGTAATTCCTCTGGATGCTGTTAATCAATTATTATTACTATCCATACATTATATAGAATATTGTTTTTCATGCTTCTACAATTTGTATAAGTGGGACTGTATGTATCATTTTACAGCTTTTCTTTAACTTAACACTTTGAGATTTATCCATGTTGATACTTGCAGCTTTACTTCATTTCCTTTAGCTGCTATGATATATCCAACTATATGAATCATTAGAGGGATTGCAATAATTCTTCAACTTTCCCTTCTACTTTTGGCATTTTTAAATCTAAAATTCTCCCAGATTACTTACTAGCATAGCCATAGAGTTTATTCAGTTATCGACAAACACATCAAATGCCTTTGTTCAAGTAATATTGATATGGTGCCTTCCAGCTTGTCAAGTCCCATGTAGCTGTGCGGAGATAGGTAAGACATGGGTGTAGTATGAAGTAGAAGACAGATACACAAACAATCAATGAGTCTGCAACCAGAGCTGTGTGATGTTTGGAGATGTACATTGTGCCTTAGGATCAGGGAGGAGGGACTGAGGCAATTAAAACGGAAAGACAGCAATTAGGGAAGCCTGCACAGAGGAAATGGTGACACTTGAATTGCTTTTGAAAGAATGAATTTCCTGGGAGCCAAGTGGAGAACCACCTTTATAAAGGGATTAGTTTGTATAAAGACAGGCAGGGGGATTTTGAAAGGGAATAGTATGATCAGCAAACTGTAAGTGGATTGGTCAGCAAAGTAACTGAGGGAGAAAATCACCTGGCTATCATAATTTTTCTTCCCTTAGAATTGCGTAAATAAATGGTGCCCACTACTCTTATATAGCAGTTGCAGTGGCTTTTTGTAACCACTGAAAAATATAGTGTATGTGTCCATTCTTCTAATCAAAATGGTTTACTAAAACTCTCTTCTGCATTCCCTTCTTCAGGGGTTTAAAACATGGTCTCTGGGGTCTGGCAGACTTGTATTTAAAATCCAGCACTGCCACACATGCTGGTATGTGACCTTAGGTAGACTACTTAACTTTTCTTAAGTTTTCAGTTTCCTCATCTGTGAATTGGAATAAGAGCAGTTTCCTGTAAGCTGTGGACTGAATGTGTCTCCCCCAGATTTATATATTGAAACCTAAGCCTTAATGTGATGATATTTGGAGATTGGGTCTCTGGATGGTGATTAGGTCTTTAGGGGAGAGCCCTCAAGAATGGGATCAGTGCCCTTATAAAGAGCCGAAGAGACCGGAGTTCTCTCCTTCCACCATGTGAGGACACAGCTAGAAAGTGTCATCAGTGAACCAGAAATTGATCCCTCACCAGTTACTAAATCTGTTGGTGCCTTGGTCTTGGACTTCCCAGCCCTCAGAACTGTTAGAAATAAATTTCTGTTTTTTAAAAGTTACCCAGTATATAGTATTTTGTTATAGTAGCCCAAACCACAGGTTTTTACCATTTACCACTCCTAGGCTGGCAGGACTCACACTAGGCAGGGCTTTTATAGACATGATAGGCCAGACTGTGGAGTTCCTGGTGGTCCTGAACCATGTTTGATCAACAAAGGGGATGGGCTAGTTGATACCATAGTGTCACAAATTTGAGGGCAGAATGTTTATAGAGATTTCATATGAACAGTCTTTTTTTTTTTTTTCTCAAAAATGTTTCAGGAAAAGCTAGGTTAAACAATGTGAAACAGCTTTCTTGAGTGACTGCGGGATCTCTCAAAGACTTTAATATATTAATGAATATTTTGAATCTCAAAGAATGAGGTGATGGTACACAGTATTTTCCAAAGTTATTTGATCAGAGAATGTCCTTTTCAGGGTGCTTCTTTTACTGTCTTCCTGAACAGTAATGCTTCAAAGAACACAGCTTGGGAATTGACTTAGACTTCATTCAGTGTCAGGACATAAAGCAAATTCTAAGATCCTTGAATGTTCTGATTTTATTTTCCCTGGAAGTAACACAGAGAATGCATTATAGGAATCATGTTTGTTTTGTGAGATGTTAATTAATCTCTAAGTATTTGTGGTGTCTTAGAAAAATAGCATCTCTGGTTTTCTTTATTAGTCTATTATGACTCTTATTTTTCCATCCTAAAAATGTTCTTTCTTGAATCTATTGGATTTTTGAAAATTATGAATAATTTAAAAATTTACTGTTTTATAAGTATAACATTCCTTATTTGCCCTCAAATTTCTTGTCTTAGACTTCAAGTTGAGCCTCATTTGAGTGTTCTAGGACTCTGTATTTTTGCAGAATGTCAGATATGGATCCCTTATTAAATCAATAAATCAATTGATCAAAAAAACCTGAATATTCTAAAGTTCTGTGTTCTGGAAGATCAATAATGGTATAGTTTTAATGAGAAATTCACAATGGAGTATACATTAAATATCAATAATGAATGGCAAAATATGATCTTTTTCTATTCATAGGTAGTATTCCTTTTTTGCTTCCATAAAGGACTCGAGAAATTTGCAATCAAAGATACATTTTCAATACTATTTTTAAGCAGAAAGAAGATAATCAACACCACCACCAATAAACTATACAGATGGGAGAAATAAGTGTGCCAAAATGTAGGTTAACGTTACAGCAATTGAAAATTAAATTAGGTTCAGGTCTTCCTGGAAGCCAAGGGAAGACAAAAGGAGCAGGGCAGGGAGAAGGCATTATGAGGTTAGAACATAAATCTTTAATTAGCAAAGGTATTTCTCTGAGGGTTTTGCAAATGAGATAATTCATTGCTCTGTGGTGAACCAACTAGGTCTAAGGATAGAATTAAGAATTCCCAGAAGAATGAAAGTCTCATTGTATGCCACTCGGGCTTTTACAACTTTTACTGGACAGAAAAATTCACTCAGTTGAAGATGGTTTTCTTTAAAATTATCCCATTAGATTGCTTAATATCCTTGTGGTGAGCAATCTCATGGAGGCTGTGGACCAAAGAGCCAGGAAGTACCATAGATTGAATTAACTCAATGTCACTTCACCGCTGATCATTGTTGGAAGGACACCTTCGGCCTTTTCAGATGCATAGGTCAAAAGGCAGCCCCTTGGCACATATCCTTGCATGCTATATTATTTCTCTCTCTCTCTCTCCCCCCTCCCTCCCTCTCCCCGCCCGCCCTTACCCCCCAACTCTGTCTCTCCGGAACTCATTTCTGTGTCACTTCTGGCCTGTTGAATGTCCTAACTCCTGGGAATGGTCCTGGGAATCTGTACCTGCAGCTAGGCAGTATTCTTATGGCTTCTTGAGATCCTGAAGGATACTGTTCCCTGGTACTCCATTCTACAAACTGCAGATACTTGGACGTTTAGAGTCATCTGCTGATAAATGTTTTTCCAAATAGACACACGAGTCCAATACTTGGATGTACTTTAAAAATGATATTTTTCAAAAAGCCAATAATTATTTATGTATAGGAGAGGCAGAAAATGTATGAGGGAAGGAGGAGAAGGAACTCTGGTGGTGGCATTCAGCCTCTCCTTTGTGGTCATCTCTGACCCCAAATATTTACATCACACTCATTAAGACAAGAGTGTGCAACCAACTGGTCACACCTGATGTAATGTATTACTGATTCTTTAGGTTTCTGGGGTGTGCCTCTTGGAGGTCTCAAGTCCCATCCCAAGTGGCTTATCAGAAATTCCAACGACTTACAGTGTCCCTGAGAGGACTTCTGGTAAATGTAGCCTTCTCCACTTAATTGCATGTCCATTGATGTTTTAATGCCTCTTATTGATTGGTGCCCTGGTCAGGTGCCCAGCTGGCTACCCTTTGATCTAGCCCTGGTAAGCCTCAATGAAACTTTCTGTGAGATCTTTTACATATACATCTATGACCCTTTAGCTGTACTGGGGGCTATAGAAATCAATCAGATTCCAAGCAAAGTCTATAGTGAAGTCACATTTTAGCAAATGAAACATGAAAAACCTTGCCTGGGGAAAGCGTGGAAGAAACTTGGCCTGTTTTTGCCCCTTGATTGCTTCTTCTTGGTTGCACTTTTAACCAGGAAAAAGAAACAGAAATGTTTACAGTTTAAAAACCAAGCAATGTGTACATAGGAGAGGCATACACAGAATAATCTAGCAGAGAACTATTTCCCTCACATTAGGGTGAACACCACCTAGAGTGTGTTAAAGGCGCTTATAAGCCCTATAAGTGAACATGCCATTTTGGATGAATAGTGCTGGGAAAAGTTGTCATATCTGGGAAATGCAAAATGGGTGAGTGTTAGGAAAAATCAGAAAGAATATTGGCAAGAAATTTTAATTACTTTGAGACTTAGTGTTTAGTTGGAAAAATACCTCATTATCATATGATCTGTCATCCATCATTGCCTTCCAACCTCCCTTTATCATTAGAAAATTGAAATGGTGCCGGGCGCGGTGGCTCAAGCCTGTAATCCCAGCACTTTGGGAGGCCGAGACGGGTGGATCACGAGGTCAGGAGATCGAGACCATCCTGGCTAACACGGTGAAACCTCATCTCTACTAAAAAATACAAAAAACTAGCCGGGTGAGGTGGCGGGCGCCTGTAGTCCCAGCTACTCAGGAGGCTGAAGCAGGAGAATGGCGTAAACCCGGGAGGTGGAGCTTGCAGTGAGCTGAGATCCGGCCACTGCACCCCAGCCTGGGCGACAGAGCAAGACTCCGTCTCAAAAAAAAAAAAAAAAAAAAAAAAAAAAAAAAAAAAAAAAATTGAAATGGTTTAGATGTTAGAAACAAAAGGTATAAATACACTTCAGCAGATTTGGAGAAGTGAAGAAACTGGGCTGTGTATCTTTACCTGTTTAAGATGAGACTTGTTGATATGGTTTTGCTGTGTCCCCACCAATATCCCATCTTGAATTGTAACCCCATAATCCCCACCAGGTCATGGGAGGGACCTGGTGGGAGGTAATTCAGTCATGGGGGTGGTTATCCTCATGCTGTTCTCATGATAGTGAGTTCTCATGAGATCTGATGGTTTTATAGGGGGCTTTCCCCTTTTTGCTCAGCACTTCTCCTTGCTGCCGCCATGTGAAGAAGGACATGTTTGCTTCTCTTTCTGCCATGATTATAAGTTTCATGAGGCCTCCCCAGCCCTGCAGAACTGTGAGTCAAACCTCTTTCCTTTAAAAATTACCCAGTCTTGGGTATGTCTTTATTAGCAGCATGAGAATGAACTAATGTACTCATGTACCCAATTTTTCCTAATATTTTCCTTAAATATACAACTAGAATTTCAGGAGACATGAAAAGTGTATTTTTCAATGTAATCAAAATTGGCTGATAATTGGGTGTTGCATTCGTGAGAGACCAGGAAGTTTTTACTCATCTGTTCACTTATCCCCTTACCTATCCATTTCTCTCTTTATTCTTCATTCCTACAAACTATGGTGCTCTCTGAGGCAGTTATCAAATCTCTTATGACACAGACCTTGCTCTTACAGAACCCACAGCTGAATGTATGTCACAGACTCATTAATGACAAAGTATATGCTTTAAAGCATATGAGTCCAAGGTGCTTGGAGAGATCTAGAAGAGAATAGCTTTCTTCAAGTGATTAAAAAGCAGAAGGGGTATGTAGGGAGTTGTAGAGGGGAGGCAAAAAGTCTTCTTGGGGAAGAAAATGCATATATCCTTTAAGATATATGTGTATATGTGATTATAAAAATAATCAAATGAAGATTATGTGGAAAATGTGGATGTCTTAGTCTGCTTTGTACTTTTATAACAACACCACAGACTGGGTAATTTATAAGAAACAAATTTATTTCTCACAGTTCTATAGGCTGGGAAGTTTAAGATCAAGGAACTGACATCTGGTGAGCTGAGAGAGTAAGAGAGATAACAGGAAATGGAATTCACAGGCTCAAGCCCTTTTATAATCTACATAAATTCATTAATCCATAAGGGCTGCACTCTTACTACCTATACACCTCCCGTTAGGCCCCACCTTCCAACACTGCTGCATTGGGGATTAAGACTCCAACACATGCCTTTTCAGGGACACATTCAAACCGTAGCAGTGGGCGCGCGCGCGCACACACACACACACACACACACACACACACACACACACACACAAAAGAATAAATGAAAGCTTGATTCCCCAACTTGGGAAGTCCACACTCTTCATATAACATAGTTACTGCAATAATTACTCGTGGCTGATTACAGTTGATGAGCTGAAATCTATTGGACATCTCTGTAGTTTGACTCTTTCACTTGTTAGAAGTAGAAACCAAGGCCTTGGGTTGGGGGCTCAGGGTCATAAAAAAACATGTCTGCTGACACACAATGAGTTAATAGCTCAGCTGGGACCAAATCCTTTGTCTTATTCCAAACGCTAAGTTCTTTCTCTGCCCTACGACAGAAACAGCTTCAAATAAACTTTCAGCCAGAAAATAATGGTGTGGAGCATATTCGAGAGCTTGGTATCTGATTGCTGTAGTTTCCATAATTGTCCTGCATTTTCTGGGGTCTTTACGATGAACTGATATCAGAAAGTTAAGGTATGTACGTAACTCGAAGGTGACTTCAGAGTGCGGTTAATCTCCTGTGTACAATGAGTTTTTTAAAAGATTCATTTTATTGAAAGTGGAGGCAATGCCGAGCAGTGAGCCTATTTGAATGCAATGGCACTTTTAAGGGAATCAGGTCCAGCCAATTTCTGATTCCGTAAGGCTAAATTCTATTAGGCATTAAAACTCAAATTTCAGGCACCTTGCACTGATGAAATCAAGGAACATCTGTAGATAGTTTCTAGCATTATGACCTCTGAATACTGATTACTGTAGGAAGAGCTAGGCTGCAATGCTAACAGGCTAAAGTAAAGAAGCATTTGTTCCTAAAAATGCATTAAGTACCTTTCTTGTACCTTTCAAGTGGACTGAGAGGATGTTGCTAAATACATCCTGTATGTTTTCAGTTGATATTGTTGCTTCAGAGCATTTATAGGCTTAACAATAGACCTGCTAATAAAAAGTACCATTAATTGTGCATCAGCCACATTCCAGACATTTTATGTACATTATTCCAATCCTTATAATAACCCTGAAAATCAAGAGTGTTATCTTCATCTTACAGAAAAGAACATGAAAACTCATAGGGGTTAAATACCTTGCTTTGTCCTCCTTTTCTCTTCCCTTTTTCTGGTCATGGTGGCTCAGATTATGAACTTAGCTTCTCTAGCTGGGTTGAATGTACCCACATGCCCTGACCTGCTTTGCAAACTGACATATATTCTGAGAGATGATTGTTATCCAACTTGTTGGATTTGTGGTTTCAGCCATTTCTGATTTGTTCTGCTCAGCAGTTCTTCCTGACCAGCTGTCAGGGCAATTAGAAGGAAGGATTGATGCTCAGAATAACAGGAGTGGGGGAACAGGGCAGGGATCTATCCTTGAGGGTTGAGAGGCCAGGAATTGATCTGATGTGATGACAGAAGACTTTAGGAGGATATGTGGGGGTTGACTTTGGGGACAGACTATATTTCCATTACATGGTGAAGAAGGGATTAAAAAATGGGTATTAGTTAAGACTTTAGTTGTTGTTGCAAGTTCCATAATTAAACTTGGCTAAGCTAAGTAAAGGAGGACAATGCTTGGATGTCTTCTCACAGTATTCAAAGGCAGGAGTGCGACTGCCTTTTGGTAATAACCTGCAGCTAGGGATCTGAATAAGACTGCCATTCTCCACATCTTTCTTCTGTGCTTCTTTCTTTCTGCCTTATTTTCCTCCCCTCCACCTGGTGGTCCACAGGGCAGGAAGCATGGTCACTAAGATGGTCTTAGTCTTATATGTAGGAGGTACAGTAACTAAGACAGAGACTAGTCTTCGGGTTTTCACTCTTGCATTTTCTTTCTTTCTCTTGTTTTCTTCTTTTTGCTCCCTGCTCTCCTCTCAAGTCCCACAGCTTCCAGGAATAAATGATCAAAGCGGCATGGGTAAGGTGTTAACCCCTGGACCAACTGTGGCACGGACAGTGACATGTGTTAGAAACATGACAGGTTTTGCTGTCATCATGTAGATGGGGTGAGGAGTGGCAATTTCTAGGAAAGTGGTGCAGGGAAGACAGTTCTACAGCAAATACTCTCAAAATCCGGAATCTGATAGGACCAGGCCAAAGGTCCAGTAAGAGTATTAATCAATATGGTGATTATGTGCAATAATGAAAACAGCCAACTTTTACTGAGCCCAACCAGTACTGTGCCAAGTGTTTTATATACATTATCTCCTTTAATCATCACAACTCTTAAGAAGTAAGTAGTAGTATTCTTATAAGTCAGAAACCAAGCTCAGTATACCCTGTACAGTTAATTACTATACATACTACCTTACATAATGACTGGCCTATCTTTATAGAAGTATAACATGAAACTGGGCGCAGTGGCTCACGCTCTTAATCCCAGCACTTTGGGAGACCGAGGTGGTTGGATCAGAGGTCGGCTCGGAGGCCTGAGCTCAGGAGTTCAAGACCAGCCTGGGAAACTTGGCGAAACCCTGTCTGTACTAAAAATACAAATATTTGCTGGGCATGGTGGTGGGCACCTGTAATCCCAGCTACTCAGGAGGCTGAGGCAGGAGAATCGCTTGAACCCAGGAGGCGGAGGTTGCACTGAGCCGAGATCACACCACTACACTCCAGCCTGAGCCAGAGCATGAGACTCCATCTCAAAAAAAAAAAAAAAAAAAAAAAAAAAAGATAGCGTGAGGTGAGGTGATTGAGGAGATTTATTACATGCTAGTGTAAATTAACTCTTTCTAATACTCTTTTATTATCAGCAAAGCAAATGGCTGCTACATGCAAAGGGCTATGTGAGGTATGTTGATATGCTTTGTGATCATGCATAGTTTTTTATTTGAGTGCTTAAAGTTGTCAACTGTCTGTATTTCTGTCCCAGTTGTATAGAGTGAGACAGAGATATACAAAATGACTTATAGAAAGTCCAGTGTAAATCCAAAGCCAAAGTGAAGAAGACAAGTGAAAATACAATTCAGGTTTCTGATTGCCCAGATTTTCTGATGCCCCTACCTCTTTTCACTTGAGTAGCTACAGAGAGTTTCTATTTCTATAGAAAAAAAATTGACTCCATGGTTCTGAATAATAACTGATACCTTCTACATTGTTTTATGATGCTGGAGAGGAATTGACAATATATAAAATTTCAGAAAACTATGAAGAAGAAAGGCATTTCATAACCTTGGACACAGCAGCAGTGCCGCCATAAATATATTTATCTCAATTTGATTTAACACAATATGATTTAACTCAAGGGCGAAAAAAGGAGAAACTAGGATGGTTGTACCCCTGATTCTGATATGACTACAGTCTCACTGACCAAATATTAGCATATCTAAGGAGGCATGATGATTCGGACCCCAAACAGCTTCGTTCTAACCCTGCTTCTCGTTTGTTTATTACTTGTAGAATTTTTTTTAGCCTCGGGTGTTTCCTCCTTTATGAAATGAAAATGTTAATAACAACTACCTTCACTATCTCACAAGTTTACCTTGCAAATCAACTGAGATAATTTATTTGAAAACACCATAGACACTAAAAGTATTACACAGTCTTTATCTTTTATAATTAGCACTTACTTCAGTAATTCAAAAACTATAGTGAATTATAAAATGAATACCCCTGTATCTACCACACAGCCTAAGAAATAATGGATTGCTGGGCTGGGCACGGTGGCTTACGCCTGTAATCCCAGCACTTTGGGAGGCTGAGGCAGGAGGATTGCCTGAGCTTAGGAGTTCGCAACCAGCCTGGGCAACACAGTGAAACCCCATCTCTACTAAAATACAAAAAATTACCCAGATGTGGTAGTATGCGCCTGTAGTCCCAGCTACTCGGGAGGTTGAGGCAGGAGAATTGCTTGAGCCCAGGAGGCGGAGGTTTCAGTGAGCCGAGATCGCACCATTGCTCTCCAGCCTGGGCGACAGAGTGAGACTGTGTCTCAAAACAAACGACAAAACAAAAAAATAAATAACAGATTGCTCATTTCAGGTCCCTCTCATTTCACCCTGGTTATATATTTCCCTGATCCAGTCACTCACCTTTTATTTCTGTAATTAATGATCTTGAATTTATTTAGCATTCCCAAAGGTAAACAATTAGTAAATAATTAGAAATAATTTTGCAACAGATATATATTTCTCTATGCAATTCATAAGCAACCCTTGTACACACAGTATAATATAAATTGTATCATGCTGGGGCATTCTTATGCCACCTACCTTTTTCACTCAAATTATTTTTGCAGAATTTGTCCGTGTTACATGATAATAGCTCATTTACATAATCATGTTAGATCATCATAGCTCAGCTTATTTTTGGTGTTGTATAGTATTCCATTATAAGACCAATCCATATACTTATTCATTCTCTCATTGTTAAAAAATTAACTTGTTTTTTGTTTTCTTTTAAAATTTATTTTTGTATATAATTCTGCAGTCCATGTTCTTTTGAGTTAAAAAAAATTAAATTTTTGTAGAGGCGGGAGTCTCACTTTGTTGCCCAGGCTGTTCTCAAACTCCTGGGCTCAAGTGATCCTCCTGCCTCGGCCTGCCAAAATGCTGGGATTACAGGCTTGAAACACCACGCCCAGCCCCAGTTCATGTTCTTTTAAAATTACTTTGTGCACACAGCTTTGTTCCTGCTCAAGTAAGGGCCTTCTTTTATTTTAGATATTTTTATTTCTCCAAATTTGTTGTTTGTCAAGAGTAACTGAAATAAAAAAAAAAATGAGTCCCATCCTCACCATCATGGAAATGGCTTTAAGAGAAATCTGGTCAGATGAACATTATTGCTTCTCATTTTCAACCAGCAAATAGTTTCCATTGATAAATTGACAGCCAGGAGTCTGTCAAGAATGCTCAAGATATGTTATATAATACAACATGCCTGTTCACGGGGAGAAAAATCCTAGAAAACAGCTTTTGTGTACTTCTTGATTTCATTATACAAGACAAGCACAAAAGCACCATCTGTGCCTCTGAGAATATTGGATCATACTCCCTTGAAGAAAGCTTTGCCTCCTACATCACGAGCACTCTTCCTCCAGCAGTCAAGCATGTCTGTGTGCATGATATCAGTTCCTTTGCGCCCTGACTGCATCATCATGCGGTGGCGAATGGTGTCCAATGGATAGGAAGGCAACCCAGCAACAGCAGTGACAGTCTCTGTGATCATCCAGCTGATGACGATGGGCATGTTCTTGGGATCCGGAAACATTCCCTTTGCAGTGTCATAGATACAGAAGTAGGCAGCTAGGTAGATGATAATACCCTGCACAGACACGTTAAAGCCTTGGTACAGGTGCTTAATCCCATTAGATTTGTAGATCTTAACCAGGCAGTCACCGAGGCCTCGGAATTCCCTTTCATCTCCAGCTTTACCCACATCGGCGCTAGACGAGTAAGGGCAAAATCAAGAGGGTACACAAAACACAAGGATGTGGCCCCAGCGGCACCACCTGATGCCATATTCCCTGCAAAGTAGTGCCAAAACTGGGTCCTCTTGTCCACATCACCCAGGAAGATCTGCTTGTATTTATCTTTGAAGGTAAAGTTGAAAGCCTGGGTGGGGAAGTATCTGATGACATTGGCCAGGTTACTGCGCCAGAAGGACAGGACTCCCTGCTCCTTGGATATGTGGACCACACATTCTGTGATGCCCTTGTATTGCTTATCTGCAGTGATCTGTTTGCTGGCATGCTGCACCTGCAGCAGCAGCTTGACCTGCTCAATGGGCGCTACCGCCATCTTGGACATGGCTGCGGCCACTCCACCTGCCAGGAAGTCCTTGGCAAAGGACACAGCGGCATCTGTCATGTTGAAAGGAAAGACGAGGCAGGCTGCTGCGGGACGGGACTGGGCTGGGAACCGGCTTTGACTCTGGGGCTGTGGGGAGGACCGTTTTAATGTCCTACACCTCTTATATCAGGAGCCATGGAGGTGGGATATGCATCCTCCTCAGTGTTTTGTCATTGCTGTGAGACCCTTCTCCCTCTCTCCTACTTAGACTCTATAAGGTCTGAATGTCCTAACAGACCATCACTCCCACTGTCCCCACTGTTGAGTTGTCTGCTTTCTCCCACTTCATTGTCCCTATTTCTCAATGATTTTTGTCAATGCCAGCCTTTTTTCTTTTTTTTTTTTTTTTTTTTGAGATGGAGTCTTGCTCTGTTGCCCAGGCTAGAGTGCAGTGGCGCGATCTCGGCTTACTGCAAGCTCTGCCTCCCAGGTTCACGCCGTTCTCCTGCCTCAGCCTCCCCAGCAGCTGGGACTACAGGTGCCCTCCTCCACACCCGGCTAATTTTTTGTATTTTTTAGTAGAGATGGGGTTTCACCGTGTTAGCCAGGATGGTCTCGATCTCCTGACCTCGTGATCTACCCGCCTCAGCCTCCCAAAGTGCTGGGATTACAGGCGTGAGTCACCGCGCCCAGCCCAGCCTTTTTTCTTAATTAAAAATTTTAATTTTTATGGGTACATAGTACCAGTACATTGTATATATACTGTCAGTCTTTTGAACAACATTCCTGGGCCAGGCTTGATGACTCACGCCTGTAATCCCAGCACTTTGGGAGGCCTAGACAGGCGGATCATGAGGTCAGGAGATGGAGATCATCCTGGGTAATGTGATGAAACCCCGTCTCTACTAAAAATACAAAAATTAGCCGGGCGTGGTGGCGGGCGACCGTAGTCCCCACTATTTGAGAGGCTGAGGCAGGAGAATGGCGTGAACCCAGGAAGTGGAGTTTGCAGTGAGCCAAGATTGCACCACTGCACTCCAGCCTGGGCAACAGAGCAAGATTCCATCTCAAAAAAAAAAAAAAAAAACCACAAAAAACAAAAAACAAAAAAACAACTCCCCCCCCAACATTCCTGCCTTAGTTCTTGGTAATTGTAATATCCAAATAAATGATTATTCTATCACCATGGCGATGAATTTCTTCAATTCCTCCCCTTCAGCCTGTTTCAGCCACTCACATGGTCACAGCACAGAATTTCCATCACCTTTTCATAATTGCGGGTTCAAACATTCCACCCTGTGTTTGCCTTGTCCTCCTGTCTTGCTCATTTTAGTCTCACCACCTGAACAAACTCCAGGATCTACAATCCACTGCCCGGTGCAACTTTTCAGTATCCCTGATTCACGCTCATGTGCTTTTGACTCTTCCCACAGTTTAAATTCGATCATCAATCATTATAGCCATTTCCTCACATACACCCTCAACACCCTTTCCCCTCTCCTGCGGTGATTACTTGCTTGGCAGAACTTTGATCATGGTGAAGTCCAACTGTCCTTCTATTTTGCATCATCACAGCAGAAGAAAAATACGTAGCATGCTTACTGGTCTCACTTTAAGTTCATCCTTAGTGTCAATGGATCTTTCATGCTGTCTGACAGTCTTGTTTCCCTTGTCTATTTCTTACTCTACTGTGACTGTTTTACACTTTCTCTTCTCAAAACTCCAACACCTCACCCACGCTCCTCACTATCATCTGATGAACTGCTTCTTATTTTACTGGGGACATAGCAAAATAGAACTTCCACAAGCTCCTGCCACATCCACTACCTATTGGCGTCTATGCCCCTGTACCCTGTGTTCCCTCCTGGCTACTATAAAATGACCATCTGTGCTTCTGTATAAATCTGAGCCATATACTTCACGTAATGCCATTTGCTTTCATGTACTCAAGCACATAAACGTGCAGGAGTTTCTCGCATTTCAGTTCTTGAAACAAATAAAAGCATGCATACATACACAAAAATTTCTGCATCTCTCTCGTCCCTGCAGCTACTACCTCATTTCTTGGTTTCTACTGGGTTCAAACCTCCATCACCTCTCCTGTAACAAGACTTCTGACTTCTTACTTCCACGCTGCACCCTTATAGGCAAGTTTTTATTATAGTGATACGGTTTGGCTGTGTCCCCACCAAAATCTCATCTTGAATTGTAGTTCCCATAATAAGCATGTGTCACGGGAGGGACCCCGTGGGAGGTAATTAAATTAGGGGGCAGTTATCTCAGTGCTGTTCTCATGATAGTGAGTGAGTTCTCACAGCATCTGATGGTTTTATAAGGGGCTTTTCTGCCTCTTCACTCCTCACTTCTCCTTGCTGCCGCCATGTGAAGAAGAATGTGTTGGCTTCCCCTTCTGCCATGATTGTGAGTTTCCTGAGGACTCCCCAGCCATGAGGAACTGTGAGTCAATTAAACCTCTTTTCTTTATAAATTACCCAGTCTCAGGGATTTCTTCATAGCAGCATGAGCACAGTTTAATACATATAGCAACCAGAGTGACTCTGTTAAAAATTTAAATCAAATCACTCTTCTGTTCAGAACTCTTCAGTGGTTTTTCGTCACACTCAGAGTAAAATTCAAAGGCCTTTAAAGTCCTGCAAGGACCCAACCATCTAGCTGCTTATGACTTCTTTGATCCAGTCTCCTACTGCTTACCTCTTGCTCACTCTGTCTTGTTACGCTGAAGCCTGCCAAGCATGCCCTGACCTCAGGTATTTTGCACTTGCTTTACCACTTGCCTGAAATTCTCTTCCCCCATATATCCACAGGACATTCTCTCTCACCTCCTTCAAGTTTTTGTTTAAAGTATCATCTTCTCAATGTGTTCTTCCCTGAATATCAAAACAAAATTGCAGTTCCTGCCCCCAGCTTTCCCTATACCAGTTTCCTGCTTTATTTTTCTCCATAGCATTTATCATCTTCTAGTATAACATACACTCATTTACTAATTTTATCTATCATCTGTCTTCCATGACTATAACATAAGAAGGGCCCATGAAAGCTGGACCTTTGGTCTCTTGTTTTTATTGTTTGTTTGATTTGTTTGTTTGTTTTTTTGCAGTATCCACAGTAAGTGCCCAATACTTTTTTTGTTTTGTTTTTTTGTTTTTTGAGACGGAGTCTCGCTCTGTTGCCAGGCTGGAGTGCAGTGGCGTGATCTCAGCTCACTGCAACCTCTGCCTCCTGGGTTCAAGCGATTCTCCTGCTTCAGCCTCCCAAGTAGCAGGAATTACAGGTGCGTGCCACCACGCCTGGCTAATTTTTTGTATTTTTAGTAGAGATGAGGTTTCACTGTATTATGCTGGATAGTCTCAATCTCCTGACCTAGTGATCCGCCCAATGTGGCCTCTCAAAGTGCTGGGATTACAGTTCTGAGCCACCATGAAATATTTCTTAAATGTGAAGGTTGTATATTGTTTCTTGGAATTATTTATAGGTATCTTTCAGAATCTTCTGTTATTAAACAGAATATTATTTAAAACTGCATTACCTAACTATGCATATGAAAATGATTGCATTTTGTACATAAATCTTATATTTAGTAAACTGGCTAAATTATTCATTGTTCTACAGAATTTTCTGTGAATTCTGTGGCTTTCTGAATAAAAATGTTTATCTTTAGATAATTATAGTTTTGCTTCTTTCTAGTCTTTGCTTTTAACTTCATATGTGAGTTTATCTGGGTGATGTATAGTCATGTTGGAAGGCAGAAATGATACTGAGAAACTTGACTTGTTCCTGATTTTAAAGGGCATGCTTTTAAGGTTTAATCATTAACTATGATTTAAAACATCCATTTATAGTATATATGATTTCTTAGATTAAGGGAATTCCCTTCTCTTCCTAGTTTGTAAATTTGTTTTTGAATCATTCATTGGTATTAGATGATTTTTTTTCCTACAATTATTGAGAGTGTTATGTGGTGTTTTAAAATGTTAAGGACTGGCCCTTCACCCAACTCCTAGGAGATAACCCTTAAGCCTTTGTAATATCCTGCTTGATCAGAGTGTCTTTGTATATCTGAGGCTTTGGGCCACATCAGGTAGTTTATGCTAACAATATGGTTTATGGTGAATTTCTGCTCTTGTTCACTTGGGGCCCTGGACCACGCTGTATCAGTTTTTAGCTACTAAGCCTCAGGGCCACCACCAAAGGGATAATTTATGCTGGGACAAGAGATAGAACCTCCGCAATCTCTGTTTACCAAGAAAGCAGTCCAAGTGGGAGAGGAAGGCCAAACCAAGAAACTGCTGAAAGCAGAGGGTATAGCGTGAAGGAGTTGTCTCATTTTGTGGATTAGTATCAATAACTTCCTAAGAAACTTTTACTAAAATGGATTGTGAGAGTGGCCAATTTAGGGGCAAGTCACTCTCCTTGCTTTTGAATTCTGCAGAATGAAAGCATGTTTGGGTTGACACATAACTATTGACTAATCACAGATGTGTCAGATACATAGCATGTTATTGATTCAGACACATAGCATGTATATGATTCAGACACATAGCATGTTATTTCCAAGGAGACTGATTGCATGGAGGACTGAGTGGAATCCTTCTGAGCATATGAATTCTCCTTCTCCTCCTTTAAGTGCTAAATAGAACTCCACAGATGAAGTGGCCAATATGTTGTGCATGCAAGCCATGCTAGATTGACTTTTTGATGATCAGGATGCTCATCCACTTAATATGTCTCATAACCAGGTCGTGGTAAATGCAGTGATTAAGGGAAGCTCTTTTGTGCGGGCACCCTATGTAACCTTACTGCTGTAAAATCAAGCAATGGTCTGGAGGTGGGCCTTGTCAGGTTTGTTGTCTCAGCTTTGCCTTATGGGTCTACAGTTGCTGAAAAAGAGCAATTCGCAAAAGAATGAGGCAAAGACAAAGGGGAGATTCAAGGGACTCTTCCTAGCAGGGTGAAAAAATTTAGATGGTTATTATTAAGTAGCATGAATAAAGCAAACATTGATGGGGTTGAAATAAGGTCTTGAAGCAGCACTGTGGGAAGCTGGGTGGACATATGGGATGGACCCCAGCATTGAAAAGCCATAAATAAAACCACTCTATTTACTTAGTTTTAAAGAATTTAAAAAGTTAGAAAGCAAAGGTGATAATGAGAAACCTGACTTTTAATTGCTGGGGGTGATGGTCTGGCCAATTAACCAGGATGAAGATTCATAAAGGAATGAGGGTGTTCTTGTGCAACCCCTGCATACACTTACATGGGTAAAATGGCCAGTAAGTGGAAAAGAAAGTTTCCTGGGACTCCTTGATATGGGAGTCAAATGCACTATGATTCCAGAACCGTTTGGCGAATTTCTAATAGGGCTACAGTTAGACTGAAGTATATGGAGATGCAGTGGTTGATGGGATTTAGGTGAAAGTTTGGATAAAAATTAGAATATTCAAATGTACTTTATGTGAAGTGATTGTGTCTGCTTTCCCTGAATGTATTATCGGAGTAAATATTATGTTTGACTGGGGAACACTTGTCTACCTAGTACTGTAAAACAGAAGGCATGTAGGTTATCTTTCAGCTAGTATTAATTGGACATTCCAAATGGGAATCTATAGAATTGCCTGAGCCCATACAGGTTGTTAATCTGAAATAGTATAGAATACCTGCTGGACAATAAAGAGCTTACTGCTTTAATTAAGGGCAATATTAGAAGCGGGAGTGCTGGTATCAAAAGTTCTCTGTACAATAACCCTGAGTGACCCATGAAAAAGTATGTGACTAATGGAGATTCAAAGTATACTACTGAGGCTGGAATAAAGATGTGCAGCCTGTAGCATCACCGTCCTTGATATGGTTTCAATAGTGCAAAAATAAAGTAGGCCAAAGAGAATGATACTCAGTGATTGATCTTGCAAATTCTTTTTTTCCTTTATCAGAAAAGAGACAACTGTAGTTTGGCTTTACATGGAAGGATCCCATTTTACATTTACTGTATTGCCACAGGGTTATTTGATATTACCAGCTTATTTTCATAATTTGATTAGAAGAGATTCAGACTTGATGCAGGTCTCAAGTTTAATAATGCACATATATTAATAATATAAAAATATCAGAAACAGAAGAATAAGCAAAACTGACTTTTATGCAATGCTGGCACATATTGCCAAAAAAACCTGATGGATAATTCTAGCAAAGATTCAAAGATCTGTCCAAATGACAAAATTCTTAGTAATAACCTGGACAGGAGCCACCACTGGCATTCCACAGATGACTAAAAATAAGCTGCTGCTGTTGTCTATCCTGAGAACTAAGAAAGAATCACAGTACCTTGTCAATTTCCTTGCATTTTGGAGGATACATATTCCACGTCTGGGAATATTTCTAGATTCTATCCATAGAACTACCTGAAAGAAGATCGTATTTGAGTGGAATCCTCAACAAAACCAGTCTATGTCTGAATTGCAAAAAGTGGTAGCCCTGTCAATCCTTTTGGCCCTTATGATCTGCACTCAGATAGGATTTTGAAAGCATCTGTAACACACACTTATGCAGACTAGAGCTTATGGCAAAAGCCTGTCACTGCCACCAGGAGTGACTGCTGGAATTTAGAAACAGAAATTTTCCATATGCAGTGGTATTGTATATACCCTTTGAGAGATAATTACCAGCTTGCACTGACAATAATCAAAACTGCCCCTATGACTGAAGGACATAAAATAACGTGGAATCCTGATATATCCATAATGTCTTGGATAATATTAGAGAAACATTTTAATATGGAATGCAGACCCAGAATAGTTCCATAATAAAATGGAAATGATTTATATGGGAACATACTACTTGGGAGAGTGCAAAGAGGTAGTCATCACATTTAAGAGCAGATACCCCTTTTCCCTCTATGACTGACTTTGGAACCACAAGAGGAACTGCAGGATGTTACTGTCATACTGGTGGTGCCCTATGAACAGCTCTTCATTGGCCAAGAAAACACTGCTTGGTTTATGGATGGCAGCTGCCAGGTGGACAGACACTACCTTGTTTGAAGGCCTGCCACACTATGATTGACTGATGAAACAAATGATTGAAGAAGGCAAGAACAAATCACCTTAGTGGACTGAACAGCATGGTGTTTTTCTTGCAGTGGTGGAAGAATTCAACAATGATAACAGCCCCTATGTTTGGGTTTTTGTCAGCTCATGGGCATTGGCCAATGGTTTGGCTTTTTGGTCAGTTAGATGGGCAATGAAAAACTAGACTAATAGAGAGATTCCTGTATAGGGTATGCTCCTATGGAAATGACTATGGGAATATAAATGATGCATTAAAGTAGGAAATCTTGACGCCCATCAGAAGAACCTCCTTATAAGACTGGAAAGTGATTGAAACCACCTAATCTGGTGTGCTTGCTTGAGGGGGCCACCTAGGTCCATGAAATGAATGAATATGGAGAAGCTGCAGGAATACAAAGATGGTCTGGTCATCAAGGTACACCTTTTACACTTCTGTGGCACAAAATGTCAACAACAACTGGCCAGTCTATCAGCAAGAAAGACAAGAGACTGTGGAGGGCTGTGGGACAGGCTCCCCAGGGAGAAGGACCTGCACAGAGCTGGAAAATAGGCTACATTGGACTGGTGCCAGTATCTCAGAGAGATTGTAATTGTATCTTGATAAGAATAAACACTAACTTAGGACTGGACTTTGCCTACCTGATGGGAGAAAAAAATGCTCACAATGTCAGATGTTCAGTCTAGATCATGCTGCTCACTGCACAGAAAAACGATCACTGAGACAAGGAGTATTGCCAGGGAAGAAGGCTTTATTTGCATGCTGTAGCCAAGGAGAACAGGAGATCGGGCTCAAATCTGTCTCCTCAACTGACTAAAATTTGGGGTTTATATAGCAGGGAGGAAATGTAACCACATGTGAAAAAATAGGAATTAGGGAAAGATAAGGAAGAGGAGTTGGTCAATAGGAAGCAGGTGGTTGGTTAGCCAGTCACGATGGGTGACAGGTCTGGTGTCTCACTATCTAGATGTGATGATATGGTGAGTTTTGGCTTCTTGATACTGTCTAGGAGGCCTGTGGGTCAGTTTCCAAGAAAGGAACTCAGATAAGACAAATGTAAGTTTCAAGCTTTAAGACTGAGAAGGTCAATTTCTTTGTTTATCCAAAAAATAGTAAACATTACTTCCATGGGCCAGTTGGGGTGATTTTAACAAGACTAAAAGGTCTGTACTGGTCCATTCTTGCCTTGCTATAAAGAAATGCCTCAGGCTGGGTAATTTATAAGAAAAGAGACTTAATTGGCTCATGGTTCTGCAGACTGTATGGGAAGCCTAGAAGCATATGCTTCTGGGGAGGCCTAAGGAGGCTTACAATCACGTCAGAAGGCAAAGGGGGAACAGGCGCATCACATGGTAAAAGCAGGAGCAAGCAGGAGAGGTCAAGGGAAGGGGAGTGCCACACACTTTTAAATGACCAGATTGTGCAAGCACTCACTATCATGAAGATAGCACCAAGCCATGCGAGATATACCCCCATGATTCAAATACAGTTTGATGTGAGATTTGGGCAGGGACAAAAATGCAAACTATTTCAATCTGCCCTGGCCCCTCCTAAATTTCATATCCTTCTTACATTGTAAAATATAATCATGCCTTCCCAACAGTCCCCCAAAGTCTTAACTCATTCCAGTGTTAATTCAAAAGTCCAAATTTCAAAGTCTCATCTGAGACAAGGGAAATCCCTTCCACCTATGAGCCTGTAAAATAAGAAATGAGTTAGTTACTTCCATGATACAACAGAGATATAGGAATTGGGTAAACGTTGTTGTTCCAAAAGGGAGAAATTGGCCAAAAGAAAAGGGTTACAGGCCCCAATGGAAGTTTGAAACCCAGCAGGGCAATCATTAAATCTTTAAGCTCCAAAATAATTTCCTTTGACTCCATATCCTGTACCCAGGGCATACTGGTGCAAGGGATGGGCTCCCAAGGCCTCAGGCAACCTTGTGGCTTTGTAGGGTGCAGCCCCCCAGCTGCTCTCATGAGATGGAGTTGAATGCCTGCATCTTTTCCAGGTGCAGTGTCCAAGCTACTGGTGGATCTACCATTTTTGGGTCTAGAGGATGATGACTTTCTTCTCACAGTTCCACTAGGCAGATCCCCATTGGGGAATCTGCATGGGGGCTCTAGCCCTACATTTCTCCTTAGGGGCATCTAGTAGAGGTTCTCTGGGGGCTCTGCCTCTGCAACAGCCTTCTGTCTGGGCACCCAGGCTTTTCCATACATCTTCTGAAGTCTGGGTGGAGACTACCAAGCCTTATTCACTCTTGCACTCTGTGCACCTGCAAGCTTATCAACAAGCTGCCAAGTCTTATGGTTTGTGTTCTCCAAAGTGGCAGCCTGAGCTGTACCTGGCCCCCTTTGAACCATAGCTGGAGCTGGAGCAGCTGGGATGTAGGGATCAGTGTTCCCAGGCTGCACTGGGCAGTGGGTCACTGGACCTGGCCTACAAAACCATTCTGTTGTCCAAAACCATTCCATCCTCTTAGGCCTCTGGGCTTGCCATGAGAGAGGCACACACTAAGGTTTCTGAAATGCTTTTGAGGCCTTTCTCCATTGTCTTGGATATTAGCTCTTGGTTCACTTTTAGTTATGCTAATTTCTCTAGCAAGTGGTTGTTCCATAGCCTGCTTGACTCTTTCTATGCCACATGGCTAGGCTGCATATTTCCAAAGTTTTATGCTCTGCTTTCCTTTCAAATATAAATTCCATCTTTAAGTCTTTTTTTTTCCTCCTGTATGTGAGCTGAGGCTGTTAGAAGCAGCCAGGCCACATCTTGAACACTTTGCTGTTCATAATTTTTTTTCTACCAGATACTCTAAATCATAACTCTTATGCTTAAACTTCCACAGATTCCGAGGATCTGAATGAAATGTAGCCAACTTCTTTGCTAAAGCATAACATGTGGGACCTTTGCTCAAGTTCCCAATAAGTTCCTCATTTTTATCTGAGACCTTGTTGGCCTGGACTTCACTGACTGTATGACTATCAGCATTTTGGTCACAACCATCTAACCAGTCTTTAAGAAGTTCCACACATTTTTTCATTTTCCTTTCTTCTTCTGAGCCCTCCAAACTCTTGTAACCTCTTTTCATTACCTCATTCCAAAGTTGCTTCTACATTTTCAGGTATCTTTATAGCAATGTAGCATTCGTAGATACTAATTTTTTGTTTTAGGCCACTCTTGCATTGCTATAAATAAGTGCCTCAGGCTGGACAATCTAAAAGAAAAGAGGTTTAATTAGCTCATGGTTCTGCAGGCTGTACAGGAAGTGTAGTGGCATCTGCTTCTAGGGAGGTCTCAGGAAGCTTACAATCATGGCAGAAGGTGAAGGGGGAGGAGGCACCTCACATGGCAAAGGCAGAAGCAAGCAAGAGAGAGTGGGAGGGAGGTGCCACACACTTTTAGATGACCAGATTTTGTGAGAATTCACCATCACAAAGACAGCACCAAGCCATGAGGGATCTGCTTTCAAGATCCAAACACCTCTCACCAGGCCTCACCTCCAGCACTGGGGATTACAATCCAACATGAGATTTGGCAAGGGATGAATCTACAAACAATACAGATTGCAATAGAAGACAAATATACAAACTATATCAGACTGTAAAAGAAGATACTGTGCCAACTTGGACCACCAAGCTACTTTGTTTTTTATACCAAATATCATACTTTACAACCTATAGTGTCCAACAATGAGTACATAGATCAACCAAGTAAACATATGTTCATATTATCAAAGTAATGGTTTATTGAATACTCTTGTTTAAAATGGGGGTGGGGCATAAAGGCATGAAGGCATGAAGGGCTGGCTTACATACCTTCATGAGTGTGTGCTCACATTTAATATGATGGGGGAGCTAAGAGAGGGATGGATATTATGTCTGACTGAGAATAATTCCCTACCTCGTACTATAAAACAGTAGACAGGTAATTTCACCTACATAGATTCCTCTGCCTTTTCATGGAACTTGTGGAAGGGAGCTAGGGGAATATGCTGGTACAACAATACAGTTCTTTCCTACATGCCCTCAATTATTTTGTTTCCTACCTGATGCAGTAGTCCCAGGACCGGGGCTGCAACTGCAGATGCCAGAAGCAGGGATGACTGCTATGCAAGAAACTGTAACATTATCTTTAAACTTTTATGTCAGAATTCCTGAAGGCCTGATGGAATGGATTTTGCCTTCATCCTATATGGCAAAATTGAAGTTGACAGTAAATGCAGCTGCATTGGTATTGCTTAGCAGTTGTAATGGCTTACTAGCTCTGTACCTATGTAATCCTACCCTATATATGGGTGGTGCTATGGTTTGACTGTGTCTCCCAAAAAGCATATGTTTCAAACTTAATTCCCAGTACAACAGGGCTGGGATGTGGGACCTAAAGGGAGGTATATAGGTCGTGAAGCGTTCACCGTTATGAGTGGATTAATGCTGATTACAAAAGTGCTTGAGGCTGCATGTTTGATCTCTTGCTTTCTTGTCCTCTTTTTGCCCTTCTGCCACAGGATGACAAAGCAAGAAGACCCTCACGTTATGCTTATGCTGGCCTCTTGATCTTGGCCTTCAGAAATGTGAGAAAATAAATTTTCATTCATTATAAATTAGTCAGTGGTATTCTGTTACAGCAGCACAAAATGGACTAAAACAGGAAAGAATGAACTGAGGAGACACTTGACAGCCCGGTGTTTGTGCTCATAATCCAGACCAGCAGAGTGGCTGTATAACTGTAATATGTTCATTGTCCAATGCACACAGCAAGTCAACGTGCTAAGATACTGGCCTGCAACAGAGAAAGACGTTTTATCATAGGGCTGCTGAATAATGAACAAAGCCATCTCCCCAAGGAGTTTGGGGATAGGGTTTTGGAGTGGGTAGAAGTATAGAGATCTTTGATGGGTTGGAGAGTGTAGGATGAAGTCATGGGACAGGGAGATAAACTGTATTCTCATATTGATAGGGTTTGGCTCTGTATCCCCACCCAAATCTCATCTTGAATTGTACTCTCATAATTCCCACTTGTTGTGGGAGGGACCCGGTGGGAGATAACTGAATTATGAGGGTGGTTTCCTCCATACTCTTCTCATGGTAATGAATAAGTCTCATGAGATCGATGGTTTTATTAGGGTTTTCTGCTTTTGCGTCTTCCTCATTCACTCTTTGCCTGCTGCCATCCAACTAAGACAGGACTTGCTCCTCCTTGCCTTCCATCATGATTGTCAGGCTTCCTCAGCCATGTGGAACTGTAAGTCCAATTAAACCTCTTTCTTTTGTAAATTTCCCAGTCTTGTATATGTCTTTATCAGCAGCATGAAAACAGACTAATACACATGCTTATTCTGTTTCTCTGTGGGGTGTCTTCAAATTATTTTGGGTCAGCTGTTATACTGGAATTCAGGATCTGAAAAATATCTTAAGCAATTCTTCCCCCCCCGCCGCCCTGAGAAAACCCCTTTACTTTTGACTCCACATTATATTACATAATGATCAGATATTACATGACCCGGTTTTTCGGCTTTCTGACAATGATATCTCTCTCCTTAAGTGATGAAGGGTTTCAAAGCTCTGAATGGAGTAAAGCCTGTCCCTGCCTTCTCCATCACCAAACACCCATTCATTCTTAGGCAGATCAAGTAAAAATATGTTTGTCCACCAAGCACCATAAACACAACACAGTCATCACCACTTTCCTTCCTTGAGGGAACAGCTTCCCTCTGACACCTAAGAGGACTGGCATCCATGGCGTCAAGCTGCAACTTCTCCCCTGAGGCCTAGATAGAGAGGCTGTCACAAAGTAGCAAGGATGCAAAACATGACAATTGTCTCATGACAATTCAGAACAAAGTGAAGGAACATCCTATGATCTTAGGCAATTCTTAAACAAAAACCTTACTCTTCTAATGTCAGAGATCCTATCTATCTTAAACAAAAGTCTTATGATTCTAACATCAGAAATAGGAACAATGGGGATGCAAATAGTTAGTATCTAGTGCTACATGGCTTTCAATTACAAGGAAGTGGGTCAAAGTGCAACCCAATTAATGCTTAACTATAACTCTATTTCTGTTTAGAATTCTTGTTAAGCTGGTGAGGATGGCTTCAGTTAAACTTAACATCCATTCCAAAAGTGGAAAAGTTTAGGTAAAAAGTAATGACAAATAAAGAGGAGGAGAAATAGTAGCTGAGGGTACAGGAATGAATAAATGAGTTATGAAATGAGGGAAATCCAATACTACACTAGCCCTTTGAGAGAGGCTCAGAGCAAGAGAACCATATTTTCTTTTAGTACAATATACCAGATACCCAAAAGGGTGGAGCCATATGTTTACTGAGATTACTCTTGCTTTTTGAACCTGACAAGATCAAATGAAACCTGCAAAACTGAGTAGCATCACTCTGGGAGATATTTTGGTGATAGAATGATGAACTGGATCAATTGTTAGTTACTGAGTGGAACTCTAGTAATATGCTCATGTCTGTGGCCTCAAGAATTTCAGGATACAACTATTACAAAGGATCTCACGTGGGAAAGAATTTCCAGGAACTATTCCCTACTGGGCCATCAGACTTTGTGGTGTACAACTCTAAATGTTGATGATCAAATACTTAGAAAGTTCTCTGATTATAATGAAAAAATATATAGCAATCATATGCCGAATGTCTAGCCATGCGCTGTCTACAAATAGATATAACACTTGTTTTGTGGGTGGAAAGCTATTAAACAGAATAGGAAAAGATAATAGGTTTCTGAAGGGATTAAAGCAGTAGCCATCACATGAGAGTGCGAATTCTCTGGGGGAACAGCCCCACCCTGAGAGGAGGAAGGCTATGGAAAGCTTTATGGCTTAGTCAAAGTAAATTAATCTAGGTGTGACTACCACTCATCTAACCCCAGTATGGGAGGGCCATCATTTTGGGGTACAAAATAGGTATCCTGATTGCACTCAGGCAATTAGTACCCAATAACAAAACATGCACAGTAGATTTAAACAACGTTGGTTCACAAGACCGAAAGAGGGCTTTAGGAGAGATTGACATCTGTCTAGGCATCATGGAACAAGCTGGATTTGCTTTTGATGAGGAGCAGCATTCAGAGGAAAAGATTTATTGACTAGAATTAGCAGATTAGAGGAAATTCTATTCCAGGAGGAAGACAGGAATGGAAGTCAACCTCAAAAGACTATAAAATTTAGAGAAGACTCAAAATGATGCTGGATCCAGTGTGGAGAAAGTGCTTGTACTCTGAACCAACATGGCGTTTTGATTATTTTAATATAGATGGAGCCCTAAGTAGCCATGGGCAATGTATCAGTCCATTTTCACACAGGTATAAAGAACTGCCCTAGACTGGGCTAACTTATGAAGAAAATAGGTTTAATTGACTCGCAGTTGTGCAGGCTTAACAGGAAGCATGACTGAGAGGCTTCAGGAAACTTACAATTATGGCAGAAGGTGAAGGGGAAGCAAGCACATCTTATCATGGTGGAGCAGGAGAGAGAGCGAGCCAAGTGGGTAGTGCCACACACTTTAAAACAACCAGATCTTGTGAGAACTCATTCACGATCAGTCACCAGGCCCTTCCTCTGACATGTAGGGATTACAATTCGAGATGAGATTTGGATGGGGATACAGACCCAAAGCACATCATTCTCACATTTGAAACCAATCATGTCTTCCCAACAGTTCCCCGAAGTCTTAACTCATTCCAGCATTAACTCAAAAGTCCAGGTCTGAAGTCTTACCTGAGACAAGGCAGGCCCCTTCCACTTAATGAGCAGACATTGAGAAAGAAAGAAAATAGAATCTAGGTTGCATCCAAACCTGAATCACTGCCCACCTGCAGCAAGAGAACACATTTTTCCACCATTCTTGCAATATGCATAAACATGATAAAACCTGCCCATATTTCCCCTTCTCCTCTGTAAAAGTTTCAGAAAGTTGGTGGCTGTGTTTTTCAGTAGGGCTTGGAAGATGGAAATATGAGAGGGGTAAGCACAGTGAATGGACTTGAATGGGTACTTTCTTTGCCATCTCATTTTCAGTCTCACTTCTGATCCTTTTAGCTGAACCGAAGTCTTCTGATCAGCATTTCAACCTCCCTTCCTTCCCCTCCTGTGGCTGTGTATTGTGCACACCAAACATTTACAGTGGCTAGCCATTAGTTGGCTTTTACTATTGATTCTTTTTTCTTTGTTGTGTTTTTCCTCTGAAATCTCCATTTAGTACTTCAGCATTAAAAAAAGCTCAGTATGACTAAAAACAACATAATTCTCCCCTTTTGTGTCTCTGTGAGAAGCCAACACCAGAATACTTTGTGACCATCTTCTATGGCTAAAATGACTTTTAAAACTTGTGGTTGTGCTCCAAGTACCGAAACAGGATATGCAGAGCATTGGAACCGGGCCATTCATCAGCAGACAAACTTCCCTGGGCAGATATGCAGGGTGGATCTTGGAGTCTGAAGTTTTGTCTTTGTTTTTCCTGTTTGCTGCCAACTACAGATTACAAATTAGATACAAATTCCTTAACCTTTGGCCAGCAGCCCTCAATTTCACGCTGTCTAATTTATATGTAAACACGGTCATATATTTGCCTTAATTATATTTTCCTTAAGTTTTTCTGCCTTATTTTGGGGGAGGATTTTAGTTTCTGATTTCCTAAACCCTGGTTAACTCTTGACTTTCTGAAACGTTTTACTGCAGCATTGCTCTGAAAATGTCAACATAAAAAAAAAAAAAGTTGAAAAAAACAATGCCAATCAGTTGGCCTGATTTGAACACTAGGGTACAGCCTTACAGTCACAGACTATTCTTTAGCATTGAAAACAAAATCCTAAAGACCATGAATCAAAAGTCAAGTCTCCATTTGACAAATAATTGGTAGCACAACTTTATTTTCTTTAAATACAGTTAGGTAAGGGAAGTGAGAAGGAATAATTAAGTGATGGTAGAGACAGCTCTGACTTCCAATGTTGTCTAGAAAGCCTCTCAATAGAGTGAAATCTATATTTTTCTCATCTCAGTGGGAAGAAATGTTTTTATTTCATTTCATATGGCCTTAGTCTGTAGTTTATTTTTGTTTTTTTAAAGTCAGTTTTCAGGATAAGTCCTTCCCATATCCTCCTGGGAACTTCTCTGCAATCTTCTATGTTGGCTGCTATGTTAGTTTTCTAGGGTTGCCATAACAAATTACCACAAGCTGAGTGGCCTATGTCAACAGAAATTTATTCTCACAGTTCTGGGGGCTAGAAGTCTGCAGTCAAGCAGTTGGTAGGGCCATGCTCTTCTGAAGGAGTTAGCCAGCTTGCTTTAGGCAGAGAGCAAGGGAAGGGTCTGCAGAGAACATCCAACTCACCTCACAAGCGCCTGCCTCAGATGTTTTGTGCAAGTAAGGGAACTTGCCCAGGGGGCTTGCCTAAACATACCTGCAGCTAAGGGCCGACATGCACTGAGGTGGGGGGTGGAGCTACCAGGAATTCACGCCTTATACAGCACTATCAGCTTTTCTAAAAAGCCCTTGTATTCAACTGTGAAAGGGGCAACTGGGAACCTGCTTTCAGGACCCCTCTCTTTGCTGAGAACTTTCCTTTTGCTTAATAAATTCGACTCCACTCACTCTTCAAGTGTTTATGTGCCTACTTCTTCCTGGTTGTGAGGCAAGAACTCAGACCTAGCTGAGCTAAGGAGCAAAAATACCATCCATCACCTCTAAAGGGTCTAAGGAAGATTTTTTTTTGCCTCTCTCCTGGCTTCTGGGAGTTGCCAGCACTCCCTGGCATTTCTTAGCTTGTAGAGGCATTGCTCTCTGCCTCTGTCTTCACATGGCATTCTCCTCTGAGTCTCTCTGTATGTCTTCTTCTCATAAAGGCACCAGTTGTTAAATTTAGGGCCCACTGTAATCCAATGTGACCTCACCTGAACTAATTACAGCCTCTAAGGCCCTCTTTCTTTCCTTCTCTTCTCTTCTTTTCTTTCTTTGACGGAGTCGTGCTCTGTTGCCAGGCTGGAGTGCAGGGGCTCAATCTTGGCTCACTGCAACCTCCACCTCCCAGGTCCACGTGATTCCCCTGCCTCAGCCTCCTGAGTAGCTGGGACTACAGGCATGCACCACCATGCCTGGCTAATTTTTTGTATTTTAGTAAAGACGGGATTTCATCATGTTGGCCAGGATGGTCTTGATCTGACCTTGTGATCTGCTTGTCTTGGTCTCCCAAAATGCTGGGATTATAGGCATGGGTCACCGTGCCTGGCCCACCCTATTTCTAAATAAGGTCACATTCTCAGGTTCCAGGTGGACATAAATTTTGGAGGACACTATGTAACCCACAAAGTTGTCTTTCACTCATTTAAACTAAGTATACATGATATGGATGTGAAAATGTCAATCACATATTGTTACTGAAATGCCAGGAGTTCTGTCTAGGTCCTACTGCTCACCACACAGAAAGTCAACCACTGAGACAATTATCATTGCCAGAGAAGAAGGCTTTAAGGGTGCTGCAGCAGAGGAGATACAAGATCAGCCTTAAATCCATATTCCTGACTGACTAAAATTAGGGGTTTATATAGCAGAAAAAAATTGTAACCATGTGTGGGAAAACAGGATTTAGGGAGGCATAAGGAAGAGGAGTTAGTCTACAGGGAGCAGGTGGTCAGTTAGGCAATCATGATATGTTAGGGGTCTAGTGTCTCATTGTCCAGATGCAATGATCTGGTAAGTTGCAGTTCCTTGATACTATCTGGGAGGACTGATGGTTGGTTTCCTGAGAAAGGAACTCAGATAAGACAGTTGTAACTTTCTCAGGTTTTAAGATTGGGAGGATCAATTTCTATGCTTATTCCAAGAAACCATAAACTTCAGTTCTGAGACAACTAGGCCAGTTTCAACATCTGGAAATTTTGTTTATTCAGTCACCTGAGGCTGACATTTTGAGGATGGAGACCTCTTATTTTTTTAGGGATGTTATCAAGGTTTGTTATATAGGACTCAGTTATTTATTTTGTTCATATGTGGACAGTCTTCAGACCTTTCCCATGTATTCAGTACAAACAGATAATGTATAGGAGCTGTCAAGGCTAATGGACTAAATCCAGAATGCAGGGGGAGCACTTTGAATCCTCCCTGCCAAGCACAGTGCAAAGATGCACCCTGCTAAGTCCCACAGAGTGATTTAGACCAACACCTACATCATTATTTTATGAAAATTCCTCTTGCCTAAGCTGTTGCTTATGATTGAGTTTTACAATGGAGATACAGTATATGACCTACATTTATAAAATCCAGTGAAAATCTAGTTGAAAAGGGATAATAACTCCTTGCCTTTCACTCTGGGAAAAAATTCCTGTCTGGGTGCTGCTAAAATAGTTTAGTGATATGCTGCTAATACAGAGCTATTGAAATTTACTCATTAAAAATATATAACCTTGAGTAATCCATTAGTGGAAAAATCAATTTTTTTCCATCAAAAAATTAATCAAAAACTGATCTGGAAAGAAGGAAAAAGGAACAAAGGATGAACATAGTCACTGCATGAATTTCTTTCCAGATTTTTAAAATTAATTTCTGGTCCTTAGTCTCTCATCCTCTTCTGAACATGTAGACATCTGTTTACTGGTATATACTGATGATAATAAGGGAAAATTTATATAAGTAAAATTTATATAAGTTCTTGAAGGTGCTGCTTTAGATGTATAGATGGTCGGAAGTCCAGAATCTTAGGGAATATAGAAGATTGGTCTTGATGAGAAAATGCTGGAAGTCAGAGAAGCATCTGCCCAGAGAACAGCAAATGGATCTAGGTACAGGGGACATCAGGAAGCTTGAAGCAGAGAAACCTAATGAATCCCAAGACATACTGAGACAATTACAGTTAATCCATATCTTGAAGGCATTCCTTTGATATGCAATCTGCAATCTGCCCTACTAACAACTATTTTCCCACATCTGCTAAATTTATACAGTTATGCATGGGTTATCCCTAAGAGAGCATCCCTAAAAGATAAATAATTGTAATCCCTAAAAGATAATTGTATCCCTAAAAGATAAATAATTGTAATAGCATTTGCTTTATTGTTTTATAACAAGGAGGCATATTAGGAAGAATTTGTTAATTCCTGGTTATCAATTGCTCAAGCTGTTTATGATTATTTTAGGGTTTTGAAATAAACTATTAATTCTTCTCTATTTGAGAATTGATAGGATATAGAGTTTGAAAAGAAAGAGTATTTTAATTTTTCCTGCCACACTGGTCACTTTCTAGTTTACCATGGTTTCTGAATTCTATTTATTAGTCATTCTGTTAACTACATTAACTAACCCAGTAAATTTAGTAGATTAAGAAACTGAAATATAAATTAATGAGTATAATTCATCAGTGTCTGCAGTTTCAATCATAATATTTATTCAGTGTGAAAAAGATGTCAGATGACTGCTAGGATTGTCTTCTTTGAAGAGGTTTATTAAATTTGCAATTATTTTGCCTGGAATGCCAACATTAAATTAATGTATTCCAAAATGTTAGAAACAGACACATTTGTGAAGATATCATGTTACCATTTTTGTTTGTAGGCATGTATAATAGATACTCCACCAAAGAAAAAGTACTTCAGGCAAATAATTAGTTCAAGCTGTAAGACAATATTTCAGCCTGATTTTCATTTGTTTATTCATTCATTCACTCAACAAACGGTAAATTTTGTGAGATCCAACTCTGTGTCACTTACTGTTCTAGACACCAGTGATATAGGAGACAACACAAACCCTACCCTAATACTAGAGCTCACATTTCAGTGGGGGGAGGGGAGGAAAACAGGCAATAAACAACAACAAAAAATACTTAACATCTCGGTGTACCGCGGTGGCTCAGGCCTGTCATCCCAGCACTTTGGGAGGCCAAGGCGGGTAGATCACCTGAGGTCAGGAGTTTGAGACCAGCCTGGTCAACATGGTGAAACCCTGTCTGTACTACAAATACAAAAATTAGCCAGGTGTGATGGCATGTGCCTGTAATCCCAGCTACCCAGGAGGCTGAGGCAGGAGAATTGCTGGAGCCCAGCAGGCAGAGGCTGCAGTGAGCTGAGATTATGCCACTGCACTCCAGCCTGGGCGACAGAGCAAGACTTCGTCTCAAAAACGAAAACAAAAACAAAAACAAAAAAGACTTCTCGGGTGCTGTGAAAATGTAAAATGCCATGAAAAAGTGTGAAGCAGGGTAAGAGGATGGTGAAATGGGATGGTAACTTTGCTTCAGAGACTTGGAGGAGTGAGGGAGCCATGGGCAGAAGTGGACTCATTGTGAAGCAAATGAAGCTTAAAATTCAGGGACTTTCACTTGCTTGGGTCTCTGTGAGTGATGGGACTTGCAGGACACTGCAGAGTATTCTTAGTGGGGAGTGGAGGCCAGATTGCTTTCAGGAAGTATTTCTCTGTAAGTGCTTCCGTCGTTAACACTGAAACTCCAAAGAAAATGAAAGATAACTTCAAAGACATCTCCAGAGCTCCAGTAATTTGCTGTAATTTCTGTTCTTATTCTATATAAATATTAACCTAATTTTGTGTTTGTGATCTTATTTCTTTTTCTAAAGCAGCATCCTTGGCTAAAATTATATATACTTCAGGTCAGTATATAGTTATTGCTAGGTACTGGAATTATACACATGAGTAAGATATGACCCCAGCCTTCAGCTTACTTCATGATCTTAATAACTTTTGATATATTAAGGTGTAGAAGAAACAGAACTCAGCCAAGTTGATATCAAATTGATAACTTGATATTTCCTTGAGTCTAACCATCAGTTGTAAAAAATAGAATTCAAGATAACTTTATGAGAAAAAAGAAAATGCTACTAAAATTAACATTTTCAATTTTAAGACTAGCTGATTATTAGATACAGAATATAAAGAAGTATATATTAGAATTCAGAAAATTAACATTAATTAGCATTTATTGGGCTCTGATTTTCTAACTTCTTGGTATGCTTAATTCATTTAATCATCAGAACAAAACTTTGGGATAGCTACTAATAGTATTCTAATTTTACAGATGAGGAAACAAGCATACAAAGGTTAAGGGAAGTGGTAAAGCTAGAGACCAAACTGAAGCTATCTGACTAAAAGCTGGCATTTAATCATTTTGCTAAACTTACTTCAAAAGTCATGGGATTCCATTTTTGAATTTCTAGTCCAGATTCTACCCCTAAATTTTTGGGTATCTGTCCTTAGATTGCAGCATCATCATCAGTAAAGTTGGATTAAAAAATGTTGACATTTTTCACAGTCTATTAAGATTGTAACAGTAGTCAATACATTTTGTTATTATGAGATACAGCTCTCAATTTTTTTTGAGATGGAGTCTCACTCTGTCATCCAGAGTGGAGTGCAGTGGTCTGATCTGGGCTCACTGCAACCTCCACCTCCTGGGTTCCAGCGATCCTCCTGCCTCAGCCTCCTGAGTAGCTGGGACTACAGGCATGCGCCACCACCCCTGGCTAATTTTTGTATTTGTTAGTAGAGACAGAGTTTCACCATATTGGCCAGGCTGGTCTTGAACTCCTGACCTCGTGATCCTCCCACCTCAACCTCCCAAAGTGCTGGGATTACAGGCATGAGCCACCATGCCCGGCCACAGTTCTCAATTTTAAAATGGCTTAGATTATAAATACATTATTTGTTTGATAGCCACAACGTGCCATGTCCTTTTATAGGTTATGTAATTCAGTAGTCACAATAGCTCTGCAGGGTCAGGTTTAATAATACTGTGTTGTTGTTGAAGAAGCAAATTAGTCAATTTGCTGAAGGTCAAACAGCTTGTAAAGTTTGGAACTGGATCTGACCCAGTTCTGAATCCAAATTCCACCAGGATTCCAAAATCACTAACCTGGTTCTTTCCACCAGGTTAGTGATTCTCTAGAAAAGTAGAGCTTATTGTAAGGCAAAACTCCAAAAAAAAGTGAACTCTCAGGAAAAGAAAAAACAAGACATTTTTGGGTGTACCAGACTAGTTAGCAGAAGAGGGTGTTAGAATGCTGAAGCTGTTTGCTACACTTCAGCCTAGTCAGTGAATTTCAAATAATGCTTCAGTTTGGCAAGCTTTTTCTAGAGAAGAACCTGCCAAGATCTACCCATTAGTAGAAACTTAAGATTTCCTTAGGAAGCTCTGCTGTCGTTAATATCATATTATGTAAATTATCCTATAGACATCGAAATGTTTAGGAAAATAGAACCATTCTGAGCCTTCTTGGAAGTCTACATTACAACCTCAATTATTTATAGGGCTACTTTGGGCATGAAGTATACTGATAATTGTGTTTATTGGAATCCTTAATTTAATTAAATTAATTTTTTTGTTTGTTTGTTTGTCTTGAGACAGAGTCTTGTTCTGTCATCCAGGCTGGAGTGCAGTGGCACAATCTTGGCTCACTGCAACCTCCACCTCCTGGGTCCAAGTGATTCTCCTGCTTTAGCCTCCAGAGTAGTTGAGACTGCAGGAATGTGCCACTACACCCAGCTAATTTTTGTAATTTTAATAGAGATGACATTTCACCATGTTGCCCGGGCTGGTCTCAAACTCCTGATTTCAGACGATCCTCCTGCTTCAGCCTTCCAAAGTGCTGGGATTACAGGCGTGAACCACCAGCCTGGCCGGTATCCTTAACTTTAAACAAAAACACATGTAGAAGGAATAGTATAAAGATCCTCATAATCCATTATCCAGCTTCAACAATTATCAATATATTGCCAATATTATTTCACCTATAACTTCTCTACTGCCTACTTCTTGCTGTTGTTTTCCCTTGCAGCTTTACTGAGGCATAATTTACATTCCATAAATTAATCCATTTTAAGTATACAATTAAATGATTTGTAGTAAATTTACAAAGTTGTGCAACCAACACAATAATCCTGTTTTAGAAGTTCCATTATTCCAGAATATTCTGTCATGTCCATGTGCAGTTATCCCTCTCATTCCCAGGCCCGGGAAACTGTTCACTTTCTGAATTTATAGATTTGCTTTTTCTGGACATTTTATATAAATATAATCATACAATAGTTTTTCTTTTGCATCTGATTTCTTTCACTTAGCAAAAAGCTGTTAAGTTTCCTTCATGTTTTAACATGTATCAGTAGTTTGATTTTTATTGCTGAATAGTATGCATTATATGTATATACCACATTTTGTTTATTTATTTCCAACTTAATGAACATTTGGGTTGTTTTTGGCTATACTGTATAATGCTGCTATAAATATTCCCTACAAGTCTTTGTGTAGACATATGATATTTACTCTTTGGAAGATTTCTATGCATGAATTGCCAGGTTTATGTTTATGTTTAGTGAGTTTAACTGTTTAAGTAATTGCCAAGCTCTTTTCAAAAAGGCTTCACTATTTTCCATTTTCACCAGCAGTGAATAGGATTATAGGTTTTCCACATCCACACCAAAACTTATCTGTTCTTTAAAATTATAGCCATCCTAGTGGGTGCATAATGGTATCACATGGTGTTACTGATGCCAGGGGTTTGATCTAGGTCCCAATGTTCTTTGCATAGAAAGCCGATCACTAAGACAACAATTATTGCCAGGGAAGAAGACTTTAATCAGGTGCTGCAGCCAAGAAGAACAGAAGGTCAGTCTCAAATTCATCTTCCTCACCAACTAAAATCAGGCATTTATGTAGCAGGGAAGAAACTAAAACAGGAATTAGAGAAGGTTAAGGAAGAGATGTTGGTCAACAGAAAGCAGGTGGTTAGATAGGCAGTCATGATGGGCAAGGGGTCTTATGTCTTACTGTCCAGATGCAATGATCTGGTAAGTTTTAGTTCCTTAATACTGTCTGGGAGACGTGATAGTTGGTTTCCTCAGAAAGGAAAAGGAACTCAGATAAGACAATTTTAACTTTCATAACTTATAAGACTAGGAGGGTCAATTTCTATGTTTATTTAAAAGAAACCGTAAACATCAGTTCTATGAGACAGTTGGGCTGGCTTCATAATGACTAATGATGTTGAACATTTTGCATGTACTTATGAACCATTTATAAATCTTCAGTGAAATGTTGATTCAAATGTTTTGCTTATTTTAAATTTGGGTTGTTTGTTTTTCTATTCTTGAGTTTTAATGTTTCTTCTTATACATTGGATACAAGATCTTTATTAATTACATAATTTGCAAATATTTTCTCCCAGTCTCTGTTTTTCATTTTCTTAATGATGACTTTTGACATGAGAAAATTTTTAATCATGATGAAGTCCAATACAATACATCATTTCTTATCCCTCATGGATGATATATCTGTTATAATATCTAAGAATTCTTTGCTTAAACCAGGGACACAAAGATTTTTCTCCTTGTTTCCTTCTAGAAGTTTTCTAGCTTTAGCTCTTACATTTAGGTCTATAATACATTTTGAGTTAATTTTTTTTTTTTTTTTTGAGACTGAGTCTCACTCTATCAGCCAGGATGGAATGCAGTGGTGCAACCTCGGCTCACTGCAACCTCTGCCGCCCAGGTTCAACCCATTCTCCTGCCACAGCCTCCCAAGAAGCTGGGATAGCAGCCACCGCACGTGGCTAATTTTTGTATTTGTAGTAGAGACGGGGTTTCACCATCTTGGCCAGGGTGGTCTTGAACTCCTGACCTTGTGATCCACCTGCCTCGGCCTCCCAAAGTGCTGGGATTACAGGTGTGAGCCACCACACCCAGCCCATTTTGAGTTAACTTTTGTACAGTAAAGTGTGAGGTAATAACCGAAACCTGTGATTCTCATCTGGGGGCAGTTTTGCTCATCAGAGCATATATAAAAATGTCAGGAAACAGTTTTGGTTCTCACAACTTGGTAAGGGGTGCTACTGGCATCTAGTGGGTAGAGGTCAGAGATATTACAGAATATCATCCTATTTATACAATGCACAGAACAGCCCCTTGCCACAAAGAATTACTGGTCTCAAGTCAATAGTGCCAAGGTTGAGAAATCCTGGAGTAGTAAAATAAGAAGGTAGCATTAATAATACATGAGATAGGCTGGCTGCGGTGACTCATGCCTGTAATCCCAGCACTTTGGGAGGCTGAAGTGGGCAGATCACAAGGTTAGGAGTTCAAGACCAGTCTGACCAGCATTTTGAAACCCTGTCTCTACTAAAAATACAAAAATTTGGAAGGCATGGTGGGGCGCCTGTAGTTCCAGCTACTCGGGAGGCTGAGGCAGGAGAATCGCTTGAACCCTGGAGGCAGACGTTTCTGTGAGCCAAGATTGTGCTTCTGCACTCCAGCCTGGCAACAGAGCAAGACTTTGTCTCTAGAAAAAAATAATAGTAATACATGGGATATGGACCCAGTCATGCCCCTCTGGAAGTGAAACTGTTGATTTTTTGCTGCTTTCCCTGCCCTGGTAGAGTGACCATGGAGCAGCTCCAGGACAGGATACCAGAGATATCCACTATTCTTACTTAAAGTTGAGTGGTTTTTCAATCAATAACCACTTCTTAATTTTTTGTATGCCTTTGATCAATTTCCAGAGCCCTGAAATGATTGCTTTAGAAAATTTTGCCCTGTTTGTCATTGGTTTTCGAGAGTATTTGCTGCCATATGGAAATTCCCCAAGTTTTGAAAGGAACAAAAAAGTCTATGAACAAAGAAAACATTAAGTGTATATTTGAAAATATAGTTATTTATTGATTCAGCAAATATTTATTCAACATTTATAATACAGCAGCTAGTGATGTGGCAAGGGTATGCAACATACCATCCTGACTCTTAAGACGCTTACTGTTAAGTGAGGAGACAGAAAAGTAAATGAGCAAGATGCCTAGAGGCTCAGGGGGTGGGTCTGCCTTCAACTCTTGATGTTCTTACTTACTGCTGTGTGGTGTTGGGCAAGTTGTTTAAGCTGTCTAAGCCTCAATTCCCTCATCTGTGAAGTAGGGTAATCAATAGCATCTACCTCATGTGATTTCTGTGAAGCTGTTTTCATATATGTAATGTTTAGCACAGTGCCTAGCATCTAGTAAACACTGAAAAATCGTTCACTTTTCATTATATAATATGATCAATGTTATGCTAAGAGTAAGCATATGATACTGATACAAAGAGGAGACAGGGAAATGCTGGTTAGAAGGGGGCAATTCCCTATTAAAAGGGGCAATTCCCTGTTAAAGGCCCCACCCACAAGCCTGGAAACCCACAGCCCTAAATGAGAACGGCCATTCCTGTTTTCAAGCCCAAAAGTTGTCTTTTGGCCCACCACGCTCCCCTATCCTGTACCCATATAAATCTCAGACCTCAGGCTCCAGAAGCAGATGACAAGGAGATGAGCAGATGAACCGCAGAGTGGCTCAGCAGAGAAGGAGCATCTGAATGCCCAGAAGAGTTCAGCTGGGGACAGCTGGAGAGATCAGCCACTGGATGGCCAAACTTGAGGGGGAAGATCATCTTCCCACTCCATTCCGCCTTCCAGATCCTCATCCATCCCACTGAGAGCCACCTCCACCACTCAATAAAACCCCTGCATTCATCCTTCAAGTCTGTGTGTGACCTGATTCTTCCTGGATGCTGAACAAGGACTTGGGTCCCAAGGGGGTCCACTAAGCTGTTCAACACTTAAGCCATCTGTGAATGGCAGAGCTCAAAGAGCACAGTAACACTGGGGCTTCAGGAGTCACAGGCACCCACCCCTAGATGCTGCTGTGGGGTCGGAGCCCAAAAGTGCTCACCTTGGTTCCCACACTTGCCCATCTGTGTGTTCCCCATCTTGTAAGGGATTTGAGCTTGTGGTGGCCCAGCCCAAACAGAGAGCCACACCCCTGTCCCATATCCTGTGAGGAGGGCCAGGGAACTCTCCCATCTCAATACTATTATCCAGAAGAAATGATTTTAAAACCGAGATTGGAAGGACAAGTAGGAATTATCAGTGAGTAAGTGGAGAAAATATTCAGGGAAGAGATTTCCAGAAGAGGCCCAGAGGGAAGAGGAACATGACCCAATATGAAGACAGAGAGGTGGACAGATTGCACAGGCGCTGGAAGCCTTAGAAGGTTATGCAAAATAGTTCTTATATTTAATTAGAGCTCAGTCTTTATGGTGAATACAGGGGTGAGAAATTGAGTTTGCTTGTTTGTTTTTTGTTCTTACTCTCTTTTATATTCCCAATTTCCATATCAAACCTGGACCACCCAGAAGCCACAGTTATACACTCTATATTTAACTCCCTCCCTGCATATCTTAACTCATTGCAATACAAATTGAGAAAGATGTAATCCCAGCACTTTGGGAGGCCAAGGCTAGAGGATCACTTTAGTCCAGGAGTTTGAGACCAGCCTGGGCAATATATCAAGACCCTGTCTCAACAAAAGTAAAAAGTTAGCTGGGCATGGTGGTGCATGCCTGTAGTCCCAGCTACTTGGAAAGTTGAGGTGGGAGGATTATTTGAGCCTGGGAGGTTGAGGCTACATTGAGCCATGATGGTGACACTGTACTCAGCCTGGGTGACAGAGCAAGACCCTGTCTCAAAAAAAATTAAGAAAGAAATTGGGTCATATAGATTAGAAATGTTGATTACAACCATTTTGCTTTCTCTAAGTAAGATTTTTGTGCCATTTTGAGTGTGCAGTCCAACAATCACCTCTTATTAGAAACTTATACATAAAAGCTTATAAACAGCAGAAATTTATTTCTCACAGTTCTGGAGCCTGGGAAATCTATAATCAAGGTGGATTTGGTGTCTGGTGAGGGCCTGCTTTTTGTTTCATAGGTGGCCCCTTCTAATGATTTCATATGGTAGAAGGGGGAGAAAGTTAATTTTGGAAGATGATGTATGTCCCTCAAAATAAGGGAACTCCAAAAATGCATCTATTGAGGAAAGTAATAGCGAAATAAAGCCACAATAGTGTGTGGCTTTGTTTTTGGTAACAGCTTTGTTGTGATATAATTCATATACCATATAATTTACTCATTAAAAGTGTACAGTTCAGTGGGTTTTAGTATATTCACAGGGTTATAACAATTTTAGAACATTTTCATCATCCCACAGAGAAATCCTGTATCCCTTAGCAGTCAGCCTCATCTTCTCCATCCTCCCCAGCCCTAGACAACCACTAATCTACTTTGTGTCTCTCTAGGTTTGCCTATTCTGGACATTTCCTATAAATGGCATTGTATAATGTGTTTTTTTGTGGCTGGCTTCTTTCACTTAGCTTGTTTTCAAAGGTCTTCCATGTTGCAGCATGTAACATTCCATTATATGGATACACTATATTTTATTCATTCATTCATCAGTTGATGGACATTTAGATTGTTTTCATTTACCAGTTTTTATAAATAATGCTGCTGTGAAGAGTTATGTATAAGCTTTTTTGTGGACATATTCCTTAATTTCTTTTTGGTGTATAGGAGTGGAATTGCTGGGTCATGTTCTAACTCTATGTTTAACCTTTTGAGGAACTGTCAAAGAAGATTGGCATATGCATGTTGTTTTCCAAAGCAGCTGCACCATTTTGTATTCCCACCAGAGAGGTAGAGTTCCAATTTCTCTACATCCTCGATAACACTTGTTATTATCTATCTTTTTGACCATAGCCATCCTAGTGGGTTTGAAGTGGTATCTCATGGGTGTATGTTTCTGTAAATTGTATGATTCCACTTATAGGAAACGTCTAGAGTGGGCATCTGTAGAGACAGGAAGTAAATGAATGGTTTCCCCCTTTCCTGGGGAAACGTAGGAAACCATTCATCATCCTGGTGGAATTGGGGAGCAATGAACAGTGACTGCTAATGTGGCATTTCCTTTTGAGGTGATGAAATGTTCTAAAATTGATTATCACCTCTGCGAATATACTAAAAGTTACTGAATTGTATGCTTTATGTGGGTGAATGGCCTTATTTTTGTGGGTTTATTTCTGGGCTCTCTTTTTTTCTGTTGATCTGTGTGCATATCCCCTTTCCAATACAAACTGTCTTAGATGAGTGTCACTCTTCCAACTTTTTTCTTATTTTTCAAAATGTTTTTCAATATTCTTTTATCCATTTCCATATAATCTCAGAATCAGCTTGTATATATCTACAAAATTTCCTGCATAGATTTTTGATTGAAATCCATTAAATCTGTGGGTCATTTTGGGAAGAACTGACATGCTAACTATGTTGAATCTTCCACTTCCTGAACACATTATGTCTCTCCATTTATTTTAGTCTTTTATGATTTCTTTTTATCAGTTTTACAGTTTTTGATTTCTTTTATCAATGTTTTACATTACAGATTCTTTACATGCCTTGTTAGACTTCTACCTAACTATTTCACTTTAGGGGGCAGCTATTGTAAATAGTATCGCTTTTAGAATTCTTGTTTTCTTTCTTTTTTTTTTTTTTTGTTTGAGACAGAGTCTTGCTCTGTCGCCCAGGCTGGAGTGCAGTGGCTTGATCTCGGCTTACTTGATCTCAACCCGTCCCGGGTTCACACCATTCTCCTGCCTCAGCCTCCCAAGTAGCTGGGACGACTGGCGCCTGCCACCACACCCGGCTCATTTTTTTGTATTTTTAGTAGAGATGGGGTTTCACCACGTTAGCCAGGATGATCTCGAGCTCCTGATCTCGTGGACCACCCACCTCGGCCTCGCAAACTGCTGGGATTACAGGCGTGAGCCACCACACCCGGCCTGAATTCTTGTTTTCAATTGTTTATTGTTAGTGTGTAGAAACAGTATTGAATTTTTAATTTTGACTTTGTATCCTATAACCTTAGTAAACTCACTCACTGGTACTTGGACATTTATTTTTGTGGAATTATTGGGATTTTCTACATGAACTTTCATGCCATCTGTGAGTAGGGTCAGTTTTATTTTCTTTTTAATTTGCATGTCTTTTATTTTGTTTTACATTGTTATTGCCTTGGCTTAGACTGCCAGGATTATGTTCAATAGGAGTGAATGGAGTGAAAACTTTTGCGTTCTTGCTGATCTTAGAGCAAAGCATTCAGTGCTTCATTATTATTATTACTACAGCCTTTTTGATTTTGTCAGTTTTTTAATTAGATTGAGTAAATTACCTTTTACTTCTGGTTTGTTGAGAGAGTTTTTCATGGATGGATTTTGACTGGGGCTGCAATCACATTGCCTAGGGGCTGGTGAAGCAGAACCAGGGCCCACGCAAGATTGGCACATGCATTGTTGTGCTGGGGGTTGATGTGTGCTTCTTGCTGGTGCAGTGGTATGTGGCCATGTGGGTGGGTTCTTAGGTGTGCTCAACCAAGCTTGGCTATGCCATCATCCTCTCTTAGGTCATTTTGACTTCAGTTTCTCTAATGACTAAGTATATTGGGCATCTTTTTATGTGCTTATAGGCTATTTGCAAATCTTCTTTGGAGAAATCTCTACTTAGATCTTCTACCCATTTTTAAATTGGGTTGTCACTTTATTATTGCCTTAGAAGGGTGCTTTATATCATCTGCAATAAGTTTCTTAATAGATATTTGATTTATACATATTTTCCCATTTTGTAGGTTTTATTTTTACCTTCTTGATGGTGTCTTTTGAATCACCATTTAAAAATTTTGATATAGTCCAGTTTATTTTTTCTTTTGTTGCTTGGATTTTTGGTGTCCTATTAAAGAAACCATTGCATCGTCCAAGGTCATGAAGATTTACCCATTTTTTTTAAATAAATAAAACAGTTTCATAGTTTTATATTTTAGTTGAAGACCCATTTTGAGTTAATTTTTGCATATGGTGTTATGTAGGGGTCCAACTTCATTTTTTTTTTTTTTTTTTAATGTGAAAATCCGGTTGTCCTAGAATCATTTGTTGAAAAGACTATTCTTCCTGCCACTGAATTATCTTGGCACCCTTGTCAAAAATCAACAGGTTATAAATGTGAAGGTTTATTTCTTGACTCTCAATCTGATTCCATTGACCTCCATGTTTACTACTCTTTCAATAACACAGTCTTGATTATTGTAGCTTTGTAGTAAGCCTTAAAACGGAGAAATGTGAGTCCTCTAACTGTTCTCTTTCAAAATCATGCTGGGGGGGAAAGTGTTTTTACTGTATGATAGTGCATGTTTAAGAGACACTTGAAGGTTAAAGAAATGGCAGGCCTAAATATTTTAATTGTACTTTCTTTTTTTCTATCCTGGGGCCTTCTAATCAAACAAATCTGACTCAAATGCTGTTCATGCTGTTAAAGATGTGTTCTTCCAGGCCGGGCGCGGTGGCTCACGCCTGTAATCCCAGCACTTTGGGACGCCGAGGCGGGTGGATCACGAGGTCAGGAGATCGAGACCATCCTGTCTAACATGGTGAAACCCTGTCTTTACTAAACAAAATATAAAAATTAGCTGGGCGTGGTGGTGGGTGCCTGTAGTCCCAGCTACTCGGGAGGCTGAGGCAGGAGAATGGTGTGAACCGGGGAGGCAGAACTTGCAGTGAGCCGAGATTGAGCCACTACACTCCAGCCTCAGAGACAGAGTGAGACTCTGTCTCCAAAAAAAAAAAAAAAAAAAAAAAAAAATATATATATATATATATATGTTCTTCCAGTTACGTGCTGTAGCAATTTTGGGTTCACCTAGCTTATTCTCATTTGCTAATCTTCATTCTTAAACCTGCCCAACACTTCATCTTTGGATTTATGTTCTATTCTGGCCAGCCCCAGAGGAACTTTTGAGCTTGAGATTTTCTGTATACACATTTTCCAATTGAGTTTGTTGAAACACTCACACTCTATATTCTTCTTTGTGCTGTGTGTATACTCCTTCTGGAATAAGATCATGCTCCACCTTGGGACCATGCCCTGGCATCACAGGGACTCTTTGGACAGTATTCTAAGCTATGTGTTGGTACTTTTCTTGTGGCTTGGTGCCTAAGTACATTTCTGATATTAATTGGAAGTTTAACTCTTTTCAACCAGTGGAGAAGAGCTCTGACATTGAGACAGCACAACCTTGTATTGGTCTATGCAGAAATGCTGCATCTAGTGTTTCTTTTTGGTTTAAATGGATAGGTTAATGTAGTGCGATAGGTCTGCCATTTCTTTAACCTTCAAGTGTCTCTTTTTTTTTGTGAGAGGGAGTCTCGCTCTGTCGCCCAGGCTGGAGTGCAGTGGTGTGATCTCAGCTCACTGCAAGCTCTGTCTCCCGGGTTCACGCCATTCTCCTGCCTCAGCCTCCCGAGTAGCTGAGACTACAGGCGCCCACCACCACGCCCAGCTAATTTTTTGTATTTTTAGTACAGTCAAGGTTTCGCTGTGTTAGCCAGGATGGTCTCAATCTCCTGACCTCGTGATCCACCCGCCTCGGCTTCCCAAAGTGCTGGCATTACAGGCGTGAGCCACCACACCCAGCCCCTTCCAGCGTCTCCTAAACATGTACTGTCCTACAGTAAAAACACTTTCCCCCAAAATGATTTTGAAAGAGAACAGAGTTAGAGGACTCTGGTTTATACTCAATAGTTATATCCTTTACATGAAGCAGTTAATACTCCTTTCAATTCTCTGAATCTTTATTTTGACTTTGGTTTTGAGGTTAACAATATTCAATCAAGTTTTATCCCATTTTTAATGATTTTTTTTCTGAAATGGTAAAAAATGATGGAAAACAGGTAATGTGTGTCAGTTCACTCAGAACCTTATGTGTATACTTGGGCTTAATGATGGCCCCTTACCCTGAAAACAAAAAGGCAATTGGTCCCCTTAACTGATGTAACATATTTGTAGGAGGCAATCTAACCACTGGAGAGAATGCAAGTGTTTATAGAGTCACAGCAAGTGGCACTTACTGCTTTGTAGATAAGAGCCTGTGGGACTTGGAAGGATTTAATCAACATTCCAACTATAAACATTCTCTGTGCCAATTCCAGGTTATATTTAAGTTTCACGTTCATTTCCCAAGAAGCAAGAGGTTCAGCACTTACACCAGGATGCTTCGATGTTTCTTTTTTAACCTGGAATCCCAGTTGCTTATTGTTTATAGAAATCAATGGCATTATTTTGGAAATGGGAATGGAAAAATCTCCAGAGTCCTGATAAGGTCAGGTCAGGCTCTCCCTGAAGGTTGTTTGAGAGCCCAAGTTTTGAATCAGTTGCAGGAATAACAATTTTATTGTCCCAGGGTCAGGATGATTTTCATTCAGCCCAATGCCTCATCAGTCGGCTAGCCTGGCTAAGTATAGCGAATCTTTTTAAAGGGGCTTACCTATTTTGTCCTTGAATTCTTGACTGGGCTGATAAATGGCCCCAGCTGAGGCTGAGTAACCCTGTTTCCAATATTTATGGAGAGAGAAATGTTACAGTTTAGCAAGGCTGTCTTTAGAGATTAACATACCTGGCTCTTTCTTCTTTCATTTGATCAAGTTCTGTAGATTTTTCAATGCTTTCTGGAGTGAGCCTCTTTCCAGGCTATACTAGCTATTCTTTGCCTCCCTCTCCCTTTATCATTCTTGTACATAAAAAGAAATGAGGTTTTATCCTTTGAATAGAATAAAAGTCTCTGAAACTCTGGTTCCTTAATTTCCACTCTGATTCTTGTTTGACAAGTGGCAGTCTGTTTTTTACTCCTTTGCATCTTTCCCGGCCATTTTAGAAGTGATGGCAAACACAGAGGAAGCCTCCTCCTTAGGAGAACTGACTCAGAAGCCCTCTGCTGAGAGAAAAGGCTGTCTCCTTTTCATTCTTCTTTGTGACCAGGGCCACTCAAATTATCTGTCTTCAGGAAATTCCTTGGCTTGCTGGGAGCACTAATGGGCATGACAATCAATATTGCTTATACCGATACATCACGCTGTTGGTAAGGGATTTCACCAGTAAATTTTCTTTCTCTGGGGATTCAGTCAACAACATTTACACAACACTCACAGCATGTAAAGCATGCATGGTACTAGACAGGACAAAGAAGCAGGAGAATCACAGTGAAAGGTTCCTGTTCTTTAGGGCCATCTTAAATAGTTGGGAGATTGATAAGTATATTAGACAGGGTTGTCCAGAGAAAGAAAGGAAGCAAGTGAGAGAGAGAGAGAGAGAGAGATAAGAGAGGCAGATGAGAGAAAGAGATGAGAAAGAGCAGGGAAGAGAGAGAGAGAGAAACTGATTGATTTATTATGAGGAATTGTCTCATGTGACTATGCAGGGCAAGTACCAAGATCAGCAGTCAGCAAGCTAGGAATCCAGGAGAGCCAACAGCATCAATTCCAGTGTGCGGGCAGAAGAAGACCAGTGTCCCAGGCAGTCAGGTCAGAGAAGTTCTCTCTTGTCGTGTCTTGTTCTATTTAGGCCTTCAGCTGATTAGAGTGGGCCACCCACATTAGGGAGGGCAATCTGCTTTACTCAGTCTACTGATTCGAATATTAATCTCATTCAAAAACATCCTCACCGAGACACCCAGAATAATGTTTAAATAATATATGGGTCCTTTGTGGCCCAATTAACTTGACACATAAAATTAACCGATACAATAAGTACACCTAGACAAGAACATGAAAAACGCCTAGTAACTTATATACAGTTGGCCCTTTGTATCTGTGGGTTCTGTATATGTAGATTTAACCAACCTCAGATCAAAAATAATTGAAAAAAAAAAAAGAAAGAACTGTATTGAAGATGTACAGACTTTTTTTTCTTGTCATTGTCCCCTGAACAATACAACAATTATTTACATAGGATTTACATTATATTAAGTATTATAAGTAATCTAGAGGTGATTAAAAATATATAGGAAGATATGGATGGGTTATATGCAAATATTATGGCATTTTATATAAAGGAGTTAAGCATTCATGGATTTTGGTATGTGAGGGGAGTCTGGAATCAATCCCCCATGGATACCAAGGGACAACTCTTTTGATGTGCACTGTTTGAGCTTGTGCTCAAATGCTGAGTGAGATTAAGCAGCTGTGTGCCCCTTCTTGGGGATATGATGGAGCTCAAAGAGGACAGGACAACATAGCAGCAAGAGCCACTTCCAATTGAATCATGTAGGCATGAGCGGGGACCGCCAGTGAATTGGCCCGGTCGTGGGGATCTAAGGGAGACCTGAGGCTGGTACTAAGCTGATTTGGAGAACAAAGGGAACAAAGATGTGATCAGCCCACATCTCTGACATTCAGGAGAATCAGAGGGAAGAGGCTACAGCTGCACTGGGGCCTTTGGCAATAGGATTGTACCGAAGGACAGTTGTATCCAACCAAAGCCTTTATTTACAAAACTGTCTGTCCAGGTCTGTCAAGGTGTATGTATCTGGTAACCAAGGCCAAGTGCCTGCTTCCCCTTTGAAAATCCTCTGAATTTTTGGCCGGGTGTGGTGGCTCACGCCTGTAATCCCAGCACTTTGGGAGGCTGAGGGGGGCAGATCACGAGGTCAGGAGATGGAGACCATCCTGGCGAACACGGGGAAACCCCATCTCTACTAAAAATACAAAAAATGAGCCAGGCGTGGTGGCGGGTGCTTTTAGTCCCAGCTACTCAGGAGGCTGAGACAGGAGAATGGTGTGAACCTGGGAGGCAGAGCTTTCAGTGAGCCGAGATCGCGCCACTACACTCCAGCATGGGTGATAGAGCGAGACTCTGTCTCAAAAAAAAAAAAAAAAAAAAAAAAAAATTCTTCTGAATTTTTGAGGCTGGGTGTGCGCGGTGGCTCACACTTCTAATCACAGCACTTTGGGAGGCTGAGGCACGTGGATCACCTGAGGTCAGGAGTTTGAGTCCAACCTAGCCAACATGGTAAAACCCTATCTCTACTAAAAATACAGAAATTAGGTGTGGTGTGGTGGGTGCCTGTAATCCCAGTTACTTAGGGAGCTGAGGCAGGAGAATCGGTCGAAACCAGAAGGTGGAGATTGCAGTGAGCCGAGATCACGCCACTGGACTCCAGCCTGGGCAACAACAGCAAAACTCTGTCTCAAAAAAAAAAAAAAGACCTCTGAATTTTTGTTAAAGAGATAATTATGATTTCAAGGAAAGAGGAGAACTCAATGACAGCCAGATGTAAATTGGCCACAGTGAAGACTTGGTCTTTTGCCCTGTGATACTGTACTTGATTGAGCCTGAGATGAGGCATAGTTTGGATTTGAATACTTTGCACAGGGTTGTGGATAGGGCCTTCAGGGGACAGAGATACAGGTGGCAGGGCAGGGGTGTCATAAGGCAGCTATTGAGAGAAACAGTGTTGTGCTGAGAGTGTATAGTCTGAAGAGGGAGGAGCCAAGGGAAGCTCACAGAAAGCAGACACGTGCAGTTTCCACAATCGGGAATCCATACAAGCTCAGTGTGAGTTACAAACATGCAGTTTCTATAGGCTACAAGTATAAAGAAATCAAGACTCCAGGTAGTCAAGATCTAATCAGAGAAGTTAAGATGGCAAAAGAAGAAAGGTCTTGGCAAGTCAGGAAGAGGAGACAAAGTTTGCATTCCTTTTTTGTGCTGTGTAACAAGCACAAATTTCATAGCTTAAAACAATACACATTTGTTATCCCACAGTTTCTGTGGGTTGGAGGTCTGGGAACAGTTTAGTTGGGTCCTCTTTTCAGTTTCTCACAGGCTGTGGTCAAGGTGTTGACTAAAGATACAATTTCATCTGAGGTTCACAGTCCTATTCCTAGGGCAATAGTTGCTGGCAGAATTTAATTTCTTGGGACTGTAGGGCTGAGGTCTTCTGCTCCTACAGACTGCCTACCATTCCTTGCCCCCTCCACAGCATACCAGTTTCCTTCTTCAAGATTAGTGGAAGAGCATCTGCTGATGCTTCCTGTCTCTTACCTCTAGATGGTCTTTTAAAGGTCTGACCTAATTAGATCAAGCCCACCTAGGATAATGTACATTTTGATTAACTGAAAGTCAATTTGTTAGGGACCTAAATGACACCTGGATAGTCCCTTCACCTTTGCCACATAAATCTAATCACAGAGTGGTACCTGTCATATTCACAGATCCCAGCCACACTTGAGGGGATGGGATTGCAGAGGGCATGTACACCATGGGCTGAGACTCTTGGGGGCCATCTTGGAATTCTGCCTACCACAAAGAGTAATCAATCAAACTAATGTAATCATGTTGACCTTGAGTTTAAGAAACAATTTGGCTCTTCCAAGTGCCTTGTATTTATATTTCCTGTGAGGTCAATGCTAATTCCAATCACTAGAGTCTGCAGAAAGAGTAGATAACAGACTATACCTGTGGGGCCAGAGTGTGTTCAGAGAATGGGAATGTAATAAGTAGGTCTCTTTTTGGGGGGTGGGGAATGATGTGATGAAAACTGATTTGTTGAAGATGATTTCATCTTCTCTAAGACCAATTTTGGGGATGGAACAGGGGGTCTGAAATGTAATTTAGAAGTTGTTGGAACAGCCAAGCTCAGACGAGAATTATGTCTATACTTTGTAAAACATCTCTGAGAAGAGAAAGGTAAGTTTAAACATAAAATACATATTTTTGAATTAAATTTATACACATTGGTTATGGATTGGGTTTTGGGGGTATGTGGAAAGGAAGGGAGAAATTGGAAATGCCTCTAGGGGCTTAAAACTAAAGTACTAGGATGAAGATATCAATTTTTTTTTTCCATTTAACGTATCTTTTGAGACCTCTTATGAGCAAAATAATATTAAAAGGAATATAAGGATATAGTTTCCCTCTTCATGAGCTTAGAGTATTGTAGAAAAAGAGAGGGTAGGTAAGGAGTCCCTGGTATCAAATGCAATAGAAAGATGGAGAAGATATAGGTCATGAACAGCAGTATTCTCAATGAAGTGGGTAGAAGTGCAAGTCACATCTCAAAAGACAGTAAAAAGAACTACAGGATATCCATTTGAAAAGCAGAATTGAAAAATGAATTGAAAGGAAACCAGCATTATATACAGGGCAGTAAAGCAAATGATTTCCTTTGGAGTTTGGAAAGAGTGCAACAGTACTTAAATGACACTTATTATTACATTTAATGAGAAGGCTCCAGAGTAATTTGAATTTGTATTTGTCAAAAGAAAAACTTGAGACAAATTAAATTTAACAGAGTTTAATTGAGCAAAGAATGATTTGAGAATCAGGTAGCCCCCAAACAGAATAAGTTCAGAGACACTCCAGTGCTACCAACTGGTTGAAGGAGATTTACGAACAGAAAAAGGAAAATTATGGACAGAAAACAGAAGCAAGGTATGGAAACAGCCAGAATGGTTGCACTTGGATGTTTGCCTTATGTGATGGTAAATATTAAATGTCAACTTGATTGGATTGAAGAATGCCTATATGGCTTTGGTAAAGTATCCTTTCTGGGTGTGTCTGTGAGGGTGTTGCAGGAAGAGATTGACATTTGAATCAGTGGAAAGGGAGAGGAAGACCCACCCTCAATGGGGGTGGGCACCATCCAATCAGCTGCCAGCGCGGCTAGAACAAAGCAGGTGGAGGAAGGTGGGATGAGCTGGCTTGCTGAGTCTTCCTGCTTTCATCTTTCTCCCATGCTGGACGCTTCCTTTTGTTCCTCTTGCCGCCCTTGACATAAAAGTTCAGGTTCTTCAGCCTTTGGACTTACAGTGGTTTGCTGGGGTCTCTCAGGCCTTTGGCCACAGAATGAAGGCTACACTTCTGGCTTCCCTACTTTTGAGGCTTTTGGACTCAGACTGAGCCACTACAGGCTTCCTTGCTCCCCAGCTTGCAGACGTCCTATCATGGGACTTCGCCTTGTGATCATGTGAGACAATTGTCCTTAATAAACTCTTTCATGTACACATATATCCTATGAGTTCTGTCCCTTTGGAGAACCCTAATACACCTTATTTGAACCCAGTTTGAACAATGGCCACCTTTAATTGTTTGAAACTTGGTGAGTCTGGTCACACATCTGGTTTGGTTGCAGTTCATGATGTATGAAGAAACCTTAAAAATATGTAAATAGGCAGCTTTAGGCTAAACTTTTAACAGATTCAAACAGATATCCACAGTAGGACTGTTATCACTATAAAGAGTGTAGATATTCATCCATATTCTCGAAATGGCTCCTTAGGACGCCATTCTAAGCTAGTCCATCACTCGTGTAGGATTCCATTTTAAGCATCTGAATGATCGAATGCCTCCAGAGAAGGGAAGCTCACAATTTTCTATTTAGATAATTCTGTCATTGAACAGTTTTATTAAGTTTTCATTCCTCACTTAAGAGATTTATGTTTACAACAGAAAAAATTTCTTGTTGAGAATACCTGCACTAAACTAGAAAAAAGGCTCCCAGGTACTTGTCTTTGGGAAAAATGCCCATCAGAGAGCACTCTTCACTGGGGGGAAAAAAAACCACAACAACTGAAAATCACTTTTTTCCAAGAATAGTGGCTCCTCCAAACCGAGGATTGTATAGTAAATGTGCCTGTTAGCAATAATGTACACTTATGCTGATAATTACCCTGTATGGCAGATGCACCTGAATGTGAGTTCTGAGCTAGGTGATCTGGGACTGGCTAACCAAGAGATTTGTTCTTTTTCTGTGAGGAACATCTGAACCCCCCATCCCATAATGGAGGTCCTGAGTTTTGGGTTGAATGAAGATTGCCGGTAGAGGTTATTAGGGGAAAGGGTGCTAAGTGAAAATGACACACAAACTACATGCCTTTTACAAGTGGCTGTGGTTCTCCGGTGCACCCTGCTGTCACTGGACTGTATTTAAGGTGGTTCTCTTGTCCAGCCCACCACCACTGGACTCTCTCCCCTTCATATAAGCCTCTAATAAAACTCCATGTCTTGTCTTCTGGCTCTGGGTCTCTTCCTTAGCCTCTTGAACCTGGTGCCATCCCCACTGGAGTTAATAGGAATTTGGCATAACCAGGATGTCTGCTCCCTGCAATACAGTGTAATCAAGCAAGGATCTTCTTGAGGATGCTGATGTCTTTGCTTTTATCCCTAGCCTGTTGCACTGTGAAATGGTTTGGCTCTGTGTCCCCACCCAAATCTCATCACAAATTGTAATCCCCACGTATTGAGGGAGGGAAGTGATTGGATCATGAAAGCGGTTTTCCCCATGCTGTTGTCGTGATAGTGAGTGAGTTCTCATGAGATCTGATGGTTGTAAAATGTCTTGGCATTTCTGCTGCTTGCCCTCACTCCCTCCTACTGCCTTGTGAAGAAAGTGCCTGCTTCCACTTTGCCTTCTGCCATGGTTGTAAGTTTCCTGAGGCTTCCCCAGGCATGCAGAACTGTGAGCTAATTAAACCCCTTTCCTTTATAAATTACCCAGTCTTGGATATTTCTTTATAGCAGTGCGAAAATGGACTAATAAAGACTTCATCTCTCAATGGCCACCATTGGTCGCATTTTCTAAATGTAGACTATAACTACAGGAATTATATAGTCCGCATTCTCTCTCAGTCTCACACTCCCTTTCTCTCTATATATAACCCATGTGTAATATTAGCCTTACCTTTTTTTTTTTTTTTTTGAGATGGGGTCTCACTCTGTTGCCCAGGCTGGAGTGCAGTGGCACGATCTCGGCTCATTGCGAGCTCTGTGTCCCGGGTTCACGGCATTCTCCCGTCTCAGCCTCCCGAGTAGCTGGGACTACAGGTGCCTGCCACCACGCCCAGCTAATTTTTTGTGTTTTTAAATAGAGATGGGATTTCACCATGTTAGCCAGGATGGTCTCAATCTCCTGACCTCGTGATCCGCCCACCTCAGCCTCCCAAAGTGCTGGGATTACTGGTGTGAGCCACTGCAGCCTGGCCCAATATTAGCCTTATCTTAAAGAATACAAACTTGGCTGGGCATGGTGGCTCATGCCTGTAATCCCAGCACTTTGGGAGGCTGAGGTGGGTGGATCATCTGAGGTCAGGAGTTCGAGACCAGCCTAACCAACATGGAGAAACCTCCTCTCTACTAAAAATACAAAATTTGCCAGGCATGGTGGTGCATGCCTGTAATCCCAGCTACTCAGAAGGCTGAGGCAGGAGAATCAGTTGAATGTGGGAGACAGAGGTTGTGGTGAGCTGAGATCATGCCATTGCACTCCAGCTTGGGCAACAAGAGTGAAACTCCGTCTCAAACAAAACAAAACAACAACAAAAAAACCTCATTTTAGATGTCTGTCTGAATTGCGCTCTTGCTTGAAAAATAATGTTATGTTATCTAGTTAATTCAGTCTCATCTGATATCAAAAATTTGAAATTATTCTGAGAAATTGGCTTTCAAAATACAAATACTCCATTTTATTTTGTAGATGTTTCCAGAATTACTGACTACTTTATCTTTAATTAATGTCAGTAATGAATTTAAAGTTGGGAAAAATCAAGCAAAAATGACAGGTAATAAAAATATAACTCTGAAATATCATTTATTATAACTATTATGGAGTGATATTTTGATAAAAAGTTTGCATGAAATAAAATGTGAATCTTGTATAGCATATACGAGAACACCAGTGCAATTTTAGGATTTCGAGAGGGAATTAATTAATGATGACTTGAAAATATATTCTAGCAAGTACCAATGTACCTTATGACAAATTGATTAGTATGAAGTAGTAATTATTCTATTCCACAGCTCTGGAGCCTACTAAACTAACAAATACAACTTTCTTGCACATAACCCAGAACAGCATGATTTTAGGAATTATTCAAAAAGCATTTTTTGAACTGTGTGTTCATCTTAAAAGCCAAATTCTCCCTCCCTTCAAAGGACAGCATGAGGTAAACTATTTTATCAGGCTGGAAGAAGACATAATGCTTTTCTCAAAATGTAAAGTGGGTCTACTGAGGTCTGGTGAACCAAAGCAATGTAAAAACTTTCCTGTTTGAACTCAGAGAAATCCTAACTCATGTATTCTTTGCCAGAAGGTAATAAAATAGTGTTAGTTACCAAGCCTCAAAGGAGGAGGGAACAGGGTGGTATGTAATGGGGTGTGGGTGACTGTGTGTGTGTGTGCGTGCATATATGATGTTATAACTAAATGAAAATAGGTAACTCTTGGTCTGGAGAGCAGGAATTTCCTAAATAGTAGTGCTATCTTGTGACTTCTTATGTTCTGGGTGTTAGAAAACTTTTTCCTTTTGCCATAAGATGCTGCAGCTGGTGGTTGATATATTAGTAACCTGCTTATCACTGTCCAATATATTCCCATTGCAGTCAGAAAAAATCCACGTTTTCCTGTGCCCAAAAATGTCCCTGTTGTATCAGCTACTGACTGGCTTGACAATGTCATCCCATGCTTTCTTCCCTGCACTCACTCAAACACTGTCCCTTCTCCCTGAAATGTTGTTACCTGAAAGTTTTGCATGGCTAGAGTCTTATCATCCTTGTCTCAGCTCAAATGTGGATTTATCAGAAAGGCATTTTCTTAAACTCCTAGTAAAGTAACACTTCCTACCTCTACCTGTTCTGACTTTCTCCTGCCCAAATAGGAAGCTGCTGCCAACTCCAGATCCAGAAAATCATTTCCTAAAGAGACTGATTTTGACTCTTAATATGGGGAGGTAGGTGAATTCCAAAGGATTTTGCCAGTGTAAATTGATAAATTTACCTTATCTGATCTGGATGGAAAAGCGTGTGGATGGTGTAGACAACGTGCTACAGTCTATCAGCTCACAACCTTAGCTCACAGTCTATCAGAATGTAGGCAATAATGAGTTACATCATGATGTGATAAACGCCGGATTAGTCACTCTTCTATTCCACTTTACTCTTTGTCTTCTGGAACTTACTCCAATAGAAAATTCACAATGATTTGTTTACTGGTTTAATGTTGATCTGCCTTTGACAGATACCTGTGAGAACAGAGACTTTGATTTGCTGTTGAATTTTCAGTGTCTAAAATGGTGCCTAGCACAAGTAAGTACTCAAATATTTGTGCAATATAGTTAAATGATGAAGCAGCCTTCTTATGAATTGATTACATATGTGAAGATTAGTTTATATACGTACATACCCTTGAGGGTCAGGTGCATAGTAGGCAAGCTGCCAGTGTTCTCTCTCTCTCCAGCCTTCCTTCTGAGGGAGTATCACTGAACTCTTTGCAAGTGCTACCTGATTTATTTAAATTAAGATATCACAGTATTAAGCAGTATTTAAATTAAGATATCACAAAGCTGACTATATTCTTTCCTTACCTGTTTGTTTAAACACAAGATAATCTATAACTTAGAACTTACCAACATTCTTTTCAATCTTTGCAAATACCTACTTTTTTTTTTTTTTTTTTTGAGACAGAGTCTCACTCTGTCACCTGGGCTGGAGTGCAGTGGCGTGATCTAGGCTCAGTGCAAGCTCCGCCTCCCAGGTTCATGCCATTCTCCTGCCTCAGCCTCCTGAGTAGCTGGGACTACAGGTGCCCACCACCATGCCTGGCTAATTTTTTATATTTTTAGTAGAGACAGGGTTTCACCATGTTGGCCAGGATGGTCTCGATTTCCTGACCTCGTGATCCGCCTGTCTTGGTCTCCCAAAGTGCTGGGATTACAGGCATGAGCCACCACACCCGGCCACAAGTACCTATTTTTGTAATGATTCTTTATATTTTGTAACTCAGAAATTTCACTAAGTTAGAGTAGCTTTCCTCTTTAGTCAAGGTTTATTAATGAGAACGTTGTTAAACTATAAGATTAGTTCAACAGGAATGGCTTTTAACTTGGTCAGATGCATACTCATTGTATTTCATATGTAGTATTATTCAGATAAGAACGAGTGTACAGATATTTGTATGTACCACAAAATTAGATTATGACTTATCTGCTGTATTAAAAGGAACTGTATATCAGTGATTATTGACTTTATCTGGACAAATTAAGCCTGCCTGGAGTTTTTCTAACAATAAGATCTGTTAATTAGCTCAGCTCCACACAGCTTGGTTAAGCTTGCAAATAACAGACTTATTGCCCATTGACTCCGTCCTGTTCTAATTCAGAAAGGGAGGTGTCTCAGAACCTAGAATCAGAAAATCATTACCTAAAGAGGCTTATTTTGATTTTCAATCCAAAGAGTTTGATGGATTCCAAACATTTTTGCCAGTGTTCTTAACTTACCTAGCCAGAATGGAAGAGGGTTTGGATGATGCAGGCAGTTCATCATCACCCTTGGGAAAACCTTTGGAGTCCTTCTGATTAAGAGGAGAAAGCCAAGATAATTCAGGCTGTGGATGAGTTAAGAAGCATTATCCCTTATGCAGATGGTCCCCTGCAGCCATCCTCTAAATCCTATTTTGTGTCTCATAGAGCCCTTGGAAAAATTTCTGTGCAGGCTCTCCCATTCCACATTTGTGTGCTCTGGGCATCCTATCTTCTCTGGTTGCAAGCAGTTAGAGTTTTGTTCTCCCTACTGTGTGGGGACTGGCATAGCTCTGCTCCCATGAGGAAGAGGCCCAGGGTGTCTTCTGCAGTTACTGCATGCCTGGAATATAGGCTCCAGCCCAGGCTCACTGACTTCCTAAGTGTGTGTGTGTGTGTGTGTGTGTGTGTGTGTGTATAGTAATTCTCTACCTCTATTATATAGGGATATGACATCAGTGCTAAGAAGCTAACACAGTGTCTTAGGCTGAAGGAAAACATCTACAATTCATTATTGTGTAGAATGGTGGATCATCTGAAATCCACATGCAGCCATTGCTCCTATAGCTCCAGCTTTCATCATGCAGATTGATTATAACTGGATTGAATCATCAAATGGCAAATTTGTATTCTGAGGGAGAGGTGACAGTGTGCTAGCTGCCCTCACCCTCAGCACCTCCTCAGCCTCAGAGTCCACTCTGGTTGCGCTTGAGGAGCCCTTCAGCCCACCAGGGCACCGTGGGAGCCCCTCTCTGGGCTGGCTGAGGCCAGAGCCACCTCCCTCTGCTTGCAGGGAGGTGTGGAGGGAGAGGTGCAGGTGGGATCCGGGGCTGCGCATGGCACTTGTGGGCCAGTGTGAGTTCCGTCGGGCGCGGGCACGGGCTCAGGGCCCTGTACATGGAGCCGCAGGCAGGCACCGCCGGCCCAGGGCAGTAAGGGGCTTAGCACCCGGGCCAGCAGCTGCAGAGGGTGCACTGGGTCCCCCAGCAGTGCTGGCCTGCCAGCGCTGTGCTCGAATTCTGCCCAGCCTCAGCCACCTCCCCATGGGGCAGGGCTCAGGACCTGCAGCCCACCATATCTGAGCTCCCACTCTGCTGTGGGCTGCCTCTCAGCTTGAGCCTCCCTGATGGGCACCGTGGCGCGAGGTCCCATCAACAGCCCAAGGGCTGAGGAGTGCAGGCGCCGCTAGGACTGGCGGGCAGCTCCACCTGCAGCCCCGGTGCAGGATCCACTGGGTGAGGCCAGCTGGGCTCCTGAGCTGGATGGGGACTTGGAGAACTTTTATATCTAGCTGGAGGATTGTATGTGCACCAGTCAGCACTCTGTGTCTAGCTCAAGGTTTGTAAATACACCAATTGGTACTCTGTATCTAGCTAACTCTGGATCTAGCTAACCTAGTGGGGACTTGGAGAACTTTTCTGTCTAGCACTCTGTGTCTAGCTCAAGGATTGTAAACGCACCAATCAGCGTTCTGTCCAATCAGCTCTCTGTAAAGTGGACCAATCAGCTCTCTGTAAAGTGGACCAATCAGCAGGATGTGGGTGGGGCCAGATAAGGGAATAATAAAAGCAGGCTGGCCTACCTTAGCCAACCAGCGGCAACACCCTGGGGTCCCTTTGCACACTGTGGAAGCTTTGTTCTTTCGCTCTTTGCAATAAATCTTGTGCTAGTCACTCTTTGGGTCCATGCCAGCTTTAAGAGCTGTGACACTCACTGCAGCTTCACTCCTGACAGTGAGACCACGAACCAACCAGAAGGAAGAAGCTCTAGACACATCTGAACGTCTGAAGCAACAAACTCTGGACACACCATCTTTAAGAACTGTAACACTCACCGCCAGGGTCCGCGGCTTTATTGTTGAAGTCAGAGAGACCAAGAACCCACCAATTCTGGACACATGAGGACCAGCAGAGGTTGTAACTTGAACATGCCAGGAAATGAACATTACTGCTGGAGGAAGGGGATATGGTAGAGGTGTCAAATGCTTCCTTGGAATAGGTCTTTGCTTTGTTTTTCACAATAACTGGAGAATGGGAAAGTGAGAAAGAAAGTAGAGAAAACTTGTGCTGATGGGTAGCTCACAGTTGGGAAAAGGAACGGGAATGATTTTCATGTGGCCCTCAGCTAGAAGTAGTCAAGGGCAGCAACATGCATTTGGGTATTTTGATTATATAAACTGTGAAAAAACACTCCTGCTAGAAAAGTGAAGCTTATATCAATAGCTTGAAGCCCTCTATCCCCTAGTCTTGCTATGTTCATTTAAAAATAGAATGCACTCAGGCCAGGTGTAGTGGCTCATGCCTGTAATCCCAGCACTTTGGGAGGCCGAGGTGGGTGGATAGCCTGAGCTCAGGAGTTTGAGACCAGCCTGGGCAACACAGTGAAAAACCCCGTCTCTACTAAAATACAAAAACTTAGCCAGGCATAGTAGTGCACACCTGTAGTCCCAGCTACTGGGGAGGCTGAGGCACAAGAATTGCTTGAACCTGGGAGGTGGAGGTTGCAGTGAGCTGAAATTGCACCACTGCACTCCAGCCTGGGCAACAGAGTGAGACTCAGTCTCTCCAAAAACAAACAAAACAAAAACCAAAAACAAAACCAGAATGTACTCAGTTCCTGCTATGTGCCAGGCCCCAAGAACATACTGTTGAGCAAAATTAATTGTATTCAAATAGTTTTTGTTAATGCATGCTATTTTATGACATTAAGTATATTTAGGAACAGGAGGTTGTTTGGAGGCCACCATTCTCTCACAACAGCAAAACAGACTATGTTTCGAATTTGGAAATTCCCCAAACGTACTCTGGATCTCCTGTTTTTTTTTTTCTTTCTCTTCTTTTTAATGGATGCAGCTTGACAAGCATTAACTGAGTATACTCTATGGTCTGGAACCCTGAAAAAATCTGGGGAGAAGGTGATAAAGACGGTCCAGTTCTTAGTTTTATGGAGCTCACAGTCTGTCAGGCTTTATTTAATAAAGAAATAATGAATTGGGCTGGGCGCAGTGGGGTCACAGTGTATCAGACTTTAATTGATAAATAATGACGGGCTCGCGCTTGTAATCCCAGTACTTTGGGAGGCTGAAGCAGGTGGATCATGAGGTCAGAAGTTCGAGACCAGCCTGGCCAACGTGATGAAACCCCCGTCTCTACTAAAAATACAAAAATTATCCAGGCGTGGTGGCATGCACCTGTAATCCCAGCTACTCGGGAGGCTGAAGTAGGAGAATCACTTGAAACCAGATGGCGGAGGTTGCAGTGAGCTGAGATCTTGCCACTGTACTCCAGTCTGGGCAAAAGAATAAAACTGTCGCCAAAAAAAAAAAAGAAAAAAAATAATGAATTACACCATGATGAGATAAAAGTAGGAATAGAGATCTGTGTAAAGCCCTTCAGAGAGTAAGCCACAGGTTAGAGAGCCAGGAAAGTTTGAAGAAGTCTCACCAAAGCAAATGAGACAATAATATCTAACTTACAGGTTTGTTTTGGGAATCGAGTGAGATACTCTATCTAGAACACTCAGCACATGATAATCCTACACTTTTGCTAGTTATTACAATGATGACAAGTTAATCTTGTTTCTTATTATTATTGGAGTAAATACATTTTATCTTAAAACTATCTTAATACTCTTATTGAACTACTGTCTAATTTCTTCTTAATCTCTCTCTAAAACTTCCTCTTTATCTATTTTTTTCTCCCACTTTAGAATACTTCTCTATCAACTTGACTAAATTAAAGCAAAAGACTCAAGGCAGGGCTGAAGTGGAAAGTGGAATTGGGAAAACGAAGGCAAATGGAAATTAGAATATTTCAATTCTACATGCATCTTTGATTATCCACAGAAACTGGAAATCATATAAGGAAATTGAGATGTTTCTCTTCTACTGTATCTGAAAATAACATCTGTCTCTGGGGACTGGATTGGGTTTTCCAGTCCACAGATGGAAAACTTGGGACACATCATTCTCAGCACGTTCATAGTCTTTGAGTGGGAAGGCTACAGGTAGATTTAGAATAATAGAATTAATTTGTACTTATAAGAGTTTTGTAGAAAGATACTTGATATAATTTCCAAATGTAATACATAAAATATATTTTTCTGGAGGTAAACAGTCTAGGGCTAGTGATGCACTGTGTGGATGTAAGTAAATACCATCTTTGAAAAGTATTTAGGGCATTAATAACCTGCATGAAAATAAGCAAATATAGTTACAGTCTTACTATATTTATGACGTTTAGTATTGTATTTTTCTGAAACATTGAAAACAAGTAAGAGGCAATATTGTATAAACATTAAGAGAACAAAGTGTATCACTAGTTATGTGACCTTGAAGCCTCAGATTCTTAAACCCTAAAAGTGAGAGGTGAAGCCAGCTGGACCTCCTGGGTTGAGTGGGGACTTGGAGAACTTTTCTTTCAAGAGGATTGTAAAATGCATCAATCAGCACTCTGCAAAATGCATCAATCAGCACTCAGTAAAATGCACCAATCAGCACTGTGTAAAACGCACCAATCAGCAGGAGTCTAAAAGTAGCCAATCTTGGGAAGGATTGAATAAAGGGCACTCTGATGGGACAGAAGCAGAACATGGGCAGGGACAAATAAGGTAGTAAAACCTGACCACCCCCTGCCAGCAGCCGCAACTCACTTGGGTCCCCAGGAAGCTTTGTTCTTTAGCTCTTCACACTAAATCTTGCTGCTCCTCACTCTTTGGGTCTGTGCCGTTTTTAAGAGCTGTAACGCTCACCTCGAAGGTCCCCAACTCTATTCTTGAAGTCAGCCAGACCATGAACCCACCAGAAGGAACGAACTCTGGACACAAAAGGAAAGGAATAACAGTTATGTCTCAGGGTTTTGTGAGGATCAAACTGGAAAATGCTCTCACTATAGTTATTAGTATACAGTAAGCGCTCAGCAGATTTTAGTTGTCAAATTATGTAGCATCAATAGTTATCAAGTAAGATCTGAACATGATGTGGAGCATTCATATCCTAAAGACACAGATGTTACCTTGTTAATAATGCTCTGTTCCACTTTTCAGTGTTTTTGAGGATAAGGAAAATAACTATGGTAATGTTTCTGTATCACTTTTTAGTTTAAGAAACTCTTTGCTTTGGCCGGGTGTGGTGGCTCACGCCTGTAATCCCAGCACTCTGGGAGGCCGAGGAGGGTGGATCACGAGGTCAGGAGATCGAGACCATCCTGGCTAACACAGTGAAACCCCATCTCTACTAAAAAATACAAAAAATTAGCTGGGCAGGTTGGCGGGCGCCTGTAGTCCCAGCTACTCGGGAGGCTGAGGCGGGAGAATGACGTCAACCCGGGAGGCAGAGCTTGCAGTGAACCAACATTGCACCACTGCACTCCAGCTTGGGAGACAGAGCGAGACTCCGTCTCAAAAAGAAAGAAAGAAAAAACTCTTTGCTTTATGGATTTCTGGGTGTGTTCCAAGACTTGGTGACTGGGGACGTGGCTTCTCCCATTACTTCTGCCACAAAAGTCTTAACCTGGCACTCAGCCTAATTTAAATGTACTAGGTGGGTCCTGACCCTATAGCTTATTTGGATCTGTTATAAAATCAACACTCCCTCTGCAACTCAGTCTGCCTGCCTCAGAGGAGACCAAGGCAGCAGAAATGCATGCTGCCTGCCAATGTGGGGCTTGTCTTGGAGTCTGAACAGAAGGAAACTTCTCTATGTTTGTGCCAGGTTTTAGTGGTAGCATGTTGGGTCATGTTATACAAACCTGACACTTGGGATCTGAGCTGGAAGTCCATGCTCTTTGACTCTGCCACACCTGCCTACCTTCCCAGGTGGTTGGAGGAGTTGAGAGACTTGATTAGTCTTATTTTTTATATGTGAGTTTGTATTCTACAGGAAAGAAGCTTCTAGAAGTGCCACTTCCAGAAGTAAGCAGCCAGAAGCTTAGGAGGTAAAGGAATAAATCTTGCTTGATGTATTGAAAATCATTGATCTCTGAGGACTTTGTTGTTATTGTTTCAGATTGGCCTGGTGAAATTTGCAGAATGCCTTAAAGCTTCTATTCATCTTTCATCTGTTAATTAGCTGTTACCCTGCCTGGATGTATTATGATCAGTGCTATCATCCTCTGTTTCACAAGGACATGGAGTGATTAATGTTACTGGCCCTAAGTGCTTATAAGCGTGGAGCTCTAGCCTAGACTATGTGATGAGATGGGGCAGCTGGTGAGATGTGGTGCAAGTTTAAGCACCATTTTTCCAACACAGGCCTTGTGACATTTTAATTAGTCCACATGCAGATTCTGAATCAGTAATTTTGACTAAATTGACATATTAAGTCATTAAAAAATCAGTTACAGATAGTTTCTGTTTATTTTCATGGCTCTCTGAATCAGCTAAGTTGACTGTCTTATTACAAAAAAGGCAAAATGGGCCAGGCGCTGTGGCTCAGGCCTGTAATCCCAGCACTATGGGAGGCTGAGGTGGGTGGATCGCGAGGTCAGGAGATTGGGACCATCCTGGCTAACAGGGTGAAATCCCATCTCTACTAAAAATACAAAAAAATTAGCTGGGCGTGGTGGCGGGCGCCTGTAGTCCCAGCTACTCAGGAGGCTGAGGCAGGAGAATGGCATGAACTCAGGAGGCGGAGCTTGCAGTGAGCAGAGATCGCGCCAGTGCCCTCCAGCCTGGGCGACAGAAAACAAAAAAGGCAAAATGACAGTTTTTTTTTTTTTTTTTTTTTTTTTTTTACAGTCAAATGGAAAGAGAACAGAACAGAATCCAAGCCTCATTTTCTTCATTAGTAAAATATGGGATTTACGCTTTAACCCGGGAGGCGGAGGTTGCAGTGAGCGAGATTGCGCCACTGCACTCCAGCCTGGGTGACAGAGCGAGACTCCATTTCAAAAAAAAAAAAAGGGGGGGGATTTAATACCAATGTCACCGATCTTATAAGATAATTTTAATAAGGAAATAAGTGAAAGTGCTTTATAAACTGTACAGCCCAGTATGAAAGTAAGGTGTTAGGTTTATCAATATGTCATTAGGCTCATTAGGTTATTTTCTTGAGGCTTTTCGGGCTTTGTTGCCATTAATCTCCGAATTCATTTGGCGCTTTCGGCATACGCATAGGTTACATTTATTACTAAAGCTATGGTCTTTTTTTTTTTTTTTTTTTTTGGGAGTCAGGGTCTTGTTCTGTCTCTCAGGCTGGAGTACAGTGGTGTGACCATGGGTCACTGCAGCCTCGAACTCCTGGGCTCAAGTGATCAACCTGCCTTAGCCTCTTGAGTAGCTGGGACCACAGGCACATGCCAACACATGTGGCTAATTCATTTTTCATTTGTGGAGATGAGGTCTCAGTATGTTGCCCAGGCTGGTCCTGGATATATATCCACAATTACAATTTAACAAAAGAGAGTGAGACAATAAGAGACTTTTTCTGTTGTGGGATGGAACCCAGCTGCCAGTTACCTTGACCCTCAAATGCTCATTCTCATTGCCATCTCCATCCCTATCTCCAAAGGCAAGCCATGCCTCTTTAAAGCTGATATTTTTGGAGCTTTCTTATTCCCAATCCTATGAATGTGATTTAAAAAACATTTAGAAAAATTATATCAGCTCTAGTGCCAAAAAGAAGTCCAGAAATGTAAGACTACTGAACCGACACTACGAATATGTTTATTTCCTTGTGATAATTTTGCTTCATGTTCATAGCTGATAGCAACAGATATGTGCAAGTAAGGGTGTGGGACTTGTTTTCAGCTGGCATTCGTTCTTAGTGGTTGGTGCCAGTCGTACCAATTGTTACAACGTTGTACATGTCATTTCTAGCTATATTTAGGCCAATAACCTCCCACTCCCCTTCCCTTCCTTGTCATCTAAACAAGTCACCTTCTTTTAGGTCTCCCAGGCCCTCTGCTGCTAATAATACCAGGTCCCCATCACCGACGCTGACAGGAATGTATGTCAAAGACATCTTTATGCACTGAAATAAATTTTTAAAAGTTCAAGTTTATTGTTTCACTTAAGAATGCAAACCCAGACAACTTCCATGGGAAAATAAACTGGTTTTTTTTGCTTTTCAAAATAAACCTTCAAGTTGAAAAATCAAACCCTGCCTGTGAGTTAATGTTGAAAGTTTATAAAGACAATTATTTTGCAATTAGTGTCTGTAGAACTTGTCAGAATTACAAAGGAGAATGACAACTAAGTTCTTTATTTTGCAAAACTAAGGAGGCTAGCATTTACCAACATTTTTTATGTGTACATCTTGTCTAACTGGAATCTTTTAGTTAATTTTGTCTTAGAGTTCTGTGGTATCCTTTGTAGTTACTGAGAAGCTTGGCTTTAAGCTTCATCATACTCTTCTGTTCTGCATGTGAATGGCCAGATCCAGAAATATATCGGTGTACAGATCCAGAAATATACCTGTGTCAGAGGCGTATGAACCAGAGCAACTCCATCTTGAATAGGGGCTGGGTAAAATGAGACTGAGACCTACTGGGCTGCATTCCCAGACAGTTAAAGCATTCTAAGTCAGGATGAGACAGGAGGTCGGCACAAGGTACAGGTCATAAAGACCTTGTTGATGAAACAGGTTGCAATAGGCTGAGTGCAGTGGCTCATGCCTGTAATTCCAGCACTTTGGGAGGCCGACCTGGGTGGATCACCTGAGGTCAGGAGTTCAAGACCAGCTGGCCGACATGGCGAAAACTCATCTCTACTGAAAATACAAAAATTAGCTGCACGTGGTGGTGGGCACCTGTAATCCCAGCTACTCAGGAGGCTGAGGGAGAAATCACTTGAACCCGGGAGGCAAAGGTTGCAGTGAGCCAAGATTGCATCATTGCACTCCAGCCTGGGCAACAAGAGCGAAACTCTGTCTCAAACAAAACAAAATAAACAGGTTGCAATAAAGAAGCCAGCCAAAACCTACCAAAACCAAGATGGCGACGAGAGTGACCTCTGGTTGTCCTCACTGCTGCATTCCCACCAGCACCATGACAGTTTACAAATACCGTGGCAATGTCAGGAAGTTACCCTGTATGGTCTAAAAGGGGAGGCATGAATAATCTACCCCTTATTTAGCATATAATCAAGAAATACCCATAAAAGTGGGCAACCAGCGGCCCTTGGGGCTGCTCTGTCATTGGAGTAGCCATTCTTTTGTTCATCTACTTTCTTAATAAACTTGCTTTCACTTTATGGACTTACACTGAATTCTTTCTTGTGTGAGATCTGAGAACCCCCTCTTCTGGTCTGGATCCAGACCACTTTCTGGTAATACCTGTGGTCATTTTATTTTCTCTGGAAAGGTTACTGTAATGGGATGAATAATAGCTCCCAAAGATGTCCAGATACTAATATCTGGAACCTGTCAATGTTTTTGATACCAAAGGGACCTTGAAGATATGATTTAGTTCAGGATCTTGAGATGGAGGAATTATCCTGGAGTGTTCAAGTGGCTCTAAAGGTAATCACATGTGTCCTTATAAGAGGATAATTAAGGGAGATGTTACTACAGAAGAAAAGTAGATGTGACAATGGAAGCAAGAGACTGGAGTGATTCATGGAGAGGGACGTGAGCCAAGGAATGTAGGAGGCCCCCAAAATCTACAAAAGCAAGTAAATAAATTATCCTCTAGAGCCTACAGAAGGAACCTGCCAGCTGTTAGACTTCTGACTTCCAGAACAGTGAGAGAATCATTTGTATTATTCTAAGCCACCAAGAGTGTGATAAGTTGTTACAACAGCCATGGGATACTGATACAGGCAACTTTTCCCTTCCCTTTGGAATCAGTTTCACCACCAGGACCAAGAGATTTGTGTGGGAAATTATGGCACACAGGTATGCCATTTCCTTGGAGAATGTGGTCTCCCTAGGGAAAGAAAAGAGGCCACATTTCTATTGCTTTCCTTTTGTTCTTTTCTTTCCTCTCATACAAATTGAGTGCTCAAGGTTTAGGGTTCCATTGTGGACAGTGCTTTTATCCTTGGAGGACTAAATAGGATCAGAGTGGTGTCTGGAACAGTGCCAGAACTGAGGGCCTGCTTGGGGTTTCTCACCTGTAGCCTTTGAGCATCTGGTAAGATGAAGGCTAAAAAGGCTGGGTGCCTGGCTCATGCCTGTAATCCCAGCACTTTTGGAAGCCAAGGTGGGAGGATTGCTTGAGCTTGAGTTTGAGACCAGCCTGGGCAATATAGTGAGACCCCATCTCTACAAAAAATTTAAAAAGTTAGCTGGGCCTGGTGACACATGGCTATAGTCCTAGCTACTAGGGAGGCTAAAGAGGGAGGATTGCTTGAGCCCAGAAGGGGCTGTGTTTGGATCACTGCACTCCAGCCTGAACAAAAGAGTGAGAACCTGTCTTGAAAAACAAAAGACAAAAAGATGAAGGCTAAAAACCTGTGAGAATATTAAGAAGTGAAAAAGCCACTTACAGGAAAAGCTGACAATTGACAAAAATTGGAAATGCTGTGTTTGAGGGGGAGCTCTCTTCTGCCTTGCCCCTCCTGGGCACAATTTTATTAGGACAAAAGCCACAAAGAAAACCAAACCAAGATGAAACTCATTAAGTCAGCTTTTTTTTAAACCTTAAATCTTTGTAGTGGACTGATTAGTGTCCCCTAAATTCATGTCCACTGGAATCAAAAAAAGTTGAACTCACAGAATCTGAGAGTAGAATGGTGTTACTAGGGACTGGGGGAAAGGTAGTGGAGGAGATGTTGGTCTAAGGATACAAAATTTCAGCTAAATAGGAATCAGTTGAAGAGATCTGTTGTGCATCAAGGTGACTATAGTTAATAACAATGTATTCTTGAAAATCACTGAGAGTAGAGTTTTTTTTTTTTGAGACAGAGTCTCCCTCTGTTGCCCACGCTGGAGTGCAGTGGCACGATCTCAGCTCACTGCAAGCTCCACCTCCTGGGTTCATGCCATTCTTCTGCCTCAGCCTCCCAAGTAGTTGGGACTACAGGTACCTGCCACCATGCCTGGCTAATTTTTTTGTATTTTTAGTAGAGATGGGGTTTCACTCTGTTAGCCAGGATGGTCTTGATGATCTGACCTCACCGTCTGCCTGCCTCGGCCTCCCAAAGTGCTGGGATTACAGGCATGAGCCACCATGCCTGGCCCACTGAGAGTAGATTTTTAAATGCTGTCACAACAAAAAATAAGTATGGGGGGTAATGTATATGTTAACAGAACACCAGGGGTTCAGTCTAGGTACCGCTGCATGCCTTACAGAAAGCCAATGACTGGGATGAGGGGTATGGCCAAGGAAGAAGGCTTTCTTTGGGTGTTGTGGTCAAGGAGATGACAGCTCAGTCTCAAATCATCTCTCTGACCTACTAATACTAGGGGTTTATAGCAAGGAAGAAATGTAACAGTGTGTAAGAAAACAGGAACTAGGGAGGGGCAAGGAAGCAATCATGATGAATGAGGATTCCAGTATCTCATTGTCTGGATGTAGTGATCTTATGAATTTCAGTTTTTTGATACTTTTTTTTGAGAGGCCTGAAGGTCATTTCCTGAGGAAGGAACTCAGACAAAACAAATGTAAATTTTAAGCTTTAAGACCAGAAAATTCAACTTTTATGTTTATAAATAATAAAAAAGATCTATGAGACTATCAGGTTGGTTTCACATGTTAATTAGCTATTTTAGCCATTTTGCAGCATATAGAAATTTTAAAATATGTTTTTACATTATATGTAGAGACAGATATTATTTTTGTTAATTAAAAATAAATTAACTGAAAAAAATTCACATCCACCTGGGACCTCAGAATGTCACCTAGTTAGAAATAGGAGGTCTTTGCAGATGTAATTAGTTAAGGATCTGAACATGATCTCATACTGGATTTAGCATGGACCTTAATTAAATCCAATGAATGGCATCTTTATAAGAAGAGGGGAGTGGACACAGAGAGAGATGGAGGCCATGTGAAGACAGAGGCAAAACTGGGAGTGACGCAGCTGCCAGGCAAGCAATGCTAAGGATTGCTGGGAGCCATCAGAGACTGGGAAGATGCAGGAAGGATTCTTTAGAGCCTTCATAGGGATCATGGCCCTAACACAAACTTGATTATGGACTCCCAGCCCTCAGAACTGTAAGAGAATAAATTTCTTTTGGTTTAAGCCACCAATGTGGTAGTAATTTGCTATAGCATCCCTAGGAAACTAACATATTCTTCTATAGCAAAGATTTCCTTTCCTTTCTTTCTTTTGTTTTTTCTTTTCTTTTTCTTTTTTTTTTTTTTGAGATAGAGTCTTGCTCTGTCACCCAGGCTGGAGTGCAGTGGCCTCATGTCGACCCACTGCAACCTCCACCTCCTGGTTCAAGCAATTCTCCTGTCTCAGCCTCCCGAGTAACTGGGACTACAGGTGCCTGCCACCATGCCCAGCTAATTTTTGTATTTTTAATAGAGACGGGGTTTCACCTTGTTGGTCAGGCTGGTCTCGAACTCCTGACCTCAGATGATCCACCTGCCTTGGTCTCCGAAAGAGCTGGGATTACAGGTGTGAGCCACTGTGCCCGGCCCTCCTTTCTTTTCAAATGTCACTTTCTTGATCTTTCTGGAGGCTAACACTTATGCAATTTATTATACACAATTTGAGAGGACTATGTGTGGTCACAATTTGTAAGAGCTTATTTATATTTAAAGTGGGCTTTCTGCAGGGCACACAGTTGCAGCTTTTCATTTTCTGCAATATGGCAATCACTCTTTTAATTGGCCTGTTTAGACTGTTCATATTTAATGTGGTTATGGATACAGCAGCATTATGTTTTACCATATTTTGAATTGTTTTCTACTTGTTGCATTAGTTCTTTTCCCCTCCTTTTCTGGTTTTATTTTACACAATTCAGTTTTATCTTCTCTCTTGGTATCTCATATATATATATAAATATGTATATTTATATATATTATATGTATTTTATGTATTATATATATTTTATGTATTATATATTTATATATTTTTTATTTATATATAAATATGTGTATATTTATATATATATATTTTTTTTTTGAGATGGAGTCTTGCTGTGTCACCCAAGCTGGAGTACAGTGGCGCAATCTCAACTGACTGCAAGCTCCGCCTCCCGGGTTCATGCCATTCGCCTGCCTCAGCTTCCTTAGTAGCTGGGACTACAGGTGCCTGCCACCACACCCAGCTAATGGTTTTTTTTTGTTTTTGTATTTTTAGTAGAGATGAGGTTTCACTGTGTTAGCCAGGATGGTCTCAATCTCCCCACCTTGTGATCCGCCCGCCTTGGCCTCCCAAAGTGCTGGGATTACAAGTGTGAGCCACCGCGCCTGGCCTTTATTTCTTTTTAAAAAAAACATTTTTAGTGATTGCTTTGTGATTTACAATATACTTCTAAGTTCATCTTTAAGTAGTGCTATACCATTTCATGTGTAGTGTGGAGAGTTTGCACCAGACTGTTCCCAATAACTCTTTCCTGTCCCTCATGATATTACTGTGATTTATTTTACTTATTCTTATGCTATAGTCACCTAACACATTGTTACTATTATGGCTTTGAGCAGTTGTCTTGTAGATCAATTAAGAAAAATTGTTTTTACCTTTATTCCTTCTCTGATGGTCTTCTTTTCTTTATGTAGATCCATGTTTTTTACCTCTTTTAATATCCATCTGCCTCAAAAACCTCTTCTAATATGTTTTTGGAGTGGTGAGTTCTTGGTAAATTCTGGATATTAGTCCTCTGTTGAATGGATAGTTTGCAAATATTTTTTCCCATTTTGCAGTTTCCCTATTCACTCTTGATTTTTTCTTTTGCTGTGCAGAAGCTTTTTAGTTTTAATTAAGTCCCATTTGTCTATTTTTGTTTTTGTTGCCTGTGTTTTTGAGGTCTTAGTCATAAATTCTTTGCCTAGGTAATACTATTCAGCCATAATAAAGAATGAAATCACATCTTTTGCAGCAAAATAGATGGAACCGGAGGCCGTTATTTTAAGTGAAACAACTCAGAAACAAAGACAAATACTGTATCTTCTTGCTTATAAGTGGGAGGTAATGTGTACACTTGAATATAAAGTATAGAATGATAGTCAGTAGAGACTTGGAAAGGTGGGGACTATGGAAGGGGTGTGGATGAAGAAATTACTTAATGGGTACAATATATGTTATTTAGGTGACAGATACACTAAAAGCCCTGACTTTATACAATATATTCATGTGACAGAATTACACTTACACCCCATACATTTATACAAACGAAGCCAAAGAAAAACACCAAAACATTAATTGTAGGACAGATTTGCTGGCAATGGATTCTCTGAGTAGGTATTTCACTTTTGAAAAAATAATTTTAGGCCTGATGAGGTGGCTTATGCCTGCAGTCCTAGTACTTTAGGAGGCTGGGGTGGGTGGATGACTTGAATCCAGGAGTTCGAGATCAGCCTAGACAACATGGTGAAACCCCATTTCTACTAAAAAATGCAAAAATTTAGCCACACATGGTGACTCATGCCTATAGTCCCAGCTACTTGGGTGGCTGAGGTGGGAGGATACCTTGAGCCCAGGAGGTCGAGGTTGCAGTTGAGACCTGATCATGCCACTACACTTTAGCCTGGGTGACAGAGTGAGACTCTGTCTCAAAATAATGATGATGATAATAATAACAATTTGTTGAATGTAAAATTCAAGGTTGGTATTTTCTTTTTTAGTTTCAACATTTTAAAGATTTCACTCCACTTTCTTTTTCTTGTGTGGTTTCTGATGGGAAGTCTACTATAATTTTTATCTTTTTTCCTCTAAAGATCCTTTATTCTTCTAGCTTCCTTCAATAATTTAGTTTTGTCTTTGGTTTTCTGCATTTTGACTATGATATGCTTAAGTGATATCTTTTGAGATATATATTCATTTTAAAAAATAACTTTTTTTTTTTTTTTTTTTTGAGACAGAGTCTTGCTCTGTCACTTAGGCTGGAATGCAGTGGTGTGATCTTGGCTCACTGCAAGCTCCGCCTCCCGGGTTCACGCCATTCTCCTGCCTCAGCCTGCCGAGTAGTTGGGACTACAGGTGCCCGCCACCTTGCCCGGCTAATTTTTTGTATTTTTAGTAGAGACAGGGTTTCACCATGTTAGCCAGGATGGTCTTGATCTCCTGACCTTGTGTTCTGCCCACCTTGGCCTCCCAAAGTGCTGGGATTATAGGCGTGAGCCACTGTGCCCGGCCAAAAATAACTTTTTTTCTTTGAACTTCATAGATCTGTGCTTTGCCATCTGTCATTAATTTTGGGAAGTTCTTTGTCATTGTTACATAAAATAATTCCTTCTGTTCTATTACCTTTTTCTTCTCCTTCTGATATAATTACATGTACACTACTCTTTTTAATGTTGTCTCACAGTTCTTGGATGTTCTGTTCCTTTTTTTTTTCTTCATTCCTTTTTCTTTTGTAATTTCAGTTTGGGAAGTTTCAGATGACACATCTTCAAGTTCACTGATTGTTTCCTCAGCTGTGTTGAGTCTAATGAAGGACCCATTAAAGACATTCTTTGCTTTTCTTACTGTGTTTTGATTTCTATCATTTCCTTTTGGTGTGCTTTTAGAATTTCTATCTGTCTGCAGACAGTACCAGTCTAGCCAGTTATCTGTCTTTTCCCTTGTAGCCTTTAACATATTAATTTTAGCTTTTTTTTTTTTTTTTTTTTTTTTTTTTTTGAGATGGAGTCTTGCTCTGTCGCCCAGGCTGGAATGCAGTGGTGCGATCTCGGCCCACTGCAACTTCTACCTGCCAGGTTCAAGCAATTCTCGTGCCTCAGCCTCCCGAGTACCTGGGACTACAGGCATGCACCACCATGCCCGGCTATTTTTTTTTTTTTCTTCATATTTTTAGTAGAGATGGGGTTTCACCATGCTGGCCAGGCTGGTCTGGAACTCCTGACCTAATGATCTGCTCACCTTGGCCTCCCAAAGTGCTGGGATTACAAGTGTGAGCCATTGCATGTTGCCACAGTTTTAGCTATTTTTAATTCCTTGTTTGATAATTCTAACATTTGTGTCATACTTGAGTTTGGTTCTGATGATTGCTTTGTGTCTTCAGAGTGTGTCTTTTCTTGTCTTTGGCATAGTTTGTATTTTTTCAGAAAGCTGGATGTGTTTTATGGGTAACAGATACTGAGATAAATAGGTCTTTATTACAAGAATTTGTGTTAGAATATGGTTAGGAGATAGAAAGTGTCTAATGTTTGTTGTAGTGACAGCTATTAGAGACATCAAATTCCAGTAGTACCTTGTTTCTTTTCATTTCTTGACTTTGGGACTTTTCTCTGTATTACTGTCAACGAAGAGTATGTCTTGCAGTTCTTTTAACTTCAGTCCACCATTATACTGGGACTTGCTGTTGTCATGGTGGGTGTTGGGGAGAAAGAGCATGCTTTAATTTTTTGATTAAGTGTCAGTCTATCACTGGGCCTGTGTCTTGGGGTATGTCTTTTACAAGTGTTTATAAACTCCTCTAGGGCTATAGCATTTCTCCCTTCCTCCATGCCCCCTACTCCTTTTCTTTGCTACAGCATTCCAGATCTGTTTTTATTTTCGTAGCCCTGTCTCTGGCTGAATATGGCTCCCCCTCCTCCTCCTGGGGCGAGAAGGGAAGGTTGGCATGGGCTGCAGTGGGCAACAGCGATCTTCTCCCAGGAAGAATAAAATTGCAGTATTTCACCCCGGTGAAGTCTTTTCCCCTGGAATGTTGGTTTTTATTTTGGGCTGGTGAGGTTATGGTGGGGTGGAAAGTTGGGGGCTGGGGAAGGAGAGAAGGATCTATAACTTGAGTGCCTGCAAAAGAGAACTGGAAGACATGGCAGTATGAGGAAAGAAAGTCAGCAAGGTCTACTGGCTTGTATCAATCCAAGGAATTGGAACCAGAAAAGGGAAGTTTAAAAAGAGGAAGTCACCAAAGTTGACAAAGATTGCCCAATGTCTTCAAAGGGGAAATGCCTGGGAATGGTATAGCATAACTTGCTTATAAAATAACTTTCATTTTTGGTATTTAATAAATTACTATGTGGGCCAAAAATTCCTTTTTCTTCACCTGCATACTAGCAAATGGTTTATTTTGTCTTCTCATATTTTTCCAGAAAATATATTTTTTATTTATCATTTGTTCCCAAAGTTACAAATCTAACAAAAAGATATACTAATTAACATTGCTGGCTGTGCAATCCTGCACTGACCACAAATTGATTGTAAACAAATTATTTAACTTCTTTAATTTTCAGTTATTTATCTGTAAAATCTGAATAACACATCTCTCATGGAGTTATTGTAAGTTTTCAATGAGATCATATAGGTAATATGCTTGTTTAGTGCTAAGCATTGTCCTGGTAAATAGTAAATACTAAATAATGAATAGTTATCATTCTTATAACTTCTATTGCTAAACATATATTATATATTAACTGTTATATAAATATGATATATAATATAAATAATATATACATATATTTAATATAAATATATGTATAATAATGAAGAATTATAATATATATAATTAGTATATTTATATAATACATTTAGATATATATATAACATAAATATTAGATATGTTTAACATATATAATGTATGCTAAACATATATATATGTTCAGCAATAGAAAGTATACACACACACACACTTTTTTTTTTTGAGACGGAGTTTTCACTCTTGTGGCCCAGGCTGGAGTGCAATGGTGCAATCTCAGCTTACTGGAACATTCACCTCCTGGGTTCAAGCAATTTTCCTCCCTCAGCATTCTGAGTAGCTGGGATTACAGGTGCCCGCCACCATACCTGGCTAATTTTTTGTGTGTTTTGAGTAGAGACAGGGTTTCACCATGTTGTCCAGGCTGGTCTCGAACTCCTGACCACTGGTAATCCATCTGCCATGGCCACCCAAAGTGCTGGGATTATAGGCATGAGCCGTAGTGCCCGGCCACATATGTTTTTCCTATGGGAAAATCCAGGTATGTAAAATGGCAAGATTTTATTTGAGTTCCATGCCAAAAATCCAGTTTATATGATTGGCTTCTAGCATAGTTAACAGCACCAGTTAATAAAGATATATGTAGTATGTATGCCTAAACACACACAGGGTGTGTGTGTGTATGTGTGTATATATGCATGCTTATTTATACATGTATATTTTTATACACACACACTTGTGTTTTCTTGGAAAAATATTCTGGCAAGAAAAAACTTTTTGTTATTTCTGGAGAGTTAAAATGGAAAATGAGAAGAATAAAAAAGTTAGTTTTACATTTTGTTATATATTTTTCTATGTTATTTAATGTTTTATATTATGATTTATTTATTGTATTTTATTATTTATTTTTATTTTTACTATTTTTTTGAGACAGAGTCTCGCTCTGTTGCCCAGGCTGGAGTGCAGTGGTGCGATCTCAGCTCACTGCAAGCTCCATCTCTTAGGTTCACGCCATTCTTCTGCCTCAGCCTCCCAAGTAGCTGGGACTACAGGTGCCCGCCACCACGCCTGGCTGATTTTTTTTATTTTTAGTGGAGACAGGCTTTCATCATGTTTAGCCAGGATGGTCTTGATCTCCTGACCTTGTGATCCGCCCGCTTCAGCCTCCCAAAATGCTGGGATTACAGTCATGAGCCACCATGCCCGGCCTTTATTTATTTATTTATTTATTTATTTATTTATTTATTTATGAGAGGGAGTCTCGCTCTGTCACCCAGGCTGGAGTGCAGTGGCACCATCTCGGCTCATTGCAAGCTCTGCCTCCCGGGTTCACGCCATTCTCCTGCCTCAGCCTCCCAGGTAGCTGTAACTACAGGCACCTGCCACCATGCCTGACTAATTTTTTTGTATTTTTAGTAGAGACAGGGTTTTGCCGTGTTAGCCAGGATGGTCTCGCTCTCCTGACCTCATGATCCACCCGCCTCAGCCTCCCAAAGTGCTAGGATTACAGGCTGAGCCGCCGCGCCTGGCCTTAATGTTTTATTTTATGATTTGTATTATGAACTATTATTTTCTATAATAAAAATCACTTAGATGCATGATATATATCTATGTATAGATACAGATATCTCTAACTGTAGACTATAGATATCTCTAGACTTAACATGTATATACAGAGAGATAGAGTTTTCATCCCAATGAATTTTTTTTTGTTGCTTTACAGTCATTCAAAATCACGAGTCCATTAAATGGTATTAATTTATTAAAAGCAGAGATAAAACCTCTGTGTTTATAATTAACAACTGTCAAAACATACAAATATATGGCAAATAATTACATAAAGATTTCAGTATTTAAATCAAATGTTGTTTCTATAATTGTGGTATAAAGTGGGTATTATTTCATGGTAAGATGAGTGGGAAAACATTCTTCACATCAGAGTGATTTTTTTTTAAAGTACACAAGAGATATTGGAGAGATATTATTTAAAGGACATAAAATTTTATTCAGATGGGCAGAGTAAGTTCAAAGATGTACATTATGTTGACTATAGTTAATGACAATATATTTTATTCTTGAAAATTCTAAGAAAGTAGATTTTAAATGTTTTTACCACAAAAAAAGTATGTGAGGTAGTACATATGCTAAGTACCTCAATTTTGCCATTTCGTGATGTATATACTTTCAAAACATCATGTATACCATAAATATTTATAATTATTTGTCAGTTAAAGAAAAAGTGCACAAAATAAATATTAAGAATTGTTTTGGACATGCTATTGGAAGCTTCAGCAATAGGAAGGTGTTAGGGACCCAAATGTGCTTTTTAACGTTGTCAGACTCTAGACTGGAAATCACATCAAGAGAATACTGTGGAGATTTCTGCAGGGCATAGAACACAATTCTGGGTTTTATCAGAAGGACACAAATCCTTTTGGTTGTCTGACCAAATGCTTCATATGCAAGTTTAAACTTTTCAGGAAAAAAAAATACCCACTTAACACCCTCATCTTTTAAAAAGAGAAAAACACATCCTTTTAGGCTATTTTAGTGAACATGCACAGCAAATCCAGCCCTTCTCTTTTGTCATGCACTCAGGATCCAGATGTAAGCACCCATAAAGCCTCTGTAAGCCTTTCCCAGGAACTAAGGCTCTTTGCATGCTCCACTGGGACCAGACACAATATAAATCTCGAATAGTACTTGGAATTTAGCTCACATAGGGGTGGGCTAAGTTATATCAAAACAGGTTTTCTGGTGCAATGATGATGATCAGAGCCATGAAAAATATGTTATTAGCACTGTCAGTTTACATTCCCTGCCAGAGAACGAACACAAGCCCCCAGAGTTATATGCTAATATTACCCTCCAATCCCTAGCTTTAGAAGAGGTTGAATTACTGAGAGATTAAAGTACTGGGGGTGTTTTGAAGACATAAACTTTGTTTGATTTCATTGATCCATACTGTACTGCTAACTGTAGGTGGTTGACCTGTAAGTGTGTGCAACCGATCAAAAGGCGGGGGCAGTGGGGGTCAGGTAGGAGAGAGGATTCTTACTAGACTCTGGGAGCTAGAAATGCCTTTACAAAAAGGTATGCCAACCTCCCCTTTTTACATGTGAGGGACCTGATGTCGCTAGACATGTGACATATGATGTGAGTTACCTAAAGGAACAACATTTACTTAAAAATAAATTACGTTATTTGGTATTCAGATAATTACTAAATATTTATTACTAGATAATTTATTTAGTTTTAAAAATATTCTAAATTCATAAATGCCATGTCTATAAAGACAAATCTATTGACCAGAGTTGAAAAGCCTCCTTCCAATTTATTTGTTTGATAGTTGATTTAGTCTTACCACTAAATTGTATGTTCTACATGGTGCTGACAAACCATTTTGGCTTCTTAATTGGTTGTTCAGTTGCCTTCATATTGACAGATATCTTCAGTGATTAGTGGGATGCAAACAGGTGATTCACTGAGGGACTGATCATAGTGACTTTAGCAGGCTTCACAATGACTTTTGGGCACCTTCTGTGATACTCTACATAAAAAGAGAGAGAGAGAGATTGAGATCAATTGATCTCTGGTATATCTTCCCCTTTACTTTAGAGGCCACTAGTCCTACTTGATTAGGGCCATTCTGTATAGGTCTCATTTAACCTTAATTACTTCCTTAAAGGACTCATCTCAAAATCCAGTCACATTAGGGGTTAGGGCTTCAACATATAAATTTTTTTTGAGGGGGGCCACAATTCAGTCAGTAACAGAGATGGAAGAGCTGGGGTGTGATGTGACTCTGAGTCCGACTTAGAAACTCATTCTTTGGTGCCTGCTGCTTCTTAGTGTATGACATGACAATAGTCGTATTTTTCCCTTTCAAATTAATGTATATTTTTGTACCATAGCTCAGAATTAACTGTATTGCACTCCCCTCCAATCCCCCTCTTGTGGTAGGTAGGAATGGTGGATGATTCTAATTAAATGATATAAAATAAAATACTTTGATGTTACTGGTATACTTTATCTCTAGAAAGGAGATTCCTTGTGCTACCGTGAGTGTTTGTGTGCTGACCTCTGATGTCAGATTCAAGCTCCAACTATCAGAGCTTGGAAAATGGGTTACACCAATAACTCATTCTAAGCCAGTATAGTCATTTAACATTTACTTGATCCACACAAATATATATTAAGTGCTATGTGCTAGGAGCCCTAATGGCTGGGAGTATGGCTATGGAAAAGGCTGATAAAGTTCTTGCTGTCATGGAGAAGACGGGAAGGTAAGCAAAAAATAAGAATTCAATAGATTGCTACTCTGAAGAAAATGAAGTAAGATAATGAAATGGAGGGGATCAGGACGTGGAGTAGTATAGTTGGGTGGCCAAGAAACCCTCTTTGCTATAGTGGCATTTGACCTAAAACCTAAATGGCAAGAAAGGGTTACTCATGGAAAGATTTGGGAGTTAAATGATCCAGGTCAGAGAAAAGGCTCTGAATGGGAAAATATGGTTTGCTTAGGCAACAAAAAAAGAAGCCAGTGAGTGAAGTTGGGTGGGGTTGGCCCAAGATGAGACGGAGAAGTCGACTGCAGCCAGGTCAGAAAGGGAAACAGTGGAAAGGAGATTGGCCTTTATTCCCAGTACAATGTGACTCTCTTGCAAGGTGTTGTGCAAGAGAGTGGCATGGTCTGATTGGCATTTGTAAATAAATCATGTTGGCAGCAACACATACCGCTTTCAACAATTGCGATTCTGTGTCTCTCTGTGATTGAGTATCTTCCTGTGAGGCAGAAGGAAACAATGTATTCTGTAGAATGGTCGATTTAAAATTTGTTTTGGAAGAGCTGTTATGTCAGATAATCAGAATAGGATGGCAATACAAATTTAAGCTTTGCTTGTAGCTAACCTGTGTCTAGTCAGTGAAGAAGCTCGGCCACTTGTTGGTCATTGCCCATCTTTTTTCTCTGTTGTTCAGATAATATTGACAACGTCTTCATGAGAAGTGACCTGCAGCTTCCTTTCTTCCTTACTCTCTCCCTTCCCTCCTTGTAACCACCCTTCTAATGCGGGAGGCATTCTGTTGTCTGTCAATTGGTGCTCTTTTCGCTATGCAGATTCATCCTGTTCTGCATTTATTTTCTGGGCACTGACTTCCTGTCTTTTGGCACCGATTTTATTGTCTGCTTATGAAGTCCTCCAGCTGTTAGAGACCAGCCTGGCCAACGTGGCGAAACCCCATCTCTACTAAAAATACAAAAATTAGCCAGGTGTTGTGACACATGCCTTTAATCCCAGCTACTTGGGAGGCCAAGGCAGGAGAATCCCTTGAACCCAAGAGGTGGAGGGTGCAGTGAGCCGAGATAGGGCCACTGCCCCCCAGCCTGGGCAACACAGCAAGACCCCATCTCAAAATAAAATAAAATAAAATTTAATTTCTTCCAGTTAGCAGAATTCAAAGACTATAATGGGAGGAGATCTGAATCTGAACCCAGGAAATACTTGCTGCTGGCTTGCATAGTAGCTGTGAGCCAAACTTACTCACCAGGGAATTCCCAGAGAGGAAGCTGTGCTGCTGAGAGGTGACAACGTGCTGGCAGCCCTCGCTCGCTCTGGGTGCCTCCTCGGCCTTGGCGTCCACTTTGGCCGTGCTTGAGGAGCCCTTCAGCCCGCTGCTGCACTGTGGGAGACCCTCTCTGGGCTGGCCAATGCTGGAGCCAGCTCCCTCTGCTTGCACTGAGGTGTGGAGGGAGAGGCGCCGGCGGGAACTGAGGGGCTGTATGCAGCGCTTGCAGGCCAGCGTGAATTCCGGGTGGGTGTGGGTTTGGCGGCCCCGCACTTGGAACTGCCGGCCAGCGTCGCCATCCCGGGCAGTGACGGGCTTAGCACTTGAGCCAGCAGCTGCGGAGGGTGCGCCAGGTCTCCTAGCACTGCCAGCCTTCTGCACAGTGCTTGAATTCTCCCGAGCCTCAGCCGCCTCCCCGTGGAGCAGGGCTTGGGACCTGCTGACAACCATGCCCAAGACTGCCCCCCTACCCCCGTGGGCTTCCTTGCGACCCTAGCCTCCCTGAGAGGCGCTGCCCTCTGCTCTGTGGTGCTGGATCCCATGACCACCCAAGGGCTGAACCGTGTAGGCGCACTTTGTGGGACTGGTAGGCAACTCCGCCTGTGGCTCCAGGGTTGGGGTCCACTAGGCGAAGCCAGCTGGGCTCCTGAGTTGGGTGGGGACTTGGAGAACTTTTATGTTTAGCTGGAGGATTGTATATGGACCAATCAGCACTCTGTCTGGCTCTGGTTTGTGGATGCACCAGTCAGCACTCTGTATTTAGCTAATCTGGTGGGGACTTGGATAACTTTTATGTCGAGCTGGAGGATTGCAAATGCACCAATGAGCACTTTGTGTCTAGCTCAAGGTTTGTAAATGCACCGATCAACACTCTATGTCTAGCTCAAGGTTTGTAAACGCACCTATCAGCACCCTGTATCTAGCTCAAGGTTTGTAAACGCACCTATCAGCACCCTGTCAAAACAGACCAATCAGCTCTCTGTAAAATGGAATAATCAGCAGGATGTGGGTGGGGTCAGATTAGAGAATAAAAGCAGGCTGCGGGATCTAGTAGTGGCAACCTGCTAGGGTTGCCTTCCATGGTGTGGGAGCTTTGTTCTCACTCTTGGCAACAAATCTTGCTGCTACTGGCTCTTTGGGTCTGTGCCACCTTTATGAGCTGTAACACTCACTGCGAAGGTCTGCAGCTTCACTCCTGAAGCCAGCGAGACCACGAACCCACCAGAAGGAAGAAACTCCGGACACATCTGAACATCTGAAGGAACAAACTGTAGACACACCATGTTTAAGAGCTGTAACACTCACCGTGAGGGTCTGCGGCTTCGTTCTGGAAGTCAGTGAGACCAAGAACTCACCAATTCCGGACACATTGCCTCCACCTATGGGCACTCCTCCTCTCTCTGCTCTGTTGGTACCTGTTATAGGACAGCTGGTGTGATTTGGGGACATCTGAAACTGTTGAAGTGACACGCTCCCACAGAGCAGCTGGTGGCTATAAGCGTCATCCTTGGTGGAGGCAGGGAGCATAATAAATATGTCAAAGATACAAGGACGGAAACCTAGCAGATCAACATTGAGAAATAGGGATAGGATGGGGAAAAGTGAAACTTAGAGGACACAAAAGAGAGCCTTCTAATTTCATGTGAAAAAATAGGAAATGAATGATGGAGTAGGGACTCGGGAGAGGAACAGGATATGCACATCTGTGCCCATTCACTGTATTCATAACACTTAAGAGTCCAAGTCTGCCACAGCCCTCTCAGCAAGTGGGCTTGTGCACATGGTGGCACAGCTTTCAAACAGGGCTCTCCTCTGGTTCCTGATTAGCAGCAAAACATTAATCAAGTGTGATTTTATGTGCCCACCTTTCTCCTACAGGGCCGTATACTAACCTGTGCAAACATCCCCCAAAATCTGTCAGCCCTGAATAATGCCTCTGAACTTCTCTTTTTTCTTTCTTCCATTTTTTTGGTACCCTGTACCCCTGTGTACCATGTTTACCTTGGAGGCCAGGTGAAGTAAAAATTAAAATAACTAGGCCAGGAGTGGTGGCTCACACCTGTAATCCCAGCACTTTAGGAGGCTGAGGTGGGGGGATCACGAGGTCAGGAGATTGAAACCTAAATACAGTGAAACCCCATCTCTACTAAAAATACAAAAAAATTAGCCAGGTGTGGTGGTGTGCACCTGTAGTCCCCGCTGCTGGGAACACTGAGGCAGGAGACGAGCATGTACCCGGGAGGCGGAGCTTGCAATGAGCCAAGATTGCACCACTGTATTCCAGCCTGGGTGACAGAGTACTCTGTCTCAAAAAAACAAAAAAACAAACAAACAAAAAAGACTGCAAATGAACCTAATTATATTACATATGCTATCTCTATATATAACTATAGTGAAATACATTAAAAAACAAACGTGATATAGCAATAAATATGCATTTTATTAACATGTTAAACAAGATCTGATGTGCATAATTTCCATTATATTGAAACAGGATAAGCATATTTTGAGATATCTGGACCAATGGTAATGTGTCCGGAATTGGTGGGTTCTTGGTCTCACTGACTTCAAGAATGAACCCACATACCCTTGTGGTGAGTGTTACAGTTCTTAAAGATGGGGTGTCTGGAGTTTGTTCCTTCAGACGTTCAGATGTGTCGGCAGCTTCTTCCTTCTGGTGGGTTCGTGGTCTCACCATCAGGAGTGAAGCTGCAGACCTTCGTGGTGAGTGCTACAGCTTTTAAAGGCAACGGGTCTGGAGTTGTTCTTCCCGGTGGGTTTGTGGTTTCTCTGGTTTCAGGAATGAAGCTGCGGACTTTCACAGTGAGTGTTACACCTCATAAAGGCAGCGTGTACCCAAAAAGTAAGCAGCAGCAAGATTTATCACAAAAAGCAAAAGAACAAAGCTTTCCTAGTGTGTGGAAGGGGACCCCAGCAGGTTGCCTGGCGGGCTCGGGCAGCCTGCTTTTATTCCCTTATCTGGCCCCACCCACATCTTGCTGATTGGTCCACTTTACAGAGAGCTGATTGGACCATTTTGACAGAGTGCTGACTGGTGCCTTTACAATCCTTGAGCTAGACACAGAGTCACAGAATGCTAGTTAGCTAGATACAGAGTTAGCTAGATACAGAGTGCCAATTGGTGTATTCACAAACCCTGAGCTAGACACAGAGTGCTGATTGGTGTATTTACAAACCTCGGGCTAGACACAGAACGCTGATTGGTGCAGATACAATCCTCTGGCTAGATACAAAAGTTCTCCAAGTCCCCATCCAGTTCAGGAGCCCAGCTGGCTTCACTCAGTGGATCCTGCATGGGGCTGCAGGCGGAGCTGCTTCCCAGTCCCCAGCCGTGCCTGCACTCCTCAGCCCTTGGGCTGTCCACGGGAGCAGGCGCCATGTAGCAGGGGACTTCGCCCGTCGGGGAGGCTCAGGCCGCAGGGGAGCCCACTGCAGGGGGAGGAGCTCAGACATGGTGGGCTGCAGATCCCGAGCCCCGCCCCGTGGGGAAGCAGCTAAGGACGAGCAAGAATTTGAGTGCAGCGCCGGCGGGCCGGCACTGCTGGGGGACCCCGGGCAACCTCCGCAGCTGCTGGCCCCAGGTGCTAAGCCCCTCACTGCCCTGGCCGCTCTGTGTGTGGGGCCCGCCGAGCCCACGCCCGCGACCGCGGGAACTCACAATGGCCCCGCGAGCGCAGCCCTGGTTACCGCCCGCGCCTCTCCCTTCACACCTCCTCGCAAACAGAGGGCGAAGGCTCTGGCCTCAGCCAGCCCAGATTGGGGTTCCCACGGTGCCGTGGCGGGCTGAGGGACTCCTCAAGTGCCGCCAGAGTGGACGCCAAGGCTGCTAGCACATTGTCATCTCTCAGTAATATGGTATTAAAAATATCTGTGATTTCCATTGGTGACAAAGTAACAGGTACCATTGATTCCATTATACTTTTTTTGCTTATTCATAGTTAAATAACGTGCTAAACTTCAGTTAGTTGTTAGTAAAAATAAAAATATACATAACCTCCAATCAAATTCATAGACCCCCTGTATTTATCCATGGACCTTGGGTTAAGAGTTAAGAATCTCTGCCCTAGGAGGTCCCTGAGGTAGAAAAATTAGGTGGCCAGCCTATCCATCCTTAAATTGGTACAATGTGCTCTGGTTCTGGGTTTTTTCTCTAGAGTTAATGGATCCCTGAGAATATGGAAAAATTTCGATGATACCTGGAAGCTTAATGTTTTGTGAGCATGTGCTGGGTAATCAATGCTGAAGGATATCACCAGAATCACCTGGACTAAAGTTCACAATACACAGACTTTTCCAACTGACCTGCTTCCGCAGTGACCCATAATCTTGGCCCTAGAAGAGGCCCCTACAGGATAACTGTGGGCCGTTATAATTCTTACGTGTATATCAAAATGGCCCCATGGTGGCTACAATCACAGCCTCCAAGCCACAGAAATATTTGTTCACATATCGAATTGTTTCCTTCAAGAAGAAATGAAATTGATTTTGTTCACTACCTATTGAGATGATTACCTCTACACCAGTGTTCATTTGTGAATATCAGGACAAGGTAACCCACATGATATTAGACATGAAGCCACAAATTCTCATGGTTGGGGAAATGATTAATGATGATTATTTCCCCTGAAGTGCAGAGGTACTGCCAGAACCAGTGACCTGCGTCCTGCCCAGGACATCAGACACTTCCTATTGGTGGAGTACAAACTTTTGTAGTCTTCTCTTGTTTTCCTGTTCTCTTGCCTTAGCAACTTACTGCTCTGCCCAATATATAATTTTGCTATGTGCTTCAATGCAAAGAAAATAAGTATGAATATTCTGGACTCTCCTTGTATGGATCTGACATGGTACACTCAGGAGGAAATAAGATTATTGGAGGGTTCACATAGGTTGTGTGACTGTGTGTGTGGGCTGTTGTAGAGGAGACAGAAGCTTTGGACATATGTTTGTACATGTTCATCTTTTTGGCCACTTTCAGCTATAAAAGTCGTGATTCAGTGATTCTGTGAAATGCTATGAACTGCTATGGTAAAAGGTGCCATGGACACAAAGAGCATTATTATTAGCTTCATTTTTTGAAGTGATGTTATAATCTTTGTTCATTTTCAGTTTTATTCATTTGAGCTTACTGAATTTTCTCACCATCTCTTCTTTTGTATTATCACAATATCTAACAGCTTTAATCAGCCAATTTGTCTTGACAAAAATTACATGCATGGCTGTCCCTATTCATAGCACTGTTTTGTTTTTTAAATCTCCATTTGGCCATAGCCTCCCTCTCAAAGTAATACCCCATATGTATATTCAATCCTACTGTTTTGATTTTGCCAAAAGTCCCCTTATCTGTTTTTCACAAGCAGAACCTGCTTTAATACTCATTGTCTGAGAGTACGTTAATCACTCTATATTCATGTGGAACTCATAGGTAGCTCCAATATCAGCTTCAAAGTGAACCAGCATTACTTAATGGAGTCTTTAAATAGATTATTAGAAGCAATTTTATTCCCTTGTGCTATTTAGTTTCATGCTCCTATTTTATCAAGAATATTTCATTTTACCTGGCCTTGTCAGACTTTATTAGAGAGGGAGTGCATTAATAAGTTAAAAGTTTTCGTCAATATGAGAATCTTACATGAAGCTTCATGTTTTGCCTACCTTGCAATTATCTGGAATACTGGGCATATATCTGCTTTTAAATTGGTTACACTGCTTTTTTGTTGGTCAGACCTTCAGCTCTATTGTTGCAAAGCTCAAATTCTCTGGACTTCTAATGAGTCACCTTAAGAGAATTTATAGTATGTATTTCTCACCTTGAATTGGTATTTTAGATTTTGATTTGGGAAATGACAGTGCTTGTACAAATTTCTAAGCCACTTTGACCGTGATCTCTACAGTGCTACAGAGTAGTTGGTTGGGGCCTTATAAATTAGAGAGAGCAGGTCTGTTGTCACGTTTTGCCTCCAAAAGTAAAAATGCAAACTGGCCAATGAATGCTTTTTTTGGTTTTTAAAAAAATCAGTCCCAGGTTGGTCAAAGGAATACTGAAGGTACAGATATTTTGGAGGGTTTTCATTTTTTAATGCAGTTTGTTTGAAAAGGATCAGTATGTAGTACCCTGCCCCTGAAATCTTTTACTTAGCTTTTTCTCTTTGATCAGTTAAAATCAGAGGACTTGCCCTTTGTCATACTCTATGATATTTTATCAAGAACTACCCTCAAATTACAGCACGTGTTGAGATTCTGTTCCTGGGTCTACTTCTCATAGAAATTCTGCTTAACATTATTCAACTTCAATTTATGTACATGAAAAATTAGATTTCAAATGCCTATCTTTGGATTATTGAATTATTTTGGGTACACATCTAAAGCAAATAAGAAACAGCCAAAAGTTAAAATGAAATAATTTTGTTACTACTCACTGTTTAGTATCATGTTTCTCTGCTTTTTCCATGATCATGAATAATTTTTTTGAGATGGAGTCTCACTCTGTTGCCGGTACTGGAGGGCAGTGGCACAGTGTCGGCTCACGGCAAGCTCCGCCTCCCGGCAAGCTCCGCCTCCCAGGTTCACACCATTCTCCTGCCTCAGCCTCCCCAGTAGCTGGGACTACAGGTGCCGGCAACCATGCCCGGCTAATTTTTTTGTATTTGTAGTAGAGACCGAGTTTCACAATGTTAGCCGGGATGGTCTCCATCTCCTGACCTCGCGATCCTCCCGCCTCGGCCTCCCAAAGTGCTGGGATTACAGGTGTGAGCCACCACACCTGGCCGATCATGAATAATTTATGTCTATTTGTGTGTCAATATTACAGAGGATAGATATTTTAGAGATAAGAGAGTAGGATAATTTAACTATGAATGTTAATCTGAGAATGACTACTTAATTCCTTAGATCTTCAGTTTTCCTGTTTACGCGCAGGAAGAAAGACACAAAGACAGGCATATTTAGTTCTAAGAATAGCTGTGTTTCCCTGAATTTGCCTTTAATTAATTGCTGGCAAATCAAATGATATTTTTAGTACCTGGAGGTGGGATGTGGAGGTGGTATGCTGTTTAAAAAAATATTTTAATGAATTTAACAAATAACCCCCTAATACATCTTTTTTATAAGTTTGTATTTTTAAATAATGGGTTTTGGTAGAAGAATTATTGAAGTTTTATAAATGATGTCATGTTTTACATGCTCTAGGGGGGCACTCTTATTGAAATTCAACGTTATATTGAGCACTTCTATAAATACATTTTCTGATTCATTTCATAATTTGTATTTTTGATAAATTCAATTTTTATAAATCAGTTTTTCTTAAAGTAGGGCACAGCTGGATTACTCTTCTTTTTCCTACAGATGCATAGTGTAGGGTAATTAGTTAATCTCTACAGTGTCCTGAAAAGATGAATAAAACATGGAGTGCTATTCCTATCAATCTCCTCTCTCACCTTTTCTCCTCCTCACTCTCAGGTGGATATGTAGTGGTCGAATAGGTGTCAAAGATATGGTTACTGGCTAATTTACTCTTATCTCAAGGCTTGCCAGTGCTCTCTTGGAGAAACATTTTTATTTTATGAAAAGAAAAATAAATAAAAATAACTCAAGTAGAAGTAAAAGAAAACAAGGAAAATAGGAGCTTGAAAATTGCAAATGTATTACAGATAAAAGAACTAACAGAGGAAAAATAAACCTTGAATTTTATGTAATTATTGAATTTGTTTTAAAGCCTAGAGTGCAGTAGAGAGAACAAAGATATAACTTACACTCTTCCATCTCTGGTACACCTCCTCTTCAGGCATGAAGAAATTCTGTATCATCTCTGATGTGTTCTAGAAAACTCTTAAAATGCTCTAGGTTCTGATGTTCAGTCTTAGCTCTCCCTGAACCCTTTGTACCTGAGCTACCAGCATACATAGGCCACACACACACACACACACACACACACACACTTTTTTTTTTTTTTGGACTGTTATTTCTTAACTTGGGCTTTTTTTTGGGGGGGGGAAGTAGTGTTCATTTTCTCCACTGTACAAATGAGGATACCACTGATGTCTGAGGCATTTTGTCTCTTCTGATTTTAAAATAAGATGTTTGAAGTTTCTGGAAATATTGCGGCTGAGATGAGGCTCTTTCTTTCCTTTCTGGCTGCTCGAAGCTTTGTGTGGGCTTAAAAGTGGCTCTTGAAGGAAATGGATGTTCCCTAGTGGGAAAAGGCATTAACTTGAAGAGCAAAAGTCAAAGAGCTGACCCTCTGTACCCTGGTTTCTGTCCTGCGTAATCTGTAGGTGTTATGAAAGACTGGGAAATCTGGATTTGGGGTTCTTACTTCTATAGACAGATCATCACCTGTTTCTACAGTTTTCTCAGACCTAAAAACCATGCATGGTTCCATCTAATACTCTTTCCAAGGAACTATTTAGACCATGCCCAGGTTTTGTAGCTTACTATTGTGCAGGGAAATAGACTTCTGTAGGTTGATATTGCCTACTTCCTTTAGGTTATCCTATCTTCCGTTTACATCAGCTTATAGAAATGTTTCTGGACAAACGTATCAGTAAGGCTACCATCACTGAGGGAAAAAGCCACTAACAAAAAAATAAAAAATAAATTTGGACCATAAAGGGTTAAGAAATTTGCCAATGGCACTGGAGTCTAGGGAATCACTTGGAAGCAGAAATCTTAGGGATCTTGTTTCATTACTGGCTCAAAGTGGGGCCTGGGGCAAGTTGCTTCTCCCTTTTTGGACCCGTATTCTGAGAAAACAGTGATTTTGGTCACTAGGGAAGCACCGAGTATCCAATGCTGTTTTTATTTGTGTTTGATTTTTCAAAAAGAGCTTTGAATTAATTGAGAGAGAATCACATACAACTCATCCATTTAAAGTGTACAATTGTATAGTTTGTTTTCTTTTTTTAGCATATTCACAGGGTTGCACAACCATCACGATAATCTAGTTTTAGCATATTTTCATCCCCCTTCAAGGAAACCCTGTACCCGTTAGCAATCAGTCCCCATTTATCTCTCATGTCCTTCCCTCAGCCCTAAGCAACCCCTAGTCTACTGTCTGTCTCTGTGAATTAGCTTATTCTGGATGTGTACCCTAAATATGTACCCTAAATAGAATCATACAATATATGGCATTTGTGACTGGATTCCTTCACTTTGCATAATGTTTTCAAGAGTCAAACATGTTGTAGTGAGTGTCAGTACTTCATTCCTTTTTATGGCTGATTAATACTTTACTGGGCGGGTATACCACATTTTCTTTACCCGTTTATCAGTTGACCACCATTTGGGTTCTTTTCATTTTTTGGCTATTTGTATTGGGATACAAATCCTTTATAACCTATATGGTTTGCAAATATTTTCTTCTATTCTGTGGGTCATCTTTTAGCTTTCTTGAAGGTCTCATTTGTAACACAGAAGTTTTTAATTTTGATGTAGTCCAATGTCCAGTGTTTTCTTTTTTTTTTTTGAGATGAAGTTTTACTCTGTCACCAGACTGGAGTGCAATGGCGTGATCTCGGCTCACTGCAACTTTTGCCTCTCTGGTTCAAGTGATTCCCCTGCCTCAGCCTCCCAAGTAGTTGGGACTACAGGCATGTGCCACCATGCCTGGCTAATTTTTTGTATTTTTTGTATTTTTATTTTTTTGAGAGGGAGTTTCGCTGTGTCACCCAGGCTGGAGTGCAGTGGTGCAATCTCGGCTCACTGCAAGCTCTGCCTCCAGGGTTCACGCCATTCTCCTGTTGCCTCCCAAGTAGCTGGGACTACAGGCGCCCACCACCACGTCAGGCTAATTTTTTGTATTTTTAGTAGAAACGGGGTTTCACTGTGTTAGCCAGGATGGTCTCATCTCCTGACCTTGTGATCTGCCCCCCTCGGCCTCCCAAAGTGTTGGGATTACAGGTGTGAACCACTGCGCCAGGACAATTTTTTGTATTTTTAGTAGAGCTGGGGTTTCACCATGTTGGCAAGGATGGTCTTGATATCCTGACCTCATGATCCACCCAGCTGGGCCTCCCAGAGTGCTAGGATTACAAGCATGAGCCACCATGCCCAGCCCTAGTGTTTTCTTTTGTCACCCATCTTTTGGTGCCAGATCCAGGAAACCACTGTGTAACCCAAGTTTACAAAGACTTATTCCTTATGTTTTCTTATGAGAGTTTTATAGTTTTAGCTCTATGATTGTTTGTTTATCTCTTTTCATTTTAGAGTTCATCCAAACACTGAATACCTTTAAAAAAAAATGGTCAAAATGATTCAATTCCTAGTAGCTCCAAATAATGGAAAAGCTGGCAAGAATTGAGGCATGTGTTGACTGTTTTATTTCAGGCAGTTGTATCTTGATTCCATGCTCCCATCCATATTTCCTTGGCTATAATAAGTTTTAACTTTAATTTGTTCTGCCCACATTGCTGGGCAATTTAAGAAATAGTTTTCTTAGTAAAGTCTGAAACTGATAGCTATTATATTTTTCTATGAAATGTTTTGCTCTTTATGTGTTGCCTATACTCCAGTCTATCATCTTCTAAAATCACTTTTCATTTTTCCTTTTCACATGATTTTAAAATGTGCTTTTTTTCAATCTTTTAAAAAATTTCTCACTTTTATTATTATGTCCTGGGAGATTTTTTAAAAACCCTTCATTTTTTGACAGGGCTTTCCCCCCCCCCCCAAAAAAGATAATGTTTTGCTTAATTGTCTTGCAGTATCTACAGCCCTTAATATGTGATGAGAATTTAATATACATTAAACAGCAAAAGATTTATGCTTGACCTTTTCAGATGGATATCAATTGTATTAGATTTCCTAATTAGCCATTGGTCTAACCTCACTGGTGCTTCAAAATTTAGAAATTGGCCCCCTGAACATGTAAAGCTCTAGTATTAAGCTAAATAAGAGAATAACAAGAATGTGAACTTGTGAAGACTTTTAGTGATGGTAATGGCCAGGCTTCATAGTATTAGCCATCGCTTGCAAAACCTTGACCTCCATGTTTCTTACTAGATATGGCCACACATGTTATTACGGGAGCCCTCGGCTTCTCCCCTTCACCTCTAGGGAACCAATTATTTCTATTGTACTTAGAAAAACCGTATCCCATGTAGTGGTTGTCTTCCTGCTTCCCAGGAAATAATCTGCTGGAATTCAAAATACAATTACCACGCTTGACCACTTTCCTATATCCTGGAGCTGACCATTATTAATGGCATCCAATTATTCATAGCAATCAAACAGCTGACCTTGCTAAACAGATCACAGCAGTGGGTATCTGACAGTCTGCTGGCGGGGCATAATAGAAGGAGACAATGTCATATCCTGGTCCATCTTTAGCGAAAACAACATGTCACTTGTAGACTTACTGGAATGCTATAATGACTTGATTGCTAGATTTAGCCTGTCATTATTTTAAAAGCATGTGTTTATATATGCTGGCAGGAACAGGAAAAAGAAGTTGGTTTAGGTAAGCCTGGTGTTTGGGAATGTCTTTGGCTTGCACTGTATCACTGCAGATTAACAGAGTGACCTTTGGTTAATCATTCAGGTTTCCAAGCTTGAATTTGGTCAATTCTAAAATGAGGGCATTTTGCCTACTTTCAAGGGTGGGCATGAGAGTTAAATGATATAATCACGATGAAACAATAAGGTAAGCAGCAGTTGCTCCGTCACTGTCAGTTTCCTGTCCATTGAGTCAATCTGCACCTTGGCTCCAGCAGAGATAAAAGGAATAACATACAGATTTTTTTATTCCTCCCCAAGGTGCAGGATGAGTTTTGACTCCCACATGAATGCTGCTTTTTCATTCTGCTTTTTCCACAAGCCCACAAGTCAAAGGTTTTTCTTTATTTTGCTGTGGCATTAAAGTGTGATATTTGTTTGCAGTGAAGGATCTTAAGCATAAAAACTGACATAAATTTCCAGGTGGTTGGCTTTTGACCCTTCCATTTCCTTGACTCTATTTTCCCTTTGAGTTGGCATGATCTATAACAGCTCTGCTCCAACTGCAGAAAGGAGCAAATTGTTTACCTTTGAAAGTATATTAATTCTCTCTTGCCATCAGGAGAGGGGTTTTCACAAGGAACTAACTTTATTTGAATTTTAAGCCAAGCAATTTGAAGGGGGATGGAAAAATGCACACAGTTAATATTCACTAGACTGTCACTGACAGGTCTAATTCAAAGTGACCACATAAAAACTCCTTTATTAGTCCTTTCTACTTGTCACTATGAGATATGCTCTAGTGTCACTTGCATCCCAAGTTTAAAAATCCATACTTTTATAAGTTTGCTAGATTGAAATGAAGATGAAATATTTTCTTTAGAATTTCTTATCTACATTGCTTACCAGTGGTGAAAATGCAGTGCATTTAACTTGCCATGAACCTTATGAAGCATCAAGCAGAGCTTACTAAGAGAAATGGGAACTTAATTTTAAAGAAAGTGGCTGAGAGTGTCTGATTAGCCCTGAGGGCAATTGGGAACTTCCTGCTGACCTGTGAAATAGCCTGTAATTCTGCACTGCTGGTGGGCCATATGGCTATACAAATAGGTGAAGGGGGGAAACAGGGGGACCTTGTGGTGGCTTAGGACTCTGGTATATTCAGTCTGTAGGTAGGGCAATTTAGAAAGTGGCCCCGTCTGCTTTGTAGGTAGTAAAATGCCATAGCGGTTAAGGGAATAGACTTAAATCTTGACACACCGAGTTTTTCTTATTTTTTTGAGACAGAGTCTCGCTCTGTCGCCCGTACTGGAGTGCAGTGGATCAATCTTGGCTCACTGCAAGCTCCACCTCCCTGGTTCACGCCATTCTCCTGCCTCAGCCTCCCGAGTAGCTGGGACTACAGGTGCCCACCACCACGCCCAGCTAATTTTTTGTATTTTTAGTAAAGAAGGAGTTTCACTGTGTTAGCCAGGATGGTCTTGATCTCCTGACCTCATGATCCACCCGCCTCGGCCACCCAAAGTGCTGGGATTACAGATGTCAGCCACTGTGCCAGGCTGACAGACCTAGTTTTAAATGCTAGCTTTTCACTTTTATCACTACGGTTTTCTTATCTGAGAAATAGCAGTAACTGTCAAGGCTCTTGAAGGCCTGGATGAGATCATACATGCCCTAGTATTCTCTTGCTACATGCAGTGCATTGAATAGTGCCCCCCAAAAGATATATCCAGGTATAAATCCCCAGAACCTGTGAATATGATCTCATTTGCAAAAATGCTCTTTGCAGGTGTAATGAAGAATCTTGAGGTCATCCTGGATTACCAAAGTGGGCCCTAAATCCAGTGGCAAGTGTCCTCATAAGAGACAGACACAGAGCAGAGACCAGGTGAAGACAAAAGAAGAGGCTGGAGTGATACAGTCATCAGGTAAGGAAAACCAACAACTATCAGGAGCCAGAAGAGGCAAGAAACGGAATCTCTTCTAGAGGATCTGGAGGAGTGTGGTTCTGTGAACACCTTGATTTCAGACTTCTGATCTCCAATACTGTGGGATAAAATTCTGATGCTTAAAATCACTTTTGGCTGGGCACGGTGGCTCACGCCTGTAATCCCAGCACTCTGGGAGGCCGAGTCGGGCGGATCACGAGGTCAAGAGATTGAGACCATCCTGGCCAACATAGTGAAACCCCGTCTCTACTAAAAATACAAAAATTAGCTGGGCATGTTGGCTCGTGCCTGTAATCCCAGCTACTCGGGAGGCTGAGGCAGGAGAATTGCTTGAACCCAGGAGGCAGAGGTTGCAGTGAGCCGAGATCGCACCACTGAACTCCAGCCTGGCAACAGAGCAAGACTCCCTCTCAAAAAAAAAAAAAAAAAAAAAAAGGGATTCAAATGACACTCAAACATCTCTCATAATGACAAGGACGTAAGACTAATAAAGGAGTTTTTATGTGGTCACTTTGAATCAGATGTGTCAATGACAGACTAGTAAATATAAACTGTGTGCGTTTCCCCATCCTCCTTCAAATTGCTTGGCTTAAAATTCAAATGTTAGTTCCTTGTGAAACTCTCCCTCCTACTGGCATGAGAGAATTAATGTATTTCTAAAAGTAAGCAATTTGCTCCTTTCTGCAGACACAGACAAATAGAAAACAAATCCTCACTGCAGGATTAAATGCTATGACGAAATCTAGTTGTGTTTTGGACAAAGAACAGAAGGATTACTTAAATGGTAGAATCAGTGTGGTGGGCTCCTGGCAAAGTTGGGAACAGGGACAGAAGTAGAGACATTGGTTTTAAGCAAATGACTAGGCGTGGAGAACAGAGGCAGAAGTCTTAGAGAAAAATGAGTATTTTTGTAGAGGATTTTGGTTAAAGCAAAGTGTTGACTTTAAAATTTGATATTGGGCTGGGCACAGTGGCTCATGCCTATAATCCTAGCACTTTGGGAGGCCCAGGCGGGCAGATCACGAGGTCAGGAGATCGAGACCATCCTGGCTAACACAGAGAAACCCTGTTTCTACTAAAAATACAAAAAATCAGCTGGGTGTGGTGGCGGGCACCTGTAGTCCCAGCTACTTGGGAGGCTGAGGCAGGAGAATGGCGTGAACCCGGGAGGCAGAGCTTGCAGTGAGCCGAGATCGAGCCACTGCACTCCAGCCTGGGCGACAGAGCAAGACTCTGTGTCAAAAAAAAAAAAAAAAAAAAAAAAAAAAAAATCACATTGCCATCAGGCACGAGAAGCAGAAGACTTTTGCTGGGTGGAATATTGTTCTGTGTATGGCACAACAAGGGAACTTCCTGGATGTTCTAGGGAAGGGATGGGCAAACTTTGACCCTAAAGAGCCAGGTGGTAAAGAGCTTGTGGGCTATATGGTACCTTACAACTTCCTGACTTCACATTATAGCATGAAAGCAGTGATAGACAATGTGTAAACAAATGAGTCTGACAGAGTTCCAAACTTTATTTATTGGACACTGAAATCTGAATTTCATATAGTTTCCACATGTCTTGTTACATATTTTTTGTCAACCATTTAAAACTATAACCATTTTTAGCTTGAAAGTTATACCAGAACAGGCAGTGAGATGTATGTGACCCTTTCACAGTTTGCCAACCCCTGTTATATAGAGTGCAGCTTCTGTTCCTACAAGAAAATGAGCAACCTTTTATGTCTAGATATTCTTCTGTAAGCAGCAACAAGCAGGCATAGTGGAGAGTTATATAGGGAAGAGAAGTTTCCTTGGGGGAAGCAGTGTGATATCTGCAGAATTCTCAGCTCCCACTGGCCCAATATTCATGGGCCCGAGCTTGATTAAAAAATACTTTTTTTTCTTCATGAATCAACATTTAATGATAATGTTTCTACTTGATGTTTCAGTGACAAAAGTGCAAATTATGCATGAAATTGATGTACATTATTCCATAATGAAGTAATCTGATAGAAAAACACATTAGGTATTTATAATGACAACAAGCCATTTATAATTATTAGGACATTTTGAAAAGGAGAACCATATCCCTGAAAACATGAATGACTTGAAATTGGAGCTATTTAGTTGTGACCAGGGAGATGGAGCATTGTGTTCCAGCACTGCCCAGTTGCCTTTATGGTCATAGATTTTAAAATGATGAAAGACAGTTCTTTGTATTTCTTGCTCTGTGACATCATTTTCTGAATGATAATAAATAGTGCATTCCTCTTCTGCATTTGCAACCATCACCACACTTTGGGGCTGCAATATGCTGATAAACAATATGCTGTTTATGCTGATAATATGCTGGAAATATGCTGATAAACAAATGGTTATGAATTTGAATGTGAATTTGTCAAATACTCTGTGGATTTAAGTATCTTATTATTCAGACCTTGTGGGTACTCCACAAATTATTAAGCTTAAGTTATGCCTTCTCAATTCTGAAGTATCTACCTTCTACCTGCTTTTAAAACTTTACGTTTTATACACACTGATTCCATATCAGTTTCCACAAAAGTACATCCTCTTGTCAGTAAGCTTTTGTAGGTTTAACATTAAATGTCAACGTAAGTGGAGCTGCTCTGTACAGATCATAGGTTTTTAGAGCTGAAGATAGCCTCAGAGATGACCTAGCCCAACTGCCTCATTTCACACCTGAAGGAAATAACAGCAAAGTGACTTTGTAATTCATTAGTTTCACCATTGGCTATAGGTGGTTTCTATTTTACCTTATACTGAAACTTGGCCCTCCACTATACAGTCTGAAATGCTTGGTCAGCAGTTCATAAGAGAGACAAATTATTCTCAGCATCTCTTCTATAGCCTCTTTTTCTAATAAATATATCTGAGAGATGAGGAAATCACAAGCGGGTTGGATTAGGAACTTTCTTTTTCATTTAGCCCATGGCTTTGAATCTTGATACTAGAAACTATTCCATTAATATTGTTACTTTTTAAAAAAACATTTTTAAATTCAATTTTTAGATTTGGAGGCACACGTATGTGTTTATTCCATGGGTAGATTGCGTACTGTTGGGGATTGGGATATTACTTTATTAAGACAGTAAATTGGGCATGGCGCTGTGGCTCATGCCTGTAATCCCAACACTTTGGGAGGCCGAGGTGGGCAGATCACGAGATCAGGAGATGGAGACCATCCTGGATAACATGGTGAAACCCTGTCTCTACTAAAAATACAAAAAATTAGCCTGGCGTGATGGCAGGTACCTGTAGTCCCAGCTACTCAGGAGGCTAAGGCAGGAGAATGGCATGAACCTGAGAGGTGGAGCTTGCAGTGAGCTGAGATCGTGCCACTGCACTCCAGTCTGGGCGACAGAGTGAGACTCTGCCTCAAACAAACAAACAAACAAACAAAAAGACTAGTGATGGGGTAAAGGTCAATGCATACAGGAAGCAACAGTTAATATAAAGGCATCTAGTTGGGGCAACTGTGTCACACAGAGAATGATCAATATTTGTCTTTGGGCAGGCAGTAAAACTGTGTGAAACTGCAGAACTGATCTCTGAATTTGGGGCAGGATCCAATTTTTGGGAAGAACTCTAGCAAGACATAACCACATCTTCAGTGGGGGTTTAGAGGGCTAGGAATGAGAATTTTCTAGAACTCATTCTAGGGGAGAGGAACCTAGAGAGAAACCCAGAGACCTTAGAATGGAAAAAAGGCAATGAGAAAGGGGAGGAAAAGCAGTTGAGTAATGCAACATTTAAGCTCACATTTCCTCTGGCCTTAGGGAGTGCGTTCTCAAAGAAGTCACTCACACAGATATGCAGAGGTAGCAAAGGCAGGGTTGAGGGCAGTGGCCTGGTCTGCCCTGTCACTCCAGTGTAGATTTTCCTTAACCATTGTGCATGAGCCCTGTCTGTTTTTTGCACGGTCTGTTGAGTCTAGCAATGCTTACTTTCTCTCCAGAGATTTTCAATTTGGAAAGTTTTGTGATTCTGTGAAAACCAATTCTTCATGAAATCTGGAGATAACGTTTTTTTAACTGCTTTTATTGCAGAGGAAAGAATAGACAATAGCATTCCATTTCCTAAATACCTATTACTAATATAGTAGAGCTATAGAAAATGAAATGGCCTTTTATGTATTTAGGTTTGCACTCATAGGGTTATCAGAGTATCAGCCAATGGGTTTTGCTTCAGTAATTCTTGTGTCAGCTTTTGATTATTAGCACTATTGCTATTTGTAAATACCTGAATCATAAAAAGTATTTTAAAAATATAACGTTTCCTTAAAACTCATTGAAAAACCCAGTCTCGGAGGTGGAAGTGATCTGGTCCTTTCTTGACTCACCTTTGCTCCTAGTAGATGAGCCTCTCACCAGAGTGCTTTCTTTTGCTTGGTCTCAGTTCTGCTTTTGGGCAATTCCTCAAGATCATGAGCAGGATCTTGGGTCAGCTTCGTGCCCATCTTGCTGCTGTTTTTCCTGTTAAGCAGGATGCCCGTATGTGGATCTGGGTGAAGCTTCACATGCCTAACAATGGCATATCCTTATCGGTGCAGTGATTTTATTTACATCCCCAAGGTGGGAACTCAATAATTCCATTCTATAGGATCTCAGCTGATCTAATTTCTGGGAGTGCTGCTTGCTGAGATGTAGTTACTTTGGGCAGGTTTTTGAACCCTGACTCATGTAACTCTGGGCCTTTTTGACCTGTCATCTGAGGTTCCTTCCTGACTATCTGAAACCTACGTTCTGTTTTTTGATCTCTTAATTCTATGCAAATTTTGGGTGTGGAGCTTGATCTGCACAACTTATTTTCTTCACCTGTTTTCGACTTCTTTGCATTCTGTCGTGATCTTCAAACTTCTCTTACTTGTTCTACGAGTAAGAAGCCTCTTCTAGGCTCTGATTCAGTGCTGGTGTACTTATTGCTCCCAAATCATTTCCTAGCCTCTATATAGATGGCAGTGTCTTGATTCCTTCACCCCTCCTGCCTTTTCTCTGGTTCTCCGGGCCCCTTCACAACCTCATCTCAATATCTTGATAACGAATACCTTTTCAATACCACTTGAACATCCAGAGCTATCCTCATTCTTTCCTATCTCAATTGAAGACTAAATGTCAATGCCAGAAGCCTTCTACATTAAAATAAAAATAAGAACCAAACCAAACCGAACCATACATACTTAAGAAAAACTTAATAGCACCCTACCATCATTGGATTAGTGAAAAAATAGGATCATATACCTAGATAGCCTTATATGCATTTATATCACAGCCTCACCAGGTTTATTTTAATAGATTGCTGTCTACCTTAAATGGAAATACTTTCTGCAGAGCTCTATGTACAGCATGAAAAACTACCTTGAGTTGTATTCATAAATAATGTTTGAAGTAGAAAAGAATTTGCCTTACCAGAAGCCTTCTTTACTTTGAAATGACTGATAAAATTTCCTTAAAATATTTCAATGATATGAAAAATATGCTAGGACATTTGATTATTTATTGCTTTCGATATAACATGAACACAATGCCTTTCAGAGGATTTGAGTTGTGATCATTTATCTTTTGATTTATTTGTTGGAAACATTTCCCTCACTGAGAGGCTTCTTTCATAAATTGTGGGAATATCACACAGTTTGTAAAATAACCTGGAAAAGGAAAAGAAAATAATAATTTAAAAACTCCATTTGATACCATAATAGTAGCTGGATTTTGTCTTCTGATGTAGGCTTTCTTAAGCCTATTGAGAGAGGCTTCTTTCAAAAATATTTTCTTTTTAATAAGAAGGAAAATTAGCATAAACTTTATTTTTTAAATTATTGAAACATAATTTAAGGCTCAGCATATTGTCTGTCTTGGTTAATATACCATCTGTATTTTAAAAGAATGGTATGCTACTGTTGGGAGTATTCTTTGAAAGTCAAATTATAGTTATTTTTCTATATGATTACTAATTTTATATGTACTTGTTCTGTCAATTACTGAGAGAGAAGTTTTTGAAATCTTCAATTATAATTACAAATTTATTTGTACTCCATAAAATCTGTAGTTTTTATTTATTTTTAAGTTCTATTTCTGGTGCATTCACATTTAAGGTTTTTATGCCTTCTTGGTGAATTCCTTTATCATTGTGATTCCTTTATCTTTATCCTTGGTAATATATCTTGGTTTAAAGTCTACTTTATCTAGTATTAATATAGCCACATCAGCTTTATGGTTAATATTTGCCTGGCACAGATTTTTTCTACAAACTTACTTTTAACATGTCTATATATTTTTTAAATATGTCTTTATATTTGTAGCCTGCCTGCCTTCCTCCCTTCCTTCTCCCCTCCCCTTCCCTCCCCTCCCCTCCCCTCCCTCCTTCCCTCCCTCCCTCAGTTCTGCTTTTGGGCAATTCTGCAAGATCATGAGCAGGACCTTGGGTCAGCTTTATGCCCATCTTGTTGCTCTTTTGCCTGTTAACAAGGATGCCATATGTGGATCTGGGTGAAGGTTGCATTTACAATCTTTACCACACTTTGGGGCTCTGGAAATATGCTGGAAATATCCCTCCCTCCCTCCCTCCCTCCCTCCCTCCCTCCTTCCTTCCTTCCTTCCTTCCTTCCTTCCTTCCTTCCTTCCTTCCTTCCTTCCTTCCTTCCTTCCTTCCTTCCGACAGTATATAGTTGGGTCTTATATTTTATACAGTCTGACATGTCTGCCTTTTAATTGTGTTGTTTGGACTATTTATATTTTAGGAAAACATTTATTTAAGATTGGAGGATTGTAGTTACTTCTTCCTCAAGTGTTTGATGATATTTACCAGTGAATTTCAGTTTTGATTTTTCTCTTTTGTTTGTCCACCTTATATTTCATTGATTTCCACATTTAGTTTTTTATTTTCTCCTTTCTACTTACTTTGAGTTTATTTTTCTCTTGTTTTACTAGCTTCTTAAAATGATCCTTAGATTATTAATTTTAACTTTGATTTTTCTCCAGTGTAAGCATCTCAAGATACATATTTTCCTTTAAGGGTTGCTTTAGTTGCAACACACAAAGTTTATTTTAAAAATTAATTTATATTTTTATGGTATTTTTCTTTATATTAAAAGTAACATATAATTGTACATATTTATAGGGTTCATAGTGGTGTTTTGATATATATAATGTATAGTGATCAGATCAGGGTAATTGGCATATTCATTATCTCAATCATTTATGATTTCTTTATGTTGGGAACATGCAATATCTTCCTTCTAGCGATTTGAATTTATGAATTATTAACTTTGGTCATTCTACAGTGCTATAGAACACTATAACATTCCTTCTATCTAGCTGTAATTTTGTATCCTCTAACAAATCTCTCCCTATAACCCCCTTATCTCTACTCTTCCCAGCCTCTGGTATCTTCTGTTCTACTTTTTATTTCTATGAGATCAACATTTTTTAGCTTTCACATATGAGTGAGAATATGCGGTGTTTAACTTTCTGTTCTGGCTCATTTCACTTAATGTAATGTCTTGTAGTTTCAACCATGTTGCCGTGAATGACAGGATTTATTTTTTTTAATGTCCAAATAGTATTCCATTGTGTGTATATACCACATTGTAAAAACTCATTCATCTGTTGTTAGACACCTAGTTGATTTCACATATTGGCTCTTGTGAACAGTGCTGCAACAAACGTGGGGATGCAGATGTGTCATCAAGACACTGATTTTCTATTGTTTGGATAAATGGCCAGCAGTGGTACTGCTGGATCTTATGGAAGTTCTATTGGCAGTTTTTTGAGGAGCCTCTGTGCTGTTCTCCATTGTAACCATACTACTTTACATTCCTTCCGAGAGTGTGTAAGAGTTCCCTTTTCGCATTTGTTATTTTTTGTCTTTTTGATAATAGCCATCCTAACTGGGGTGAGATGATACCTTATTGTGGTTTTGATTTGCATTTCCCTGGTGATTAATGATATTGAGCATTTTTTTTCATATATTTGTTGGCTATTTGTATGTCTTTTTTTTTTTTTTGGAGAAATGTCTGTTCATATTATTTACCCATTTAAAAATCAGATTGTTTTTGCTGTTGAGATGTTTGAATTTCTTGTGCATTCTGGATATTAAGCACCTATTTGATGGAGAGTTTGCAAATATTTTCTCCCATTCTGTAGGTTGCCTCTTCACTCTGATTGGTTCTTTTGCTGTGCAAAAACTTTTTAGTTTGATATAATCTCATTTGTTTGTTGTTGCTTTTGTTGCCTGTGACTTTTGGTCTTATTTATAAAATCTTTTCTCAGACCAATGTCTTGAAGCATTTCTCCTATGTTTTCTTCTGATAGTTTATAGTATGGGGTCTTAAGTTCAGGTCTTTCATCCATTTTGAGTTGATTTTTCTATAGGGAAAGAGGTGGGGGGTGTAGTTTCATTCTTTTGCATGTATATATTTAGTTTTTTCAGAACCATTTATTGAAGAGACTGTCCTTTCCCCGTTGTGTGTTCTTGATTCCTTTGGCAAAAATCAGTTGGCTATAGATTTAGGGACTAATTTCTGGCCACCCACTCAGTTTAATTTGTTGTATTTCCATTATTCAGGTAAAAATATTTCTATTTGCTTTTGTAATGTTTTCCTTTTACTCATGTTTTACTTAGAATTACATTGTTTAATTTTCAAATGTTTATGGATATTCCAGATATAATTTTGTTACTGATTTCTAATATAATTCTATTTTAGTTAGAAAATGTATTCTGTATTTTTTCAATCATTTGAAATGAAGGTATGTTTTCTGACCCAACACATGGTCTATCTTGTGCACATCAAAAGAATGCAATTGCTTTGAGTAGTGGTCTATAAAATTTCAATTAATTTCATTTAGTATTTTAAAATTGTTTAATAGTGCATTTCACATCATCAAGATCCTTTGATTTTTTTAAAACATGACATGCTCCTCTTTGTTTTTACTATTATTCCTTTTCTTGAAGCACTTTTTGTCTAATTTTTAAATATAATCAATCTGTTTATAAAAAGATGTCCATCTGCAAATTAGAAAGAGAGTCCTCCCTGGAGACTGAGTTGGTCAGCACGTTTTTCTTGGACTTTACAGCCTCCAGAATTGTGAGAAATAAATGTCTGTTACTTTGGTTACCCGGTATATGATATCTGTAATAGCAATCTTAAGTGACTAAGACATACTTCTTTGTATATGATGTAAGACTCTTTGATATGGTGTGCCTGTGTCACTACCCAAATCTCCTCTTGAACTGTAGTTCCATAATCCCCTTGTGTTGTGAGAGAGACCCAGTGGGAGGTAATTGAATCATGGGTAGTTACCTCCATGCTGTTCTTGTGATACTGAGTGAGTTCTCGTGAGACCTGATAGTTTTATAAGTGGCATCCCTCTACCCCCAGCCTTTGCTCTGCACTTCTCCTTGCTGCCACCATGTGAAGAAGGACATGTTTGCTTCCCCTTCTGCCATGATTGTGAGTTTCCTGAGGCCTCACCAGCCATGCTGAACCATGAGTCAATTAAACCTCTTTCCTTTATGAATTACCCAGTCTCGGGTATGTCTTTATTAGCAGCATGAGAATGGACTAATATACCCTTACACTGTAGTGATTCCATTTACTTCTTTCCTATAATTGCTCTGTAGTGGTCACATATTTACTTCTACATGTTTAAAACCCACAATTCACTGCCATTGTTTTTGCTTTAAACAGTTTTTCAAACAAATTTTTAAAATGAGAAAAGAGTTTAAAAATATTTTTTCACATATTTACCATTTTCAGTGCTCTTTATTCTGCACACTTTTTTTTGTTTGTTTTATTTTGTTTTTTTGTAAAATACCAGTTAATAAGTATTTTAGGCTTTGCGGGCAATACAGTCTGTGTCATAATGACTCATCTATGCTCATGTGAGTAAAATAAGCCATAGGCAATTTATAAACAATTGAGCATGGCTGAGTTTCAATAAAACTTTATTTGTAAATACCAAACTTCAAATTTTATATATTTTCACTAAACTTTGAAATTTACATAATTTTCAAAATATTATTCTTTTGATTTTTCTAATTATTTCAATATGTTAAAACTATCTTACCCTATGGACCACATAAAAGATGGCTGGATTTGGTTTATAGTTTATAATTTGCTGACTTCTGCTATAGATCCATGTTTATATCTGGTATTAAGCCACCATCCTGTAATAGTTCTTTAGTGCGGATCTACTAATGACAGTTTTTTGGATGTTGTTTGTCTGAAAATCAACTTATTTCTCCCTCACTTTTGAACAATATTTTCGCGGGCTATAGGATTCTAGGTTGACAGGTTTTTGTTTTTCAGCACTTAAAAAATGTTGTTCTGTTGTTTTCTGGTGAGTTATATCTCTGTGCTCTGTTTCCTCCGCCACAAAATGAAGTCTTTCATTTCCACAGCTGCATCTTAGAAAGGTAGAATACTTTTTGCAAATGCAAAAATCACCTTATATGTTTCTCTTCTCTTATGAGCAGCCTACATTACCTATTGTCAAGTATCTAAAAACAGTTACTTTACATAGTTTGTTTAGTTATCTATTTATTTGTACCATGAGAATATATCCTACACCTGTGATTTTTGTCATGGACAGATCCAGAAATCTTTTGTATACGTTTAAAATATAAGTGGTGATTAGCTTATGTTGTATTTATACAAAGTCATATTTGAATCCCAATAAATGTTTAATATTTAAATTTCACTTTGTCTTTTCAGAACCTTTAAAAATGTAAATCCTTGACCATTGGATTATGAGGCCATAGCAAAGGGTTACCTTAGGCCATGAAACTTGAGTGTTATAACATCAACCAATCAACATTTATTGAGCATCACCTATGTACCAGATGCTGGTAGATCTCATAATTGTTGCTCATGCAAGCTCAATATTATATAATAAATCTTGGTATCATAATACCACTTTTTGAAGAAAAGTTGAATAATGTCACAAAAACAAACAAGATTCCATAATTCTAAAGCACTGGAATCTGAACTCTCTACAAAAAATGAATTTTCTCTAAAATAATTACTGAGAACTGAATTTTAGTCCTAAGTCTGTTTGAATGATACTATGCAGTTCACATAATCCTTCTAAGCCTTACTTCCCTTTTCCATAGCATGAAGCTGTTATGCTCAATGATCTTTAAAGTTCCCTTTCATATCTAAAATTTGTGATTTTCTGTATGTCCTTGTGTGACTTGTACTTTCTTCTGCCTTATTCAGTTAGGACATAAATAGAAAAGTGTAATATTTTTGAGATTCTGCATTCTGAAGGCGGTCTTGATTATTTAAAATAGGAAATGTTAGAGTGCACTTAAGTTGCAAAAAAATGATTTTCTAAACATAATAGCTAGTTACTTACATATATGCTTTTATGTGTCTTCTGAGTCATATCCACTCTCAGTAGCTGCTGACAAAACAAGATTTTACTGCTGAAAGAGCAGCAGATCTAATATTGCTGCAAAAGAGCAGGCTGAATTTTATTTTGCCGTGGGTCATCAATAAAATTCTAGTCATGCTCTGATCCTACACTCTTTATTGTTCCCCATGACATATCATAGGTAAAAGAAAGCTTTGCTTTTGCAGGAATTGCAAAACTTTAAATGAAGAACTGGAAAACAGCTAAAAGGTCACACATAAGTCTTAGAGAGCTTAGAAAATATTCTCCCGGACTTAGGGATACATGCAAATGGTTGTGTCTTTGTTGGATAATGCTGACAGCTGTAACATACAGACCTACATATAAAATGGCTTGCAGCAATAAGAATTTGTTTCTTGTGCTTGTAGCTGTCTCTGGCAGGTGAGCATGTCAGCAGTGAGGTTTTCTTGTGGTCATTCAGGAATGCCCGTCGATGGAGGCTCTCTCATTATTCAGGGCCTTCAGCAGATGAGGACTGTGCCAATATAACACCTTGTTTCCATGGCTGCTGTAGTCATATCCATCCCACTGAATTAGAAGGGGAAAAGAGTGTGGATAAATTTTTGAGATTTTTTATGGACCAGTCTTTAATCCTGTTGACTTCATCTATCTGAAAGCAAAATGGACACATCTTAGAACCAGGAAAAGAAGCCAAGTCTGTATGACTCCAGAACTCATGTTCTTAACTACTTTTTTACATTTTTTTGTGTAATCTTGAAGTATCTGTCCAACTCTGGAACTCTACAAAATAATCTCTTATTATAACTCAATCTTGAAATGAACTTACACTGATGGAGAGCAATTAAATTTTATTTGTATGTTTCCAATAATTTTCCTGATTTTTCCATAGAGACCCCATTTCTGTCTTTCCACTCAGCTCTAGAAACTAGATGTGAGAGCAGAGCTCCCATTTTGCTGACTTGCAGATCTATGCTTGCTCTGGGAAATGAAAGGAACATGGATGGGCGCACAATCCAAAATCATCAGCTGCTCCTTTCTTGGGGCCGCAAGGTTCATATATGTCAAGGAAGATGACTTTTAAAACTCTCTAAGTTAATCCATAGCCCTTTTATATGAAAGGGGTCTTTCACCTCTTTTTCTTCTGGATCAAAGAGGCTGAAAATATTTCTTTATTTACAATAGTATTTACTAGCCAATAACCTTAAGTTTTATGTAAAAATTCACTTTGCACAGGTGTCTGCTTTAAGGTAAAAAAATCTCAACAATTGTTAGTGTTCAATTTTTAAGTCCCCAGAAGTATTTCTGTATTCTTCAATGTATGCAACTCAATTTCCAGATGTGCCCCTTGAGGCTGTTCTGCTTTTCGTTATTTTTCTGGGCAGCCATCTCATAATTCTGATCAACGGAACACATAATTTCAACTGTCCAGAGACTATACTACATTTATATGGTATTGCTAAGATGAAAGACACTTTCCATCTGCCAAAAAATTCAGGCAGACTTGCCAAATGTCTTGCTTCTTTTAAAAACATGTTCATCTGATATTGTTTGGGTATTTGTCCCCTCAAAATATCATTGTGAAATTTGATTCCCAATGTTGGAGATTGGGGGTCTAATGAAAGGTGTTTTGATCATAGGGGTGGATCCCTCATGAATGTCTTGGTGCCATCCTGTGGAAATGAGTAAGTTCTTGCTATATTAGTTCCCTAGAAAAATGATTGTTAAAAAGGGTCTAGAACTACCCCCCTCCCGCTTCTGCTCTCTCATTGTGTGACTTCTGAACATGCCAGCTCCCCTTTGCCTTCCACCAGGAATGGCAGCAGCCTGAAATCCTTCCCAGAAGCAGCTGCTGGTACTGTGTGTCTTGCACAGCCTGCAGAACTGTAAACAAAAGAAACTCCTTTCCTTTATAAATTGCCCAGCCTCAGATATATACACACACACACACACACATATGTATACATATGTGTGTGTGTGTATATATATATGTGTGTATACATATGTGTATGTGTGTGTGTATATATATATATGTCTTTTTTTTTTTTTTTTTTTTGAGATGGAGTCTCCCTCTATCACCCAGGCTGCAGTGCAGTGGCGCAATCTCAGCTCACTGCCACCTCCACCTCCTGGGTTCAAGCAATCCTCCTGCCTCAGCCTCCTGAGTAGCTGGGATTACAGGCGTCGGGCTACTTTTTTGTATTTTTAGAAGAGACGGGGTTTCACTGTGTTCGCCAGGCTAGTCTTGAACTCCTGACCTCAAGTGATCTGCCTGTCCCTGCCTCCCAAAATGCTGGGATTCCAGGTGTGAGCCACCACACCCAGCCAGATATTTCTTTATAGCAACACAAATGGACTAAGACAGAAAATGGGTACTGAGGAGTAGAGCGTGACTATAATCCCAGCACTTTGGGAGGCCAAGGCAACTGAATTGCTTGAGCCCAGGAGTTCAAGACCAGCCTGGGCAACATGATGAAACCCTGTCTCCACTAAAAAAGCAAAAATCATCTGGGTATGGTGGTGCATATACCTGTAGTCCTATCTGCTCAGGAGGCTGAGGTGACCTTCTTGAGCCTAGAAGGTCAAGGCTGTAGTGAGCCATGATTGCACCATTGCCCTCCAGCCTGGGCAACAGAGTGAGACTCTGCCTCAAAACAAACAAACAAACAAAACAACAACAACAACAACAAAACCTCGTTAGTTCTGCTTGTGATTAATCATATTTATTCATTTGTATGTGTTGAATCAACCTTGTATCCCAGGGATAAAACCTGCTTGATTGTGATGGATAAGCTTTTTTTTTTTTTTTGAGACGGAGTCTTGCTCTTTTGCCCAGGCTGGAGTGTAGTGGCGTGATCTCGGCTCACTGCAACCTCTGCCTCCCAGGTTGAAGCGATTCTCCTACCTCGGCCTCCTGAGTAGCTGGGACTATAGGCACACACCACCACACCCAGGCAATTTTTGTATTTTTAGTGGAGACAGGGTTTTACCACGTTGGCCAGGATGGTCTCGATCTCTTTACCTTGTGAAAAGCCCACCTCAGCCTCCCAGAGTGCTGGGATTACAGGTTTGATCCACTGCACCTGGCCTAGATAAGCTTTTTGATGTGCTGCTGGATTTCATTAAGACAGAAATACCATTTGACCCAGCAGTCCCGTTACTGGGTATATACTCAAAGGAATATAAATTATTCCATTATGAAGACACATGCACACATATGTTCATTGCAGCACTATTCACAATAGCAAAGACATGGAATCAACCGAAGTGCCCATTAATGATAGACTGGATAAAGAAAATGTGGTACATATACCCCATGGACTACTATGCAGCCATAAAGAAGAACTGGATCATGTTCTTTGTAGGGACATGGATGGAGCTGGAGGCAAACTAATGCAGGAACAGAAAACCAAATACCACATATTCTCACTTATAAGTGAGAGCTAAATGATGAGAACACATGGACACACAGAGGGGAACAATAGCCACTGGGGCCTGTCGGAGGGTGGAGGGTGGGAGAACGGAGAGGATCAAGAAAAGTAACTAATGGGTACTAGGCTTAATACCTGAGTGATGAAATAATCTGTACAGCAAATCCCTATGACACAAGTTTACCTCTGTAACAAATCTGCACTTGTACCCCTGAACTTAAAAGTTAAAAAAAAACTGCATCCTTTTTCCTGATTCTGTACACGTATACACACAAGTGCACATGTGTAAACACCCTACACACACACACTTTGTAACTCAGCAAATATTTCTCTGTAGGGCTTATCATTTATGATACCCACAGAATTTCAGTAAAAGTTAATGCCTATGATAATCTCATAGAGATGAGCTCCATTTTATATCATTAGTGTAGGAATATCAGTAGAAAAATCCTGTCTTTGTACAGGTGTTCTTGTTGGCCAGCAGTGTGTTATGCCACAATTTATACTTCTGAGGGACAATATTTAAGGCCTAGGGAGTTGTATACAGCCACCAATTTTTACTTAGGTGAATCCGAAGGGCCCTGCTACTTAACATCTTTGTAAATCAGTTTAAGTTCCTAATGACACTGAGCTTTAATTGCTACTTTACAAAATTGGGAGAATAGGATTAAATAACACTTAGGTGCTTCTGCAGATTCTGAAATCTCTGATTTTAGGATCTGTAAAATCAGATCAGATTAGACCAACCATAGAGTTGGTCTGATTGTAAACTCATGTCAATGCCCTTGAAATTAGGTAACAGATTACGTCCAAAAACAACCCACTGCAAGAATAAATTAATAGAACTAGAAATAATTTCTACCAGTCTGAGTGAATTTTTTTAAACTTCAATAAGATGACTGTGATTGTATAAGATCTGAAAAAGTTTGTAGTCTTTGAAGGAAAAAATATATAAAAATGAAAGGCCATGCTTGTTAGTGTGTGATTAATACAAATAATATAGTGCTTAGAGCACCTCTGTCCAATAGAATATCTGCAGTGGAAATAAGGAAATGTATAACTGCACCATGTAGTATGGCAGCCAGTAGCCACTATGTGGCCATTAAGAATTTGCAGTGTGACTAGTGAGACTAAAGAACTGAGAATTTTTAATGTTATTTGTTTACTAAAATAGCCACATGTAGGTGGTGGCTACCTTTCTGGAGAGCACAGTTGTGGAGAATGTGGTATGTTCATTGAATTATAAGCTTCTTTAGGGCAGGAAATCTGTCTTATTTATCTTGGTATGTACTTAGGAAAATCAACAGAGGACATATAGTAGTTGCTCAATAAATTATTGTGACAATAAAGATCATTCCTTGAAAAAAATGATCCATGCTCAAGAATATTTGGAAAACACTACCTCCTGTATCACTTTTTTGGAGATTCCTAATGCATATTAACATATATGCTTTGAGATATCATCTAATAAATAGATCTATTTTGTGTTCAGTCTGCATCTTTCAAGCTTATCATTACAAACTCCTTTGTGTGTGTGTGTGTGTGTGTGTGTGTGTGTTTGTATAAAAAAGAGGAAGAGAGAAAAGAAGGAAGTGGGGAGAGAGAGGAGACAGAGGAGAGAAAAACATACCGTAGAATATAAGCCTGCAGAACACAATGTGGAAAACAGCTTATTTATCGGGAGACCTGATTTGGTTGGTAGACAACATGACCACCTATTAGATGTATGAGCTCATCCCTGTCAGGCGCCTGGATTCTGCTCTCAAATTTAACACAGATGAAAAATGTTGATGGAATAAAGGGCTTTGGAGCAGAAATCAGAGGGTAAGCATCCAGGTAACTTGGATGTATGATCCTTAAAGACTGAGAACCCTCTGTGGAATTGAGAAAGGAGGCTTGTAATCTGGGACTCCACATGAGAACTCTTAATGAGGTGAGTGACTCTCCCTTGAGAAATACTTACTGTTTCTGGATATTGAATGCAATGTTTGTTCATATTTTTAGAAGTCTTTTAGGGATCATTTATTTAGAACTCCCCTCTGTTTCTTTTTGGAAGGACATCAATTTTGAATCTGAATTTGCTATTTAAGGTACTAGGACTTCCCCCCATAAAGACTTTTGAAATTTATATTAAAAGAAAATTTAAAAAAACTTCAAGCCTTTATCCCTAGGTTATCCATGATTGAAATTTTGGTTGGAGTTGAATAACATTTAACAAAAAATTAGAAATAGTTAAAGTCTAATTCAAGCAACAAGAAGGAAAAGATCAACGTTTCTTGTTTATCTAGCTTTGTATCTTCTTGAGAGTCAATGCATAAAAGTGTGAGTGGAGCTGGTGGAAACTACCTGGTATAACACATTTTTTTTTCCAGAGAGTAAAAATACTCAGTTACCTCTTGGTTTATGAGGCAATGAAGTATTCCAGCACATAAATATTGATGCTGAGACCCATGGGATGTAGGAGTGCTGAGCACATTTGCAAGACATAAAGACCGAAGGTAAATGAAGTTACATCTCTTCCTATAAAATGCAATCTGTCCCTCAATGGATTTTATGATCCTGTTGTTTTTATTTCCTCCGTCTTTATAATTGGAGACATCCTGCCAGCCTGTTGAAAACAGCACTAGTATTTCTTTCTGAAAGTTAGCCAACCTACTAATTATCCTTAAAATTCTGATTAGGTGTTTGCAGCTAAAATTAACACATCAGAGAATGGCAGAATTTTTGAGCAAAAAACTGAAAACAAGAAAATGACTAAATAAAGGCATTTAAAAAACAATCTGTAAGAAGAATATTCTGAAATGAAATAGATTTTTTTAAATGGAAAATATTGTGTTGCTTTTTACTTGCCTTGGAGCAGGGATAATCATAATTTTGCATATTGAATACAGCTGCTCTAACATTTACTTAGTTTTTATTCAGATGGATTGGGGCAGGGGGAGGAGATAATCATATTAAACATTCTGTTATAATTTTCATTAGAAAGTTGCATAAAACAAGTTCTGGACACAACGCATTGAATCCCGAGGATTTCTGGGGTAAACATGCATTTCCTGATTAGACCCTGCTTTTCAACCCAAGAATTCCCCAGTAAGCTATGAAGCTTTAGAAATCTCATATTATGGCCGGTTGTGGTGGTTCACACCTGTAATCCCAGCACTTTGGGAGGCTGAGGTGGGCGGATCACGAGGTCAGGAGATTGAGACCATCCTGGCTAACCTGGTGATACCCTATCTCCAATAAAACATACAAAAAATTAGATGAGTGTGGTGGTGGGTGCCTGTAGTCCCAGCTACTTGGGAGTCTGAGACAGGAGAATGGCGTGAACCCAGGCGGCAGAGGTTGCAGTGAGCAGAGATCGTGCCACTGCACTCCAGCCTGGGGGACAGAGCGAGACTCCATCTCAAAAAAAAATAAAAAAAAAGGAAATTTTATTTTACTTGCATGTATCTCTAGTTTCCCAACCAGATCATAATATCTTTAAGAAAAAAAATAATTAATATATTCAATTCAGAAACATTTATCTTTGTCCTGATCCATCCCAGGTGTTGTTCTAGGCATTGAATCCAGCAATGAACATTACAGTTGTAGTCTTTGCTCTGAGAGCTTATATTCTACTATTAGAGAAGAGACAGATAGTGAGCAAGTGAAGCAAGTGTGTTTTAGATACTCATGAGTGCTAAAAAATAAATGAAGAAGGTGATGTGATAAGAATGAAGGTAGTCTGGGAAGCCCTTCTGGGAATAGAACTTGAGAGCTGAGACCCAGGATTAGGAAAGATTCTGACTCAGAAGAAGACAGATTGAAGTCAGAGAAATAATAAGCACAAAGGCCTTAGAGTGGGAGAGTGTGAGCTTTTGAGAACAGAAAGATGACCAGTCCAATGTGACTGGAGTAGAGAATCCACTGGGAGAGTTGATCCAGATCACTTAGGACCTCACAGACCAGGTAAACACTGCCATGACCTCACCTACATTGTCCTACTTGGCAAAACCACAACTCTGACTTAAATTCCAACTTTCTTTACTCAACCATACCAGCTGACCTCAAATCAAATTCATGACACAGATCCTAAATTGGCCTTTAATGCAGCCTGGCAGTCATGGCAGTCATGCTACATTTCTTTAGTCCAATTACTCTCTCATTCCTTTAGATGAGGGTTTCATTTCTATCATCCAGGCTGGAGTGCAGTGGCATGATCTCAGCTCACTGCAACCTCTGCCTCCTGGGCTCAAGCGATTCTCGTGCTTCAGCTCCCCATTAGCTGGAATTACAGGTGTGTACCACCATGCCCAGCTAATTTTTGTATTTTTAGTAGTGACAGTGTTTTGCCGTGTTGTCCAGGCTGGTCTCTAACTCCTGGCCTCAAGTGATCCACCTGCCTTCGCCTCCCAAAGTGCTGGGATTGCAGGCATGAGCCACCATGCCTGGCACCTTTAGATAATATTTCATACCTTTCCTTCTCTTCTCAAACCTTGCACATCTTCATTCTGAGATTAAGACCTTGCTTCTTACTTTACTGGGAAAATTGAATTGAAGCAATCAGAAGAGAACATCTCATACTCCATGACTACATCTACTCATCTACCAGCATCTACATGGACATATACGAACTTGTGCACTTTTACTGTGAATGTAGTGTCCACACTGTTATAGAAAACCAGTGTTTCCATATGTGCAGTAGATGTCAGCTTCTCTCACCTTCTCAAGGACTCTGCTATAATTCTTATTCTCTTTCTTAGTTTATAATTATTTCCTCTTTACCAGATCATTTCCAATAGTATTCAAAAATGCATGTATTTTTCTCACTTAAAAAAAGCAGGCCAACCGCAGTGGCTCACGCCTATAATCCCAGCACTATGGGAGGCCAAGGTGGGTGGATCACCGGAGGTCAGGAGTTCAAGACCAGCCTGGTCAATATGGTGAAACCCCATCTCTACAAAAATACAAAAATTAGCTGGGCGTGATGGCAGGTGCCTGTAATCCCAGCTACTTGGGAGGCTGAGGCAGGAGAATTGCTTGAACCCAGGAGGCGGAGGTTGCAGTGAGCAAAGATCATGCCATTGCACTCCAGCCTGGGCGACAGAGCAAGACTCTGTCCCAAAAAAAAAAAAAAAAAAAAAAAAAAAAGCAAGAATACTTCCTTCACCCTATTTATTTGGCTTACCTTTTTAACAAAATTCTAAAAGAGTCATCTATCTGCCTTTGTTGACTCAATTCCTTTATTTGTAATCTAAGAACCTATACCAATCAAGCTTTTGTGCTCACCACTCTACTAAACTACTCTTACAAAAGTTGCTAATGACCTACACTGGTAAATCCAATGGCTATTTGTCAGCCTTCATGTTAATCCACAACATCTGGCAGTAGATGATGCTCTTATCTTTGTTTCACTTTCTTTTCTTGGCTTATAGTATACAAGAATCTTGTTTTTTCCTCTCACCTTACTGGTCACTCTTTTTAGTTTTGTTTGCTGAGTCATCCTTTTCTGATTTTTGTTTGTTTTCTTGAGGAATTACTTACATACAGCAGAGTGTATATATCTTAAGTATTAAGTTGCTACTTGTGTCATCACCACCTACATTAAAATGTAGAACATTTACAACATTCCAGGTGTCTCTCTTGTGTTCCTTCCTAGGCAGTACAAAGTATACCTGCTATTCTTACCACTGTCATAATGGCCTAATTTTGCCTGTTCTTGAACACAATAGGAAGAGAAAAATTTAGTATGTGTTCTTACTGTCGGATTTCTTTCACTCAACATTATGTCAGTGAGATTTATACTTGTTTCATGCATCAATAGTTCTTTCTTGTTCATTGCTGGGTAGTATTCCATTGTAGGAATATACTGCAAGTCACATATCCATTCTACCGTTGATAGATATTTGTGGATTTTTCTTTTCAGTTTTTGGATACTGCAAATAAAAATGCTATAAACATTCTTATAGATGTCTTTTGTTGAATATAGCATTTATTAAAGTTGGGTTTTTTTTTTTAACCTAGGAATGGAATAGTGGGGTCATAAATTAAATGTATATTCAGGTTTTATAGGTGCTGTCTAACATTTTTCCAAAGTGGCTGTACCAATTTGTTCTCCTATCAACAATTTAAGAGAGTTCCAGTTGTTCCACATGCTCACAAATGTTTCATATTTCTATTCCTTTAAATTATAGATATTTTGATTTTTAATTCTCAAGTATTACTAGGCTCCTGTCCTATTCTCTATCTAAACTTACTGTTGTGATGATCTCATCTGCCTCATGACTTAAAAACTGTGCATGAACATGCAGTTAACTCACAGATTAACATTAAAATCAGTCTGAACTCCAGATGACTGTCTACCTGACATCTCTGCTTAGATGTTAAATAAATGTCAAACTTAACATACTCAAAACCAAACTCCTAATATTCCTCCCCACATGTGTTCCATCTTCAGCCTTCCTCATTTCAGTTGATTGCCACTCCATTCATCCACTTGCTGTGCCAAAAGCTTTGGGAGTATTCTCAATGTTTGTCCTTGGTACTGTGCAAACAATTGCTCAGGAAATATATTGGCTTTACCTTCAAAATATATCCAGATTGTGCGTATTTCTCCATACCTGCACTTGCCATCTCCCCAAACACAGCAGCCAGAGTTACACTCTTTATTCACAAGTCAGAACGTATCATTCCTGTTCTCAACATTTTCCTCAAAGTAAAAGCCAAAGTTCTTACAGTGAGCTGCGTGTGGTGGCTAGTGCCTGTAGTTCCAGGTTCTCAGGAGGCTCAGGCAGGAGGATGACTGGAGCCCACCCACGAGTTAGAAGCCATAGTAAGCTATGATTGAGCATCACTGCACTTCAACCTGGGTGAGATAGCAAGACCCCATCTCCAAATACTACCACC